>NC_091068.1:6735000-7072000 GCF_000393655.2 Nicotiana sylvestris
AGTTGTTGTTGAGATTCCTGAGTTGGAATCTCCTCTACTGGCTCTCCTTCCAGAGGGTAATCTTCATTTGTTTCCTCCTCTGCTTCTTGTGTAGGAAAAATAAATTTTCCCTCAAACTCCACCTGCTTAGAAGCACCTTCATTTTGTTTGGTATCTTCTGTTACCTTATTTACCATAGCAAATTCATCAAAGGTAACATCTCTGCTGAATATTACTTTCTTTGTCATAGGACACCATAAGCGATATCCTTTGACTCCAGAAGTAATTCCCATAAAAATAGCCTTCTTTGCCCTTGGATCCAATTTTGACTCCGTCACATGATAATATGCAGTTGAGCCAAACACGTGCAAAGAGTTATAATCTACAGCAGGTTTTCCGTACCATTTTTCAAATGGTGTTTTGCCATCAATAGCAGCAGATGGTAGACGATTAATGAGGTGGCATGCATATGTAATTGCCTCAGCCCAAAATTCTTTGCCCAAGCCAGCATTGGACAACATACACCGTACCTTCTCCAGCAAGGTCCGGTTCATACGTTCTGCCACTCCATTCTGTTGTGGTGTATGTCTAACAGTGAAGTGTCGGACGATGCCATCATTTTCACAGACCTTATTGAAATGATCATTTTTGTATTCACCTCCATTGTCTGTGCGAATACACTTGATCCTCCTGCCTGTTTGATTCTCCACCATCGTCTTCCATTTGAGAAAAATTCCCAGCACTTCATCTTTGTTTTTCATTGTATACACCCACACTCTTCGAGAAAAATCATCAACAAAGGTTACAAAATAGTGCTTCCCACCCAATGAAGGTGTTTTGGAAGGACCCCAAACATCAGAGTGTACATAATCCAAAATGCCTTTAGTATTATGGATCGCTGTACCAAATTTAACCCTTGTCTGTTTCCCTTTGACACAATGCTCACAAAACTCCAAGTTGCAAGCCTTTACTCCTTTTAACAATCCTTGATCTGATAGAGTTTTCAAGGATTTTCCTCCAGCATGTCCCAAGCGCATGTGCCATAGCTTGGTTGCTTCTGCCTCTTTGTCGTCACTGGATGTTACTGTCGCTGTCCCAATAACTGTACTGCCACGATAGCGGTACATATTATTATTCTTCCGATTAGCCTTCATTACCACTAGTGCACCGGAGCATACTCTCATCACTCCATTTTCTGCAATGATTTTGAACCCTTTTGATTCTAGGGCTCCCACAGAGATGAGATTCTTCTTCAAATCCGGTACATATCGAACATCTATCAATGTTCTGATCATTCCATCATGGTTCCTTAATCGTATTGAACCAATGCCATATGAGGTAAGAGGGCTGTTATCCGCTGTGTGGATGACTCCATATTCTCCTTCTTGAAATTCCACGAACCAGTCCCTGTTGGGACACATATGATAGCTACAAGCCGAGTCCATCAACCATATGTCTGATGATGTTGATGACTCTGTTGTAACTAATGAGAAGTCTGAATCATCACAATCAGCTACATTTGAATCCATAATGGCCTTTCCATTGTTATGTTTGGCCTTATTCTTCAACTTCGGACAGTCTTTCTTCCAGTGCCCCTTTTCTCGACAAAAGGCACATTCATCTTTGCTGGGTCTGGATCTTGACTTGGATCTTCCCTTCTTTGTCCTCGTTTGATTTTGAGGACGACCCCTCACAAATAGTGCTTCTCCTTCTCCGCCCTTCTGTTTTTCTCGCTTTCTTTGTTCATAGCTGTACAAAGCCGAACAAACTTCTCTGAGAGAAACTTCGTCATTTCCATGGAGTAGAGTAGTTTCAAGGTGCTCGTACTCATCAGGAAGTGACGCCAACAACATCAAGGCCAAGTCACCATCATCATAAGTTGTATCCATATTTTGCAAATCTGTGACCAACTTATTGAAACTGGTGATATGTTCATTCATCGTGGTACCAGGAACATAGGTGAAGTGAAACAGTCTCTTCTTCATGTACAATTTATTTTGACTGTTTTTCTTCAAAAATTTATCCTCCAGTGCTTTCCATAATTTACTTGCAGAAGTTTCCTTTGTGTATGGATATTTCTGCTCTCTAGCAAGGTAGGATCGAATGGTACCGCAAGCAACACGGTTGATAATTCTCCAATCTTCTTCTCCAATAACATCTGGTTTCTTTTCTTCAATGGCCAGATCTAGCCCTTGTTGAAAAAGGACATCTAGAACCTCGCCTTGCCACATCCCAAAATGTCCGGACCCGTCAAAAATTTCTACCGCAAATTTCGCATTTGACACAATTCTTGTCATAAGCGAAGATGCCAATGATGACGTATTGTTGACACTTGATGTAGATTCTTCTTGTTTATTGTCTCCCATCTTTGACACAAATATTATTTAATAGCTGACGACACAAATCAAGATTATTTCCTTTCTGGTGTGGAAGATCAGACTAAGCTGCAACCACAGAGCATACTCAGACAGAACCTTGACTCAGTTACCAAGATAAATCTTTTCTGATGTGGAAGATCAGACTATGCTGCAACCACAGAGCATACTTAGACAGTACCTTGGCTCTGATACCAATTGTTGCGGAAGCCAAATGTATATAGTGTGAATAAGTCACAACTACTATACCAAAAATTATGACAGCCACCAAATAATAAATAAGACAATAAAGCAACAATAAAAGGAACACCAGAATTTACGAGGTTCGGCTAATTTTGCCTACTCCTCGGACACAACCAATATTTTATTTCACTCCAAAAATACAAGTGAAATAATACTAAAGAGAGAAGATACAAATGCCTTAAGAAGATAAGAAGGCAAATGAGAGGTGTGTTTAAATCCTAAACATTAAGCCTTCTTTTATAGGGAAAAATTCCCACCTACTTTTGTCCTCCTACCGATGTGGGACAATTTTGGCACTCAACAGTTCTATCCAAATGGAGACATGAATCTCTAAAAAAAAGTAGCTCGGTGCGCTAAGCTCCCGCTATGCGCGGGGTCCGGAAAAGGATCGGACTACAAGAGACATAAATCTCTTATTCTTATTAAGGATTATCTATTTTTTTTCAGAAAAATTATTTTTTCCAAGGTTATTATGCCCAGCTTATTGATATAAAAATCTCTTACGCATTATAATATGCTGAACCAATTTTTTAATAATCGTGGTGTCCGTGCCAACTTGCGCATATTTCGATCTCTCCCACTAGTATATGTACCGAATAACTCTGAGCAGTAAAGAAAGCATAACTACTTTTATTCTTCCTTCTTAGTAAGTATAGCCCAATTTTAGGCAAACTGCAGTAAAGTCTTCAGTCGAGAATCTATTAGTAATAATCTTTCTACTTTCGTAAGGTAGCAATAAAGTTTACGTATATACTATTTGTGAGATTTCGCTAGGTTTGTTGCTGTGGTTGTTGTTATTGCGGTAAAATTTTCCACTAGGTTTGTCACCTGAAGGTGTCAAAAAAATCTTCCCACAAATTCCAATATGCCAAAAACAATTTCCCACGTCTCAGTTCAGATAATGTGAGCTAGTAGTGTTGTTTTAGCCACACAATGTCTTGAATCACTATCTTTAGACGGATCAATTTTGCAAACATATCTTAATTTTTCCTTTTTTGTCCCAAAATAATTGCGACAATATTCGGGCTAGATGGTGTGCATCTCGATTAATTATTTTATTAAGTACATGCTATCTCTTACCAATTTAGATAGCAAATTACTTTACCTACTAAAGATTAGGTACGTAGATGAGAAAAATCATCTAATATTTTAAATTTTGTTGGTTTTATTATATCTATTAGCGTTTTTCCCACTAGGTAATGACATGCATTTATATATATGGATTTTGGTAAAATTTTGTGGCAAATTAGTTTCATTTAGTGTTTCTTCGATAGGCACAAGGAAAGAGACAAAAAACGAGATATTGTGTCCTGAGAATGAAGTCGCCTTTGTCAGGGTTAGTCTTACCTTTTAATATGGGAAATGAAGCCGCCTTTGTCGGGGTTTGTTTTACCGTTTAATATGGGATTTCCTACGCGAATCCATATTTTGTTAGGCTGCAATACAAGTACTAGACACCGGCTGAGAAACCAAAAAGAAAAGAAAACAAAATATTGTTTAAGAGTTAGGTATATTATTAGTTCAGAAAAAGAAATGTTTAATTAGGAATTTCTTTTTAGTGTGATAACTTTTTGACTTTTAACAGCTGGAGCCTGGATTCAGTGTCAAAATTCTGTAATTGGCTTTTCCCATCTCGAGTAGTTAACAAGAAAGAATGTTTAAGAAGAGTTGTGGAAAAGCTGTCATTAAAACTTGGTTCACAATTAGTGATTAGTTAAATTATAGCTTAATTATCATCATTGATAGTTTGGTAAAAGGTTAACGCGATATAAAAAGCACATCTTCTAAGGGAATTTTATAAATTTAAGTTATATACAATAAAACGACCAATATATATTTTTCGTATTTCCTTTCTAAAAAAATCATGTACGAGTTTAAGTTTTGTTTACTGATAATTTATGAATTTTTTTTATTATAGCATTAGCATGTACGTAGCCCTTCATAGCTAATTACTTTAAATAGAATACAATAACCTGTTACTACTTACTAGTTAAACGCATTCATTACTTAAATTTTTTTTATATTGTTAGTGTATATAATTTGAAAGAATTACACACATACTTGTTAACGATAGAATATTAATTAGATACATAAAGATAGAATCTTGAGCACCTAATTAAATGGTACTAATATTACTTCCACATGTAATTGACACAAATTAAGTCACAAAAAGTAGATAGCCAAATATAAATGATAGAAAGGGAATGGCGTAGCCCGATTAGTATTAGTTAGTAATACCAATTTAGTAAGTAATCATGAGAGAAACAAAGGGATAATTATACCAAGTTGATATAGAAGAATCCGAGCAAGAATGCCACTAATGCAGGATGTTTTGTGCATTGAACTGCCCTATAGATTATGGGTTTGAGTCATGGAAGCAACTACTATGGATAGGTTGTATCTATTTGCACTGAACTATTTTTATGTCGAAGAATATGAGCTGAACTTTTAGTATCGATTCGATCCGAGCTCTCTTGTTGAAAAATTCTCATTGCATTCATGTGCAGTTAAAGGAGTAAAATGGTTAAAATAAAACTCGAGACAAAATGATGTATCACAAGATTCTTGATATATACTCCATCCGTTTCAATTTATCAATTTACTCTTAATTTGTTTCATTATGAATGCCGCTTTTTATATTTTGTAGGAGTATATTTTTTTTCAATATTCTCAATTTACACTTAACAACACTCCCTTATAAACAAGAAAAATATCATGTCCTTTTTAGTTGAAAAATAGCTGTGAGCCATTATTCTATTGGAAATTGTCATTGTCTCTCCAGAAGAATTGTTTATAAATATTCAATGATGTTTTTGTGCATATGGCTAAGTGAACTTTCTTCTTCCTTTCTTAATCTTTCTTTTTAGTCTCTTTCTCCTTAATGCAGACCAGTTAATCTGTTGTTGATGCTATTTGTTTTATTTACTTTTTAACAAAAGCAACTATTCGAGATGGACCACTATATACAAATTACTAGCTATGAAAAAGACAAGAAAAATAAAAGAAAATGAAGCTGGAAAATATAAGAAGCGACAAAAAACACCATTGACATACATGCACCATTTTTGGGCATTATAGAAAGAAAAAAATCAAATAAAAACCAATCAAACATATATTGGTTCGGACGAAAAATTTATCTGCACTTGATGTTTATCCCAAACTACAATAGTTTATATGATTAAGTGAAAATTGATGTTAAAAACAACTATGTCAAAAAAATTCGTGAAACCTATGTTTAACTATGTCAAAAAAATACATGCATAGACATATGTTACCTATTCATTAAATTTGATTTAAACATCGGGCATGAACAAAAAATTTCATTGATAATCGACAGATGTATGTGCCTATCATTTTTAACCAACTTTTGATTGCGTGTTTTGTAATACCTACCTATGGAAACTATATATATAGGGACATGAATGAACACAAATTCTAGATTACTTTAATCACATTGACCACCACAACACATGTTATCTTTAACCACGAAATTATTAGTGAAAATTAAAAATTCGTTACTAATAATTCACTTCGGTGGCAAAAATTATATTTCGTACTTAAATGCAGGAGTCACATAGTTGTAGTGACAAAATACAAATTTCGCAGCAAAATTTTTATCCACTAAGGTATCCCACCAAAAGTAAATTAGCGCCAATTATTTAGTATATTAACCATGAAATTAAAGTTATTGATGACAAATTAGTGTAGCACATTATATTACCAATTCAGTTGAATCATTACTTTTAATACGAAATATGAATATATACGTAGAAAATTACTAAAAATATTAAATTTTGTATCTCATAGTTCAAAAGCGTGATCGATTAATTAATAATCACTAAATTTTCTATTTGCTAGTAGGATTTTTTGATTCATCATTAATTCGTCGTCAAACTGATCTAGCGACGAAAATATATAATCCGTCCGACGTTAATTCCTATTTTTTAAAGCATCAACAAAAAAGCTAAAAGAAAGATTGATCAATTTTTGACCTTGTTTTTCCTCCCCAAGAATTGATGAGCCAAGCAATTTAGGTATAGCTGACAATTGGACAACTCTAATTGGAATTAAGAATAATAATTCTTGTTGCTCAAAAACCCTACTTTTACCAAACTGAATGACTCTGAAATGCAATTGCACGTATGTTTCCCAACTTTGCACTAACTTATCTACAGTGAATTTTAGGTGTCATGTTTGAAATTTCTTACGTATAAATAGTTATTGGATACGTAATTTACCTATTCAAAAAAGTTAGCTTTCAATTTTTCTCTTTAAAGAAATAGATACATGGCTTGTGAAATGCACCATGTCTCCAACTAGTATTTCCCTTTTTTTAATTATTTTTTTAGATTTTTTTTTTTTTGAATGAAATATAACGTCTTTGGTCCCTCGCTTTATTGGACTAAGTTTTTGGTCCCCGAGTTATTTATAAATTATAATTTTCTCCTCATGATAGCTCAAGAGATACATTTAAGTATTTAGAGTTGATTAGAGTATTCACTTTGATCTATTATTTGTGACGGTCGCAGGGGTACCATGTTATTCAATAAATCTATCACTGCTCATAAAGATTGATATGAGAACCTATGCTAATATCTAATTATTTTTTGAAAATATTCGCAGGTATATATATATGGAGTTTTTGACGAATTTTTCGGATGCCGGTGACCTATCTGTGCGTCCCCATTTTTGTGTATCTGTCTATTCCGTCTTTATGTACCTTTCCACATATGGAAAGGGATAGCTGGAACAAGCTTTCCAAGACAAATCTCAGTTGGTACTCGTACTTATTTAGCCAAACCAGGAAATTTAAATACTTTTAATAGCACTAGCTTTGTATGTAGTGATTCTTCTAGTTAATATTATATATAATCTCTTTCGACCAAAAAAAAAAAGGAAGAAAGAAACAAGAATTGCAGTATTATAGTATTCCCTATTTTGAATTTGAATATGTCAGAAAAAATTGTCGGGGGCTGGATGGATGAATTGGAGACTCGCTTTCGATATTTTGTGTGATAAAAAAATGCCAGCGAAACTTAAAGGTAAGTTCTACAGAGTGGGGGTCAGACCGACTATGTTGTATGGGGCTGAGTGTTGGCCAGTCAAGATCGCTCGTGTCCATAGCAAAGATGAGGATGTTGAGAAAGATGTGAGGGTACACCAGGTTAGATAGGATTAGGAATGAGGTTATTCGCGATAAGGTGGGTGTGGCCCCTATTGAGGACAAGATGCAGGAAGCGCAGTTTAGGTGGTTTGGTCATGTGAGGAGGAGGAGCACAGGGCCTATGGAGAGGTAGAGGTAGGCCAAAGAAAAAGTGGAGAGGTGATTAGGCAAGACTTGGTACAGCTTCAGCTGACCGAGGACATGACCCTTGTCAGGAAGGTGTGTAGGTCGAGGATTAGGGTAGTAGGGTAGGTAGTCTAGAGTGTTCATAATAGTAGTATTGATACGCAGTCTCGCTTTCTGTTGATAGTAGATTTTTATGACTAACCGTTGTTTTCTTTTATTGTTGATAACCTTACTATCTTGTTGTTTTTATTCTGCTTTTATATGGCTTTTTGGTGTTATTCCTTCTTTTGTATATTTTCATTTATGTGGTGTTATGCTTTCATGAGCCGAGGGTCTATTGGAACCAGCATCTCTATCCTCACAAGGTAGGTATACGCACTGGCAGAGCCAGAATTATCCCTAAGGGGAGTCAAAATATAAATAAGTAAGCAGATGAAAAAGTTAAGGGGCGTCAACACATAATATATATACATAAAAATAAAATATTTAACCTCTCTACGCGGTATAATTTTCCGACGAAGGGGTGTCAATTGACTCCCCTTGCCAATGAATGGCTATGCCACTGGGGGTAAGATCTGCATACACACTACCACCCTCAGATTCCACGGTGTGAGATAATACTTAGTATATTGTTGTTGTTGTTATAAACTCTTTAATTTTTGAGACTTCTTTAAAATAGTATAGGGACCAAATGTTCATATTGTTTTGATAATTAAAATTTATATATCAGGAAAAAAATTAAATATTTTTTAAATCTCTATTGAGGAAATTCTAAACCTGCAATCTCATGATTAAAGGTGAATGATGTTTGTCACTTGAACTACCCTCACTTGTCGTATAGGTCAACAATCAAACTCATGAGAACAACCAATATAATAAAATACTAATAATAATACTGATAAATAGGAGATGGAACATATAAGGTGTTCTAAATTAGGATCATACTCTCCCACAAAAAAGAGAAAAATCGCACGATTACCTACTAACCTTTTATACCCTAATCCTTAAAACCCTAAACCCGCAATCTCAAAAATGAAAGTAAAGAATATTTACCACTTGAGCAACCCTTACTTGTCGCATTAGTACATGTCAAGGATCAAATTGGAAACAACCAAAATAATGGACTACCAAAGCGCAATTATTCTTTTCTAAGACAATAAATAAATTCGATTTAGTGAAAGAGCACATTTATTAATAGAATGTTTGGATTCACCAGTCAGATTCCACTAATTTTGCATTAAACATCAGCATCAGTTTGTTGCATTCAAAAGAATATTCTCATAATTAAGGTGAACTAACTTGATAACGTCATTTAATTAAGGCAGACAGTGACACCTTCTAATCCATATATTTTAGCACACATTAGTAGACTCATTGGCTGCTTCTTCATTGTGCAACATTTTTTCGAGAGAATAAACAATTGTAGTTTTTTTGGCGTTAAATCAGTCCAAAATACTCTTAATATAGTATAATATTGTCCATTTTGGATTAAGCTCGTATAATTTTTAGTAAAAAGTCTCACATTATTAAGAGTATTCAACGCTTTATAAATAGATTATTTTTTTTCGCTTTCCATATCGGACTTGTCGTCACAACTAATAGTTTTTGGCCCTTCTACTTCTTGGAAAAGTTGTGTTTCCTAAAGATGCCTGGCCAAGTGTCTAGAAGACTAAAAAGGTGTTTTTTTTTAATTTAAAAAGAAATTACTTGTAAGTTTTGGAGAGGTAATTAAGGTGTTTTGGCCAAGTGTTTGGGGAAAAAGTGATTTCGTTCGAGTAGTAATAAAAGTTATTTTTTGGCTACAAAGGGGTATGGTAGATGGATAAAATTCCTTCATCCTTGATCAAAGATTTCAAGTTCGAGCCTTAAAAATAAAAATCTGATATAAAGTACTTCTTCCTTGAATGAACCCTACACGGCGTGAACCTAAATCAATCGGATAAATGTGATTTGATTACCTCATGGTTAAATAAAAAAAAGTGCAAAAGTTGGTTTTCTACTATTTGGAAGAAGCAAAAGTTTAATGGTATAGTGTTTGCTTTCTTCTCCCGGGGAAAAAATGTTTTCTTGAAGATGATGTAGATCAGTTAGGTCATTTCTCCTAAATTAACCATAAGGATATATATATTACTATAATAAGAACTCTCTACAACAGCAATCTTATATAATAGTCATTCATTATAAAAGACAAATTTTTCTCGGAACTGATTGTTATATTATGTTATAATATATGTTTTTTATAACAATACTTCACTATAGCATAAAAAAAAAATCGAAACAAACGACACTGTTATAGAGTTTGATGCTAATATATAGCTTTTACTTTAGTTAATTTGTTTTGTTTGATGTTGCTATCACATTGTTTACAAATCCACTTACAAAGGGAATTACCCATTAATATTTTCCTTTCTTTGTTTGGACATACTTGGGTTTAAAAGTTGATGGAAAAATGATTATTAACTACTATCCTCTTTTTCTTTTCTTACACCCTGGTAGATCATGTCATGCAGGCTAAAATTTATGAGACTATGATTTATATTAAAGCATTTCACCTTTATTTAAATGATATGAAGGTGACATGCAATCTTATAAAGTATATATAATTGATGAGTTGCTTGTGAAGCAACAAAAATAGGGAGTCTAATCCGTTCAAATTCATCTTATTTATGGAAATTTGGGGCCACATGTTTTTTTTTCAAGAATATAACGGCAATAGGTCCTTATAATATGAGATGACTCAAACATTTTTAATTAATTGCTCTTCTTGCCTTCTAGTTTATGCGAATCTTTTCATTTTTTGGAGAGTCAACTTGACTAGTTGTAACAACTTGGCCGGTCGTTTTGAGTGTTGTAGCCTCGTTTCCCCATTTACTGCTTATTATATGCTCAATTATTGTTATGTGATTTGTTGGGGGTAGTTGGTTTGGTTCCGGGGATGTTTCGGAATGAATTTGGATACTTAGTCTCAAGATTGGAAGCCTAAGTTGAAAGAGTTAATCAGATATTGACTTATGTGTAAAATGGCTCCAGAAGGAAATTTTGATGGTTCGGATAGTTCCGTATGGTAATTTTGGACTTAGAAGTGTGTCCGGATATAGATTTGGAGGTCCATAGGTGATTTTGGCTTAAAATGGCGAAACTTGGAAAAATTAGAAACTTGGAGGTTGAGAGGTTTGACCGAGAGTTGACTTTATTATTACCAGGATCAGATTTTTGTTCCGAAAATTGAAATAGGTCCGTTGTGTCATTTATGACCTGTGTGCAAAATTTGAGGTCAATCAGAATTGATTTGGTAGGTTTCGGCATCGATTGTAGAAGTTGGAATTCATTAGTCTTGAAATATGGTGTGATTCGTATTTTTGATGTTATTTGATGTAATTTGAGGCCTCAACTAAGTTCATATCATGTTTGGGACTTGTTGGTATGTTTGGTTGAGATCCCGGGGGCTTCAGGTGGATTTAGGATGGTTAACGGATCGAATTTGGCTTAAGTGTTATGCTGAGATGCTTCAGGTCTGGTGTCATCGTACCTACAGAGGGAATGGCCGCAGATGCGGAGCCGCAGAAGCGGCTAAGTTTGGGCAGTTGCAAAGAGGAAGAAGGCTATTGGGGTCGCAGGTGCGGAAGAATTTCTGCAGATGTGGATGCGTAAATCCGCATCTCCCCACAATCGACCGAAGAAGCGGAATTGGGCAGGAGGCTTTGGAGTCGCAAAAGTGAGGGGTGGTTCGCATATGCGGTCCCAAAGGTGCGAAGTTGTGACCGCAGGTGCGCGAGGTCGGATAGTAATTGGGCTTCGCAGAAGCATTGTTTTCTCCGCAAAAGTGGGATCGCAAGTGTGAGCCCAGGCTTCACATGTGCGCAATGTTTGGGCAGTGTATAAGATTGAAGGGTTCCGAGATTTTTATTCATTTTTGGACTTTGGGAGCTCGTATTAAGATGATTTTTGAAGGGGATTTCACGAGATTTCTTGAGGTAAGCCAATTTTGGTCACGTTTATCTAATATTGGTTACCCATTAAATTTTCCCATAAATTTGGTATTTTTGAAGTGAAAATCAAAGATATTTGACCCATGTATTGGAGAGTAAAAATTAGAGGTTTGAGTGACGATTTGGTGTCAGAATTTAGTAAATTTTGTATGGTTGGACTCTTGGTTGAACGGTTGTTCGGATTATTTTGTAACTTTTGTTGGATTCCGAGATGTGGGCTCGGGGTTGACTTTTTGAGTTGACTTTTTGACTTTTGATTAAGAACTTAGCATTTTCATAAGGAATTGATTTCTATAGCTTGTATTGATTGTATCGAGTTGTTTGTGGCTAGATTCAAGGTGCTCGGAGGCCAATTCACAAGGCAAGGCCTTATTGGAGTAGAGATTTGCATGGTTTGAGGTAAGTAACACTTCTAAACTTGGTTCTGAGGGTATGAATCCTTGAATTACGTGTTGTGTGGTTGGTGTTGAGGTGACAGCATGCTAGGCGTATAGGTGTGCACCGTAGAAATTGTCATCCGGTTGATTCATTGGTACTGTGTAGTCATCAGACCTTGTAGCCATTCATGTGATCTCTATGTGTTAGAGTAATTGAGCTGTAGATTCATGTTAGAAATCATGTAAGGCTATATGTTTATACTGTTGAGACCTACTGTGGTCATTTCTACTGTTGAATTATTTGCTTAGATGACAATTTTGTACTCAGTCACATCCATCATTTGCATATCATATCTCAGTCTATGTTACTATTTATTATTGTGCTATATATCATTGTTTGGGCTAATTGGCATGAGATTTGTCAGCCCGAGAGACTGGAGAGATTGATGATTGAGTTGGGGCCGGAGAGCCGTGTTGTGAGTAAGATTTGTGGGTCGGGTTGCACGTGCACAGTAGGCCTTATGGCTTATATGTTGATCGGGCTACACACTGCAGCAGGCCTTTTAGGCTTTGTCATTATGAGATCGGGCTGCACGCCGCATCAGGCCAGATTAGCTTATTATTAGCGCTTGGTCAGGATCCGCCCTTCCGGAGTCTAACATACTAGCAGTGAGCGCAGGTACCATACAATGCTGAGTGACTGAGTGTGATGAGCGAGAGTTGAGACAGTCAGATGGGGTACCCTGAGAGTGTGAGTACATGAGATTTTCATTATGTTTAATCACATGTGACATGCACCTTGACATGTAGATATAGAGACGGAACATTCCTCATATTAGTCTTACTTGGCATATTTTATCTGTACTGAGCTCAACTGTTAAACTTGAAAGCGTGTCTATATTTCTGTATTGTGTACCAATAGATTCTGAGTTTCTCTGAGATATAGCTGTCATATTTTTGTGTCATTCTCTGTGCTGTTAAATTCTGCATTTGGACTGTATTGGTTGAGCTCGTTACTGCTTTCAGCCCAAAGGTTAGTCTTGTTACTTATTGAGTTGGTTGTACTCACTAGGAGTGTACATATGTCGGGTTGGTTCGGATTTTATAATTACTAAACCAAACCAATTGTCTCGGGTTATTAAATCTAAAGACTAAACCAAACCAATAAAACTCAAAATTTTCACTCTCGGTTTTTCTCGGGTTTTCGGATTATTCGGGGTTTTTCGGGGTTTTTTTTCCGGTAAAATCTTCGTAGAACAAAAATATAAATTGTGCTCAAAATATTTCTTTAATCCTAGTAAGATACAACTATATAAAGTATTTTTCAAGAAAATAATACAAAATATGAGATGTGTCATGGCATTATCCTAAAATATTCAACAATAAAGATAATAAAATTATATAATATAAATATTGCTAATTAGAAAGTCATAATAAAAATAAACATAATCTAAAAGTGCTAAGCCATACTAAAATAAGTAGACTAATAAGGGAGTATTAATTACATGACTAAACACTAAAGAAAAACTAAAAATAGATTATGCATTTTATCTAAATTATTGCAAAACAAAAAATAGATATCCAATACATTCTCGTTCGTAGTATTGAATTGAATCTCTTTTGTTAGTAATAATAGCACGGCATAGCCAGTTTTCGGACTGGTCATTCAAAAATAGCCAGCGTTTACGAAGTCAATGAAAAATAGCCACTATTTTGCTGCAGCAGAGACCGGTCCAGCATAATATACTAGAGTTCGGTGTACCTGTGTATGAATTCCAGCATATTATGTTGGAGCGGTATACTTTGCTGACTCCAGTATAATATACTGGAGACTAGAACACCGGTGCTCCAAACTCTAGTATATTATACTGGACAATTATACTTGCTGGAACTCCAGTATATTATGCTGGAGGTCTAGTGTACTTATGCTGGAACTCCATCATATTATACTGGAGTTCCAGCATACTTATCCTGGAACTCCAGTATAATATGCTGGACTTCAAGCATACTTATGCTGGAACTCCAGTATAATATACTGGTGTATTTTTGAGGTTTTGAATAGTGTTTTCGCTCAGATTTATCTTTACATGAAAAGTGGCTAAATTTCGATTACTTTTGAAATTGGGCTATTTTGAACGACCAGTTACAAATCTGGCTATTTTTGAATTTCTCCCCTTTTGTTAGCATTACTATTGATTTGATTTTGGTTTGGGCTTTTGTTAGCATTATTTAATTTTCTAATATTAATGGCTACAAAACTTATTGGAACATTCAAAAGTTCTAAGTCCAACCTTGAAATGATACCTTAAAAGATAAAATTATGAAATTTTTTAAGAAATATTTATAAATTACATCACAATAAGTATATTTATATATTAAATATATCAAAAATTTCTATATATGTAATGTCGGGTTGGTTTGGTTTCGGTTTGACTTTCTTTACTTAAAACCAAACCAAATCAATTATGGTCGGATTTTTTTTTTCCAACACCAAACCAAATCAACCAAACCATAGTCGGGTTTTTTTTTCTCGGTTTGACTCGGATTATCGGGTTGGTGCGATTTGTTGGTTTTCTTTGTACACCCCTAGTACTCACACTACACTCTGCACTTTGTGTACAGATACATGTATTTTCGGGCATGGTTGGTTGTTGATTTTGGAGTTTTTACCAGTTCGGAGATTATCGAGGTAGTTGTCTTGGCATTCCCAGACCTTGACTCTCCTCCTTTATCTTTCAGTCTTATTTATACTGTTCTACCCTCCTAGACAATGTTTCAGACCATGTTATTGTATAGATGCTCATGTACTCAGTGACACCCGGATTTTAGGGGATATTGTATTGAGTCGTGGTATTTTCTTATTAGTATTTATGAAATTTCTGCGTTGAACTTATATTACTATGTTTTTTTAAATTTAAAAATGCATGGTTTTATTGTGAATGTCGGCTTGCTTAGTATTGCGATATGCGCTATCGCGGCATGTGAGTTTTGAGTCGTGACACTAGTCTTTAAAGTAAAATTGGAATAGATTAACTTAATATTTTAAAGTTAAAAATTAAATGTTCAAAAACTATACGAAAAGTACCATAAGTTGTAAGTCTTCTCATATCAATAGAAACAATACATTTCAAAATATTGGTCAAAGTTTACATAGTTTGAATCTCGAAAAACAAAAAAGGTTCACATAACATAAGGAGTATATTATTTAGTTGTATATGATTATGTAAATCCACAATTTAAATTACATGAGTCCAACTTTTAAAGTTTTTAGCATTCAACCCATTATAATTCTAAGTTTTAAGTTCATATCTACTATTTATTTTTGTACATAAATTTATATTTTACATCGATACTACTGATTCAGATAACCCCCAATATTATAATGTTGGATTCGCCCTTACTGATCAAAACTCTAATAGTGGATTGTGTGCTATATTTGTGCATGCTTGGTTTGATCAGCAAATCCCCTTTTTGATACAGATTTTGTGTATTGGAGTCCATGTATTTATTGATATATATATATATATATATATATATATTAATAATATGAATGGTGTAGGTTAACTTATATCTTTAGATTCTTATCTTATCAGCACTATGGCAAAATAACCAATCTGCTTATGTCTCAGAATCTATCTGTCGAAGATCAGTGATTTCATGGCAGTATAAAAAGGTTTTTCTTGTTTATCTTCTTTTTTTTTTTGTTAATAGTGATAGTGGTAATAACTTTTCCAACCACAGAGAAAATTCTTTTTTCTTTTAAATACTGATATTAATTCAAACTCAATCCAAAAAGTTAACTTATGAGATGAGAATATCAATAACACATTCTCTCGATCACCCCATGCGAGTACCTAGGGTTGAACGTCTGGAGTGTATCATAATAGGGGAGCCAAACTTCAAATTCTGACTCCGTCTCTACTTTGAACTGAGGATGATTGTTAAAGATCGTATAAGGAAACAATAGCTTATAATTTCCATAACCATGGGCGGATGTAGTCTTTCGGCTACGGGTTCAACCAAACTCGTAACTTTCGAAACGAAATATGAATTTATATGTAAAAACTTACTAAAATTTTAAAAAAATATTAGATTTGAACCCAAAATTTTAACAATATAATGAGTTTAATATTAAAAATCTTAAAACTTAAATTCATTAAATTTAAATCCTGGATCTACTCTATCCGCCAATGTGGATTATTCTAATATCCCTTGCTAGTTCAACTTCTTTAATATGTAAAATGAGTTTTACATATTAAAACTCATTTTAATATGTATTCAATATGATCCTGGAAAACGTTTCCAGTAGAGAGTATAAGTTTTTTGCGTGATAAACATGCAAGAGTTAAAATACTATCACTATCTCCACTTTAAAGTAGTGTTCTAATTAGTGACAAACAAAAATTAGGTCTAGTGGCATAGAGGGCACGATCTGGCTATTAGTTTAACATCAAAAAGTGGCTATCAGTAATAGGACCGTAAAAGATAAAGTGTGTAGTTGAAAAATCGCTCTTAATTAGAGGTACTTATGAAGCAAATAACAACATACTTCGTGTAACCTCACAAGTGGAATTTGTGAAAAGTAGTGCGTACAGAGACGTTACTCCAGCCTTGTGAAGGTAAAGAAACTATTTTTGATAGATCTTCGGCTAAAAAAAAGCTGGCTGAGAAGGGAAAATTATGTCTTTTCCCTAATAAGTATTTTCAAAATTGCAACCTTTGTCCATTTGTTTAACGAAATCATACAAAACTAGCACGATATTTCAAATTGCTATTGCGATTAGGAATAATTTGGCACTTTATACTTTACCTTTTCTAGAAAATGAAACGATATTTCAGTCTATCACGCATCCTGTTTCAATTTATGTAAACCTATTTAACTGGACACGGAGTTTAAGAAAAGAGAGAAGATTTTTAAAATTATGGTATAAAATGAGGCATATATATTTTGTGTGGCTATAAATCATTGCATAAAGGTAAATGTTTCCAAATAGGGAAAGAGGTCATTCTTTTTGGCACGGACTAAAAAGGAAATAGGTTCACATAAATTGAAACAGAGGGAGTATAATATAACCAATGATTTTTTAAGTTCTTGGTTGTCACCAGAGGCAATTAAATGCAATGTAGATTTAATTGGTTCAACCTAATCCAGTTTTTTTTTAAACAAATAATATACGTAAAAATTGTAAAAATAACAACAAAAATGAAAATTTATATGATAATTGCATAGTTGCAATGATTCAGCTAAGATATAAAAACTGAATCCAACAAATTTAAATTCTAGATTCGTCTCTAATTATCACAAAACTCAATAAAGAACACATTATTAAAGAAGTTTATCTTGATCCATAGTGTTATTGATAAGAAGTTGAACAAGCTAGGATCAATCTACATTTGGAAAAAAATGAGTAGTAGTGGGCATCTTTTCCTTGGGTTGTGAAACCACCATGTAAAGTATTCAAGTGACTCTTTGTAGTTTTTTCACATTCAATAATGAGAATTTTCTTTTAGTTACTTCCTTTTAGGGTTACAACCTACAAGTATCAAGGGGTCAAGTCTATAACTCTATATTTAACATTGGAGGTACAAACAAACAATGATTGTAGTGGAGTGATAAGTACTCTTTCATCCTCAACTAGAGGTTTCAGGTTCGGACTTTGGGTATAAAGCCGCCTTTGTGAGGGAGCACTTTCCTCCCAATATATGACTTCCTGGCGTGAGCCCGAATTTAATCAGGCTCCAATGCAAGTATCAGAATTGGAGATGCACCATATACCATTATAATATGGAGATTATGCTTTTAGAAAAGAGGACACACTTATCTTTTATAAAACATCATCTCCTAATCTTATACCAATAGAGATCTAGTAACCAACATTCTTGACTCTTAAATCTTTGTTGCCCCTTCTCATGAAATCTTACACAATTGGCCTGCGAATATTTGTAATTTTTTATTGGATTCCAAGTTGTAGCTTTTCCTGATTTTATCAAATATGAAGGCAGTTCTTCCCATGCTTCAAAAGACAACTTTGTGCCAGAGTAAACGTGGCCAATGGGCATTCAAGAATGAAAAAAAGGAATTACTCACACGAAATGTTTATATCAATCCACTAAATATATGACACATGTTTTTAATATACATTTTTATCAGTAATCATCAATGTTAAATCCAGAAATTTTCAAGGCAAAGTGCACCATCCTTCTTAAGGATGCTATTTAAAGATTAGGCAGCACTTATTTTGTCCTAAAATTTTGAACTATAAATCTTAATTTTAGGACTATTCAGAACATTTTTGTCCTAAAAAATTAAACTAAAAAACTAAAATTGAAAACATATTGGCGAATTCCTAAATAGCAGCACTTTAAAGTGGCTATTTGATGTCATTTCTACGAAATTTCCCTAGTCATATTCAAGATTTCAAATATAAGCAATTTATATATATATATATATATATATCCGTTGACTATTTTTAATTTAAGTGGCAGGGAAGATGGCTATTTAGGTTAATTCTTCTTTTGCCTTTTTGTGAGGGGTGGATTTGGTATTGAAGCCAAAATGGGCTTTTGAAAAGTGCTCCTCAAGTTGTGGAAATGACACTAGGTAATCATTCTAAAGGGCTACTATTTAGGAATTAGCCAGTGCTTCCTGAATTTTAGTTTTTCAGTTCAAATTTTCAGGATAAAAGTGTACTGAAGTTAAGATTTTTAGTTTAAAATTTCAGGACAAAATAAGTATTGGCTAATCTCTAAATAGTATCCCTGAAAATGGCTATATGTGCACTTGCCCAACTCAAGTTTAATTTACTTAAGTCCATGGACCTCCCATGCAGACCAATTTTTCATGGGCCTTAACGAGAAATACCTTTAAAATGCAGGTTCTTCTTTGGTATCCTTTTATTTTATTTTATTTTGTAGAGTTAATTTACATCTTATTTTTAGGAGTAATTTACATTTACCCCTCTAATTCATGTATATATCATATAGATATTCTTCTCTAGTTTAACATTTAGAAAATAGACATATCTAATTTCAGTTACACTATAGAGACCTCCTTATAAAAATTTTAAAGATGAAATAATAGTATCAATAAAGTTCTACTTTTTCCATCACATTTTGTTTTATACCATTTGGGCGGACACAAAGCTTAAGAATATTTATTTAACTTGTCTATTAAACTAATAGTAGCAGAATGAAATATTAACATAATTATTGATTAAGCATTTAATCTAATTTGATAGAGAAAACATTCCAAATTCAAATAGTTAAAGAATGTAGATTCTTGAAAGTTAAAAAAATTTGAATAAATTAATATCTACGTAATAATAAAATGAATTTTCATATAAATTTCAACAGAGGAGAAATCATATTACAATATGCTCATGCAATGGTTAGAACTCATGTTCAAGTATATATCAATTCAAATTTTTTATTTATTTTTTATTTTGTATTTGCAGAGTCGTATTTTTTATGCCACGTACAAGAGGCGTAATATATATAATATTTATTCTTTTTTTTTTTTTGATAGAGAGTGCTTTCATTTTAATGTGCCACACGCGACAGAGATATTTGTCGGGTCTCCATTATAATATGATTAAACTAAAAATGACATTTATCTAAAACCACAAGGACCTAAGTGCTATTTTAATAAATTACAAATTACGAAAAATAGGGTTTTTTTTTTGTTTGACCAAGCTAGCCGAAAATCAAGTATTAGGAATTGGTCAACTTTGTAAACTTTCCCCATCCAAATAAAAAAGACCACACATATGCAATCCAAAACACATAGGCCATATCAATAGATATCAAAGGCTCTTAAGGTAAACTTTTTCTCTCTGTATTTTGTGTTTTGCTCTGTATTTGCATCATTTCTATTTGATTTGGCAAAAGGAAATATCGATTCTATGACACATTACAAATGTTCTTTTAGTTATACGAGCTTTTTAATACAAGATCCATTAAATATAACAAATGAGATTGGTACATAAAAGAGAAATATCTTTTTAGTTATATGAGCTTTTCCACATAAGATCAATATTAACACAGAAAAGGGAAGATCTCATCTATTCTTTTTTTTTTTTTAATTTTTTTCTTCAAGAAAAGGTAATTTCTTTTTTCTTATGGAGATTTAGATCTCTTATTGCTAATAAGATACTAGTTACAACATCTACCATATCTTGGGTTCGTCAGCACCCAATTCATGTTGGCATTGTGTTGGTTAGGTGCACGTCATGAATTCGAACACTATGTACTATTTAAGTGGAGAAACATTGATTGATAGGCCCGTTATCCACTGGAGCGTCATTGGATCTGGCCCTCGGGGATTTCTCAGTTTAAAAAGAGAAAAAAAAAATCTTTTGATAACCCCAGTGGAATTTTTTTTCTCAACTTGCTCATAAAAGAAATTAAAGTGCAGAAAAGAAGATCATATATCAATCAACAATTCTCAAAACCAAGCTAATGAGAGTCGGTAATATGAATTCTCTATATCCATTCCATTATATTTGAGCTAGTTTTTGAAGTTGAGTCAGACTGAAGTGCCATATCTTACATAGTATAGGAGCTAGGTCCGTTCTCGTTTGGCCCACGTATTATTGTGCACACTCCAGTTGGCGGTCTTTGGGGTGGGGGGTGGGGGGGGGAGTGGGGAGACTTAGAGTGGGTTAGGACTTAGGGTACTATATATTGGTTGGGTAATGGGCTGGTCGTCTCTTTATATAGACTTGGGCAATCCTCCCCTCATCAACTAGTTTTTAGGATTGAGTTAGGCCTAAGTACCATATCTTAAACGAGTCAATTACGTTAAATAAATGTTTTTGAAAACAAATTTGAGGTTCTCTTGAGCCGACTTTACTGCAGGAAATGCAATTTTAGTAAAGGCCGGTAATGCTGAAGTACCCCCGCTTCGTGTATGTAATGAAACTTTGAAACAAGTCCGTGAAAAGGCTGAGAAATAAAATATCCAAAATTTCCCAGAACTCACACTTATTCTTCAATGAGTGTAGTGTAACAATTAAAATTAAGTCTTTAATCCAAACAGAATGCATAAAGAAGGTTTCCCAAAGCTTTTGATACTCTTCTTATGAATCTTGTTCCCCTCCAGGCTCCAGCTGCAGAAATATGGAAATAGTGTCGCAGGTAGCACTCATTGAAATAAGTTACACATAAAGCATCTATTGCACATTATAACACCCCTTCTCGTCAGATTGTCTTGAGTTAAACATGCTTCATTTAGCTTATGTACTATGCTAATTATAAATCGCATTCGTACAAGAAGTCCTCAATCCATCAGCTTCTGTCTTGGGGCAAAAATGATGTTCTTGGCTAATGTTGTAGTAGTATTTCAAATTTTTACGACTCAATCCCAACTAGGTTTGCTATATGAATCCTCTGTATCCATTCTGTTGTTGTTCAGAAGATTAATTTTTTGATGTTGATTGTCAACTTATCGCAACCTTCTTTCTTTATTTGGGCTTCGAACCGACTATGTTTTGTGAAACTTACAGGAGTGGAGTTTATATTGTGAAATTATAACAAAATTTATCATAGCTGACAATTGGTCATACCTTTTTTTGAGAATTCAGAATAAAGAGCCCTTCATTTTGCGTACTACTAAGTCAATCAGAATCCAGTAACTCCAGTCATTATATGCCTTCGCTAATACAGTATAATTTACTTATTATGTGCCTTTAATAATTCTATTGAATGTTTACTGTTAAGGTGAACCATCATGTTGTCGACATCAATGCTTTATGGTCGTTTCCTTTCACATATAGTTACTGTTTCAAGCAGGAATTTTTGGCCATTTCTTGAAAATATTTTCTCCAATGGCTGACCATTCTTGAAAGTATTATGGTGAATAATTCGTGTAAGTGCTATAGCGGGGCAATGGTTCTCCTTGAGCCGAGGGTCTAGACTCTAGCGGAAGCAGCCTCTCTACCTGCACAAGGTAGGGGTAAGGTCCACGTACGTACGTACTACCCTCCCTACACCCCACTTGTGGGATCACACTTGGTATGTTGTTGTTGTTGTTGTTGCTGTAGCAGGACAATAGAACATTAAGAGACGAGTATTATTGCTTTGGGGCATCAACTAACTACTAGCTTTTGAGAAAGTACTTCTGATGGTTATCATTCATCACGTCTCTTTAAACTTGGCCTCTCTACCCCAGGGTAGGGGTAAGGTCTGCGTATACACTACCCTCCCCGAAACTATAGTGGATTGTTGTATGCCTCTTTAAACTTGAAAGAACCAAATTTAAGCTTATAGCGTTAAACTGGATAGCAGCCTCTCTACCTTCCTTCCTCTCCAGACTCCACTTATGGGATTACACAGGTTTTTTTGTTGTTGTTGTTGTCGTAGCTTTAAAGTGGATGTTACGTTTAGAAAATGTATGAACCAACTAGTTGTTTCAGATTTCAGGTGGAAGGATTTACAGTTTTATGGCAAATAGATCACTTGGAGAGGAGGCTCCTTTCGAGGTGGCACGTGAATTGCTCATCGCTTTATCTAACTTGTTACCAGATATAGTTCTCGTGGACAATTCTTGCAGCTCAAACGGAACTATAGTGGCTTCAAGGGACGGAACTGAGGATTTCAGGTCGGAATTAATGTCCATTTCTCGTACTCAATCTTCAGAGGTTGCTGTTCTGTGTAATGGTTATATGTGAAGTTTGCAGCTAGCATATAGTTATAGTTGCTCGCTAATAAGTCATCGCTCTCTGTATCATAAAGCTCGCCTTATGAGGTGAACCATACGTAAAGCGCAGCCCGATGCACTAAGCTCCCGTCAAGGGCGGATTTAGGAGGGGGAAGGATGTTCACCCGAACCCCCTTCACCGAAAATTACACTGTATATGTAAGGTAAAATCTATATTTTATCTCTATATATTATGTTTTGAATTCTCTTGACATAGCCCACAATAATTGCTCAATGGTCAAGGGGGTTTAAAATCTTTGTGAGGTCACTAGTTTAATTCCCACTGGGCACAACCTCTTTCAATTTTATAATTTTTTCCTTATTTGAACCCCCTTAACGGAAATCCCGCCTCTCGAAGAAATACCGAATTACAAGGGTCTATTGTACATAATCTTACCCTGAATCTAAGATTGCGAAACCAGGTCGAGATGGTTCGAGCTGGCTACTGCTAAAATCAGACTAAGAGTAGATAGTTTTGACATGAAACAATTTCAACTAAATATTTCATAAATTATTAGTATATCTTGATGTATTGTAGTGTTTGGTTGGCCCTTAATATTTGTTTGGGATATGATAATCATATGAGTGGAGAAGAGTGAAAGCAGTCAGTTAGATGTTGCACAGATTTTGAAGTAGGAGCACATCATGTTGTAAATAATTGGTTAGACAAAATTTATAAAGGAAAAGTGCTCTAAGGTTATTATGATCAGAATAAGATGATATTAGAAAATCAATACTTGGCACATTGTAAACTAATGGCTCATAAGTGTGCAAAAGTTCATATGTTGTTACAATATTTACCAAAATGGGTAACATTCACATGTATAAGACAGACCACAAGGTAAATTTCACACATGCAAAAGTGATACAAGCGAAAATTAATATTAATGGGTTTAATTGAACCCACTCTCCCATTCTAAATCGGCTCATATATATATATATATATATATATATATATAGGTAATTAAATGACTTTGTGCACACCTTAAATATGTGTCTCCATCCAAATAATTTTTATGTTGTGACCAAAAAACAAATTAAAGATGAGGAAAATTTGGTTACACATGAATCCACTTTGGTCTCTATTTATAGCTTGTTTGGATGGTTGTTACGTATCGTTTCATAATGTATCGTATCGTACTGTATTGTATTGTACTGTATCGTTTGATAAATACAATGTTTGGATAGATTGTGTCGTTTGACATCGTTTCATGATATCACGCACCAGCAATATAAAGAATAAACTTGCAATATTATAAAGAAAAATTATGATACAAGGTAAAATTACTATATAAAAAGATTGCGTAAATGATAAAATAAAATTTAATAATAATAAAGGGTGAGATTGAGAGTAAAAGACAAGGTAACGACGCGACCACACCAAATCGGTCGTTACATAAAGTGGCACATTTCGTTGTTATGTAACGACGGATTTAACGATACGATACAATAAAATTTAAGTAACAATCAAAACAAACATTATATTTAAAGTAACAATATGATACGATACAATGGGTAACAACCATCCAAACAAGCTGTTAAGAAAAATCGACAAAAAATTGAAAAAGCTGAAAAAATTTAATCCAAGTTATTCCTTTAATTATTAAAAGTTAATGGATTTATCATTCAAAGGGAAGTAGACTACTCAAGAATTTTCTATTTTATTTGTTGGAATTGAATTTGAATAAAAAATTAATAGAAGACGGAATCACTGAAATCTTGTTTCGAGCTGCCGCAAGGCATAAAAGTCATATTGTCAACTAGGAAAATTGGCACAATCAAGCATCTCAAACATTGATAAGGGAAGAATCAGACTTTTATTAGGATGATATTCCTTTCATCAGAATGGCAAGCCTTGGTTTAATTCTTTTTAGAGAAAAAATCGACTCAAATCAAAGGATGAAGACTCCTAATTACTGGTTAGCTGGCTGTGCGGCACTCAAAAATATAATAATTCTGTCAAAGAATAAGCCAAGTAGTCATTATGGTTGCCGTTTAATCTTTTGCTAACGCCTCATTTTTTTTTTCTTTTTCTTTTTTGGGATAAAATTAAATATAAGACGGAGAGGACAAGACTAACACAACATCAACCATAGGGGTGCCAATGGATATTTAAAATCGACTAAATCGACTGAATCGTATCACACCGAATCGATTTTTAGATTTTTTTAATAAAATCATAGGTTTTTATATAAATCTTTAACCGTACCGATAATTAGGGTTGATTTTTTATTTTATGAAAAAAATACCAAACCGTACCGAATAAATTTATATGAAATAAATATATTTATATATTAAGTTTAAAAATAATAAAGTATAAACTTTCCTTTGGGCCTTAGAATTACGAAAATGATTACAAGCCAACAAGTAATTGAACTCAAAATCCTAATTCCCAAACCTATTATACTACTTCTATTGGAATTAAATTATTCTAGCATATTCACTAGCAAGACACAATGTATTCTAGCGATTATGAGTAGCAAACTACAATATATTGAATATGTTTCCTTTTGTATAATTCAAATTTATATTTTTAAATATTTAATCTTCTGTAGACTTTATTCTTGAGTCCCAACTTGCTTAATATCTTTTCACTCGTGTGATTTATATTTTTGTTTCTTTGCTTAGTTTCTTTTGCACTGTTGTAGAATAGTTGATGGGTCCATACTCTCACCATCTCTCATATTTTGTTAATTCATCACCCTGTAAATAGAAAAATATCCAAAGAGTTTTGCTCTGTCCTATAAAAGTACGTATGTTATTGCATTCTGCTTCTACTAGTAACTTTTGAATGACATTTAAAAAAATATCAAAAATTAACCGAACCATACCAACACTGAAGAGAAACTGACATGATTGGTGCGGTTTCTATAAGTCTAATTTTGGTTATACATAATAGAATAACCGAAAAAGTGGTATGGTACAAATTTTATAAAATAACAGCCCGAACCGAACCATTAACACCCCTAATCGACAGTACGAACCGGCTTCACAATTTCGGGGTACTTAAAACTTTAAAGATCGAATAAAATTTAAATTCTCGATTCGCCTATATATCGTATTGTAACATTCAGGGGCTGATGCAATATAGAGTTATCGGGTTCAACAGAACCCAATACTTTTGGCGCAGAGTATAAATTTATGTGTAAAAAATACTAAATTATAATAAATAATAAATATGAACTCATAACTTTAAAAATATAATGTATTCAATGCTAAAAAATTTAAATATTGAACCCATAGAATTAAAATCTTAGATCCGCTTTTGGTAGCACTGAACAACAAAGATCGTTTGTAACCCCTACATCATGTTGTAGCCATGGCGTACATAGGATCTTATGTAAGCGGTGTCATAATATTAGAAGAAATGGATATATATATATATATATATATATATAATGACAAACGATGCCATTTTCTATACGTATTCCTAACATTTTTATTTTTCTTATAAATATTTAGAGAATATTTTTGACCAA
Source organism: Nicotiana sylvestris (assembly GCF_000393655.2). Lineage (NCBI taxonomy): Eukaryota > Viridiplantae > Streptophyta > Magnoliopsida > Solanales > Solanaceae > Nicotiana > Nicotiana sylvestris. The sequence goes on from NC_091068.1 coordinate 6,761,429, forward strand.
GTGGTAATCCGTGACACGGCATGATATAAGGTGTATGCGCCCCTGGTTATAGCATTGAACAACAGTGAAGTGGATGAGAACCATAAGGTTTCAATTCAATTCTACTGGAGGCAAAAAAACACTAAGTGATTTCTTAATTACCATCTATCCTAGTTTTGGTGGATATTCCCTGATACATGTTTTTAGGGGCGGAACTAATGTTCTGGCTACGAGTTCGGCGAACCCAGTAGCTTTGGTTCAAACCATGTATTTGTCTTGAAAAATTTATTGATTATCTATAATTTAACAGTTTAGAACTCAGTAACTCAAACGATTAGAATTCCGAATCCATGAGTTTGCCAAATATCCCGTGGAATCAATCGAGGCGCACACAAACTGACTTGGACATTATAGTTATAAGAAGAAATGGCTCCAATACTTAAAACTATAAAGATCGAATCAAATTTAAATCCTCAATTTGCGGCTATGTCTTGTTGCATTAAACAACAAAGATCGTTGTCATGTATCCCATTGAGCTAGTACATTGGTTTGGATTTGAGGTTGTGGGTTTCAAATAAAACTTTAATTACTTTCATCAATTCCAAACAGGAATTTACTTTGCATTATTCTTCAAGCATTAATATATATATATATATATATATATATATATATATATATATATATATATATATATATATATATATATATATACACATTTAATAAATAAAAAAATTGGTGAAGCGGCAGATGACACCATATGAAAAATATAATATATGTGTCCAACCATAATGTCATTATCTGCCATCTAATTTATGAAAACTGCTCTGAATGTGATGTACTCTCTATAAAACCAACTGAATCATATTTATATTTTGCATGCAAAAAATTTCTTCGGTTTGCCTAAATAGTGAAATGGAGTATGATTTAGGATCCTTTTTTTTTTACACAGTTTTGGCAATTGGGATTTTGCCATTTATTGTTTGCTAAAGAGAGCAAATGACTGGTTTTATACTAGCAAATTTAGTTCAAACAAGTACTACTTCATTGTATGGGTCTAAATTTGGATGACTACGGCCGTTGATGAATACGACAAACAACGAGATCCTCGTAGCTCAACGTTCTGCTGAGGACGACAGACAAGCAAACAAAGACTACACGACTTTTACAGTAGTGTAGGTGCATGAGGGGGCATTAGGAATATTCCTTCAAATATTCCCTATGATTTGTTTTTTAGGGTTTAGAAGGGGTTTGTCCCTTATATATATATATATATAGTGGAAAAACAACCTTGTAAGGGGCTCTCTTTTTTCTGCTTTTTCAGCTGAGAACATTCACTGTAATACTTGCCTACATAAACGATTAGTATCTTTATTATTTGATCACTCATCCTCACAAGATCAAGAAGTATTATCCTCTGTGTTCACCTTGTATACCTTTTGTTCTAGAGATTATTATACTTAGCTAAGATGTACCCCTTCATTTTCTTTGATTGATTTGTTCAAAAAGGTTTCAATATTTTTTGAGTCAAACAATTTGGCGCCGTCTGTGAGGATTTCTATAGCTGAGATTTTAGTTTGTCTAGATCCTTGAAAGGGATAATCAACTCTTCTTAACCTCGGAAAGACCAACAATGACAGGAAAGGGGGAAGTAAGACTAAAGGCAATAGTAGTAGCCGACAGGGAAGACAATGAAAATGTAACGCCAAGCATTACACCTGAGGGAGATGCCTCAACCCCCCCCCGGCACGAAAGCGTGACTGACTCGCACGAGAGGGAAACCTCAACATCCGCAGCAGAAGAAGCACCATCGGTTGTGAAAAGGCTATTAGAAGAGTGGTTGACAAACACCTTAAGTAGCATACTTGACAAACCCGTTCAAAGGGATACCGGAGGCACAATACCCGCAGAAACCGCAATTGTCGACGATGAGCCAGAAACTCCACGCACAGGTAACACTCATACTGTCATTGATGCAGTAACGATGCACTTACGTCCATCTTAAAGAAAATGGAAGAGATGAAAAATGAGAACAAAACGCTCTGCGATCAGATAAAGGAGCATCAGGAAAGGGTCCATAAAATACCGGGCGCTCCGAAGCTGCTACCAAAACGTGACGTAGGCCGATTCGTCGAACAACCATACAGTGGAGGGACGGCTCCCCACTTTATTCCGAAAACCTTCAAAATTCCGCCATACTTGAAAATATATGATGGCACCACGGGCCGGAAGATCACATAATCCACTACATCACTGCAGTAAAAGGCAACGATCTGTCAAAAGAACAGTTGCCATCGGTGCTGCTGAAAAAGTTTGGCGAAACTCTGATCGGGGGAGCGTTGACATGGTATTCCCAACTACCAGCACGATCAATATCAACGTTCGAAGAAATGGCAAATAAATTCACCACTGCTCACGCGGGAGCGAAAAAGGCAGAGGCCAGGGTAAATGATATCTTCGCCATAAGGCAGACGACAGATGAAGGGCTTCGGGATTTCCTAGCCCATTTCAACAGGGTAAGAATGAGCCTACCAAATGTATCAGAAGGGATGGCGGTAGCAGCCTTCCAAAATGAGTTAAATAGAAACGGGTCAAAAGCAACCAAGAAGTTGCTAAGTAGACTCATGAAATACCCTCCCTCCACATGGGAAGAAATCCATAATGCTATTGTGCCGAAATAAGGGCAGACGAAGATGACCTAAATGGTCTGATCCAACGGCTAACATCGGTCCAAACCGAAACGAGGAGAGATCGCCGCAATGATGGTCGAAGGGACCAACTATCTCGTTTCAATCGTGAAAGGCATCAGCCCTACATTCGAACATCTATCCCACCTCCTCTGCGACATGCAGATGCCACGCCTCGACATACCGCGACACATCAAAATGAAAGAGGTATGCCTCCACTGTTATCTGCTCATAACTTTTGTGTTTCTCCTTCAGAAATAGTGTATGCACTACAAAAGCTTGGCACAAAGGTGCAGTGGCCGCAAAAGATGAAGTCAGACCCGAGCACCCGGATATCAAACGTTCTATGTGAATTCCACCAGGAAAGAGGGCACAAGACCGAAGACTGCATAGGTCTGCGACATGAAGTGGTAAGAATGCTTAATTAGGGATATCTGAAAGAACTGCTGAGCGATCGAGGATGGGTTAACCTCACTCGTGGATGCGATCAACCTCAAGGACCCCCAAAACCACCTTCACCACCTCGTACCATACAAATGATCATTGGCGGCGGCGATGATATAGTAATCAACCATGTGAAATTCACCACCACACACAAACTCAAGCAGACAGTCGCTGACGAACGGTACGACGACCTTGAAGATAGTATCATCTTTGATAAGTTAGATACTAACAATTTGTCTTTTCCTCACTATGATGCTTTGGTTATAACTTTATGTATCGCGGATACCGATGTAAAAAGAATAATGGTGGATGATGGAAGTGGCACGTGTATTATTCATCCACGAGTCCTCATATAGATGAGACTCGAGGATAAGATAGTACCATGCTGCATAACACTAACGGGTTTTAATAATGCAGTGGAACGAACCTCTGAGAGATAGTGTTACCCGTTCTGGAAGGAGGAGTCACTATGGAAATGACGTTTCACGTCATGAACCAGGAAACAACCTACAACGCCATTATAGAGTGTCCATGGATACACGCCATGCGAGCAGTTCCGTCAAGTTTCTATCAAGTAATCAAGTTTTCTACCCCATGGGGGATATTCAACATCCGGGGCGAGCAACGCACCACCCAAGACTGCACATACACCCAACAACTAAAGGGGGCAAGTGCGGAAGCATAACAATCAGCCATATCGGGAACCAAATCCAACATACAAATAGAGGCCATCAAAGACCCAAATGTCATCGAAGCTTGCAAGGCAACCGTAGAAGACCTCGACCCCATTTAGTTGGACAATACTTACAGCACGAAGATTGCTTATATCGGACACAACCTCTCAGAACCAGGTAAGTTTCAAGAGTTCTTAACTAACAATGCCGATTGTTTTGCCTTTTACCATTCAAATATGTCGGGAATCCCAAGGGACATCGCCACACACAGGCTGAATGTCGACCCTCTTTACCTGCCAGTGCGGCAAATGAGGAGAAAGTTCAACGCCACAATCAACGATGCAGTCAGTGAAGAAGTTGATAAGTTGCTCTCTAATGGCTCCGTCCGAGAATCGAAGTATCCTCAGTGGGTCGCCAATGTGGTCATAGTAAAAAAAAACGGGAAGTGGGGGATGTGTGTCGACTTCACCAACCTGAACAAAGCGTGCCCGAAGGATTCATTTCCGTTACCACATATCGACCAACTCAGCGACACAACGGTGGGGCACGAGCTATTAAGCTTCTTAGACGCCTATTTTGGTTACAACCAAATTCTAATGGAAGAAGAAGACCAAGAAAAGACCAACTTCATCACTCATCAAGGAACATACTACTACAGAGTCATGTCGTTCGGGCTCAAAAACGCAGGGGCGACGTATCAAAGGTTAGTCACCAAAATGTTCAAAGAACAACTCGGAAAGACTATGGAGGTCTACATCGACGACATGCTGGTGAAGTCGAAAAGGAAGGAGGATCACATTGGTCATCTAAAGAAAGCCTTCGAAATATTGAGGCGATACAAGATGGAATTGAATCCCGATAAATGCGCCTTTGGTGTAACCTCAAGAAAGTTCCTTGGTTTCTTGGTGTCACAAAAGGGTATCGAAGTCAACCCGGATCAGATCAAGGTCATCGACGGAATACCGGAGACGTTAACTAGCAAAAAACAGGTACAGAAATTGACAGGGCGAATAGCCGCCTTGTCGAGGTTCATCTCACGATCGTCAGACATATGCCATAAGTTTTTTAATGTACTAAGAAAGGATCACGGGCTACAATGGAATTCAGAATGCATTGACAACTTAAGAAAACTGAAAGCATACATGTCCTCACCACCACTACTTGTCAAGGCAGACCCGGGCGAATGCCTCTTAGTGTACCTACCAATCTCCAAAGTCGCAGTAAGTGCAGTTCTAGTCTGCGAAAACAAAGGTACGCAATCTCCAATTTATTATATCAGCAAAACCTTAGTTGATGCCAAAACAAGGTACCCCCACCTTGAGAAACTAGCTCTGGCATTAGTCGTAGCTTCACGAAAGCTTAGACCATATTTTTAATGTCACCCCATAAAGGTGGTGACAACCTTCCCCCTCAGGGGCATCCTACACAAACCCGAACTATTGGGTAGGTTGGCCAAATGGGCTATAGAATTAAGTGAAAACGATATAACATACCACCCGCGAATTGCTATAAAGTCGCAAGTGCTCGCCGATTTCGTTGCTGATTTCAGCACGAAAGTATTGCCTGAAGTAGAGCAGGAGGCGCTCTGCGCTTTCGCACATTCCGACCTTTGGGTCCTTTATACCGACGACGCATCTAATGCATCGCATCGAGATTGGGACTCATCCTCAAGGTTCCCGCGGGTAAAGTAATTCGCCAGTCCATACGATGCCCTGAGATTACTAACAACGAGGTCGATTATGAAGCTATGATTGCAGGATTGAAATTAACCCTCAAATATGGCGCTTGACGACTCGTTCTCCATTGCGACTCTTAACTCGTAGTGAACCAAGTCACTGGAACTTTCCAAATAAAAGAATAGAGACTGCAAAAGTACCAGTCAAAAATTCACAAACTGCTGCCAGAATTTGACGAATGTCGCCTCGACCAGATACCCAGGGTGCAGAATATCGAAGCAGACGGTCTCGCCAAGCTAGCGGCAGCCACCAGAAATATCAACAAGGAAAACATAGTCACTCTTCTCCATTCCTCAATAGACCAGGTCGAGGTACATTTTGTAAACCTAACTTGGGACTAGCGCAACCATATCGTAACATATTTTCAGGATGGAACGTTCCCATAAGATAATAAAGAAGCCAAAAAGCTTCGAATACAGGCAACGAGATACAGCCTCGTAAACTGTGATCTTTACAAAAGAACGTTTGGCAGCCCCCTAACCAAGTGTCTAGGGCCAAATCAAACAAGGCAAGTACTAGAAGAAGTACACGAGGGGCACTGCGACACCTATACGGGAAACTGTGCCCTTGTCAGATGCCTCATCCGCGTCGGGTACTACTGGCCCACCATGAAAAAAGAAGCCGCAGATTATGTCAGGAAGTGCGAACAGTGTCAAAAATACGCCCATATGATACACCAAGCAAGATAACTCCTGCATTCTGCCTTCTACATAGCCATTCATAAAGTTGGGGATGGATATTGTCGGACCCCTCCCAGCAGGACGAGGTAAGGTACGCTTCCTTTTGGTTTTAATTGACTATTTTTCTAAATGGGTGGAAGCAAGTGCATACACCCAAATACGTGAGCAAGAAGTTATCGCGTTCATATGGAAAAATATAATATGTCACTTCGGCATTCCTAAAGAAATCAGTTGCGACAACGGACCTCAGTTTGTCGAAAAGAAAATGATTGAGTTTTTTGAAAAATGGCACATCAAGAGAATACTGTCCACACCATACCATCCCGCCGGCAACGGCCAAGCCAAATCCTCCAATAAAATGATACTAAATATATTGAAAAAGAAGCTCGAGGATGCCAAGGGGCTATTGCCTGAACTACTACCAGAAGTACTATGGGCATACCGCACTACGCCAAAAACTAGCACAGGCGAGATGCCATATTCGCTAGTTTACGGGACTGACGCAGTTATACCCGTCGAAGTCGGAGAACCTAGCCTGAGATACTCCAACGAAAGTGCACCAAGCAACGACGAAAGTAGGCTACAAGATCTGGATGAAGTCGAAGAATGAAGAGATATGAACCACGTAAGAATAGTAGTCCAAAAGCAACAGGCAGAAAGGTACTATAACAAGAAGGCCAAAGTATGACCGCTCAAGGTTGGAGAATATGTCCTCAAAGCTAAAACACAAACAACGAAAGACCCTAATGAGGGAAAATTGGGAACAAACTGGGAAGGGCCATACAAAATCACGGCGGCAGCAAACAAAGGAGCATTCCAGTTAGAGACAATAGAAGGAAAACTACTCCAAAACAATTGAAATGTCACCCATCTCAAATACTTCTATTTCTGAAAAGAGGCGCCACCTAAGTCGTACTCTTTTTCCCTCATCCTAGTTTTGTACCAATCGGGTTTTCTTGGTGAGGTTTCTAATGAGGCAGCAAGGGGGACGTCTCGAGGTCCGAAGTATTGTTCATTACCCTGCCCGTCGACGTGATCTCCAGGCTGAGTAATGAAGGGACTAGGTATAGATAGCCAAATCTCCATTGTATGTACAAAGTCAACATGTATTTCCTATAGGAATATAATCAAATCTCCAATGTATGAATGAAAATCCTAATGGCCAAGGCCATCGACAAAAATACAAGTTCGACTTCATGTTGACTACGACGGGATTCTGCTTCGAGCTAGCTCAAAAGTAATATCCCAATAGCTAAGGCCATCGACAAAAGCATGAGTTTGACTTCTCTCGAACCACGACGGGATCCTACTTCGACGCCAACTCGAAAGTAACATCCCAATGGCTAAGGCCATCGACAAAAGCATGAGTTCGACTTCGCTCGAACTACGATGGGATCCTACTTCAACGCCAACTCGAAAGTAACATCCCAATGGCTAAGGCCATAGACAAAAAAAGCATGAGTTCGACTTCGCTCGAACTACGACGGGATCCTACTTCGACGCCAGCTCGAAAGTAACATCCCAATGGCTAAGTCCATCGACAAAAAAATGAGTTCAACTTTGCTCGAACTACGACGGGATCCTACTTCGATGCCAGCTTGAAAGTAACATCCCAATGGCTAAGCCCATCGACAAAAAAAAAGCATGAGTTCGACTTCGCTCGAACTATGACGGGATCCTACTTCGACGCCAGTTCGAAAGTAATATCCTAATGGTTAAGGCCATCGACAAAAAAATGAGTTCGACTTTGCTCGAACTACGACGGGATCCTACTTCGACTCCAGCTCAAAAGTATCATCCCAATGGCTAAGGCCATCGACAAAAGCATGAGTTCGACTTCGCTCGAACTATGACGGGATCTTGCTTTGACGCCAGCTCGAAAGTAACATCTCAATGGCTAAGGCCATAGACAAAAAAAGCATGAGTTCGACTTTGCTCGAACTACAACGGGATCCTACTTCAGCGCCAGCTCGAAAGTAACATCCCAATGGCTAAGGACATCGACAAAAAAATGAGTTCGACTTCGCTCGAACTACGACAAGATCCTACTTTGATGTCGGCTCAAAAGTAACATCCCAATGGCTAAGTCCATCGACAAAAAAAAACATGAGTTCGACTTCGCTCGAACTACGACGGGATCCTACTTCGACGCCAGCTCGAAAGTAACATCCTAATGGCCAAGGCCATCAACCAAAGCATGAGTTCGACTTCGCTCGAACTACGATGGGATACTACTTTGATGCCAGCTCGAAAGTAACATCCCAATGGCCAAGAACATCGACAAAAGCATGAGTTCGATTTCGCTCGAACTATAACGGGATACTACTTCGATGCCAGCTCGAAATTAACATCCCAATGGTTAAGGTCATCGACAAAAGCATGAGTTCGACTTCACTCGAACTACGATGTGATACTACTTCGACGCCAGCTCAAAAGTAGCATCCCATAGGCTAAGGCCATCGCCAAAAGAAAAGGGTCCGACCTCACCTGAAGTAAAATTGGCTTAATAATTCGAAAAGTACCTGGGGTATCATAAATATTACAAAGATCATCACCGAATCGACAAAACAATTTCTTCATTACAACAAAGTATTACTATAACCTATATTTACAACGGGCTCAAGCATGCCCTTACAAAAACCCTGAAGCAAAAAATAAGTACAAACCAAAAATTACACATCATCCCCGGTAGGATATGCATATTCATAACAAGAGTCAGAGGCAAGACGGTTCGCATCATCAGAGTTGATATCATCCCCGTCAGGCTTAAGAGGGTCATATCTGTATGCCTCACGATCTGCATAAGCTTCAGCACACATACCCTAAAGTTCTACTTCAGATGCCCTCCCGTCAGCATAAAGAGCCTTGTACACATCGAGTCGAGCCTCAGCATGAACCCACAACTCGTATAAACGACAAGGCACGACAGGGTCGGCCGAGGCACGAGACGTAGAAGGTTGCGAGCGTTGACTCGCGTCCTCCATTCTCAATGATGCCACTTGCTCGGTCAACATAGATAGCTTCACCTCTAACTCCTTAACACGCCTATCAAGCCTCACTACCTTGAGTGCGGATGCCTCTTCATCCTTGGTCCGCTCCGACCTACAGAGACAGAGGGTATCCTCAAAAATTGCCGCTTCAGAAATAGCAGTCACCGACTTATCGGCAGTGACACTCAGCTTACCCTTAAGCCCATCAATCTCCGCTGCCTTCGTACCCAATTCAATAGTCAAACTGACCACCTTTGCTTGCAAGTTGGTATTCTCAGCCATCACCCCTCTACTTAACTCGAGCTCATCTTCCTTCACCTTAAGTGATGCCTCAAGTTCACTGTTGTGGACAACGGCCTTCATAAGGTCCTCATCTCGCTCCCTCATCTCCTCGACCTTGCGCGCTAGTTGATCTACCCTTTGTTTAAGCCCCTCACGAAACAATTAAAAATCAGGGTCCTGATTATAGATGTCGATCATCGCCCAATACTTAGTGCGATATTTTTGATATTTGGAAGACATCTTCCCGTAGATGGCCATCCTCTTCCTCTCCCGGCGCTCGCACTCAGTCTCTATGATAAGGGTTTGGCACAATAAGAAAGAAGGTAAAATAAAAAGATAAATCGGCAATAACAAAGCAAACCCAACAACCAAAAGGAAAAAAAAGACATCTACCCGCAAGGCCATGCCGACAAAGTTTCGAGACAACTCCATATCGCTCATCGCTCTACGTGCCTCACTCTTGGGGGCAGCACATAAAGGGGCTAAAGAAGACGCCACCTGATCACAGTTTGACAACAAGTTGTAGTCCTCTAGGACAACTATATGCCGATCAGAACCCTCCATTCTGACCTACACATGAGTATGGCATTCTAAAAACTCACGAACGTCCTTCGGGTCGACATTTGAACTCGAGCCTTCGCCCTCGACGTGCAGGCCCCCTCCAACATTGGATGACGCGCCTCCCTTAGTGGAGCGCACAGAGCCGCCTCCTAGGTAAACCCCTTCCGCTTGGGGAGACCTCCCCACTAAGATAGCGTCGGCCATAAATGTGGGCACAGGTGCTGTTTGCGATGCACCCACCCTACTTCTACCAGTGTCCACATCCATATCCTTCCCAAGCTCCACTCTCCTCCTTTTTCTCAGTAACAACTCATCCCCATTAGAGGACTCTTCCAAGAGGTGAGGGGTCGGTATGGAACAAGACTTATCCCTCACGACCATATCTCGAGAGGACCCTCCATTTGAATCGGCTGAGTATGACCCCTTCGAACAGATTCATTCAAAGTAAACTGCATTCCTGCAGCAACAACGACATGTTGGAATGCAGGGACTGGGGCCCTCCACCTAGAAGCTCCTCGACCTGTCATCATGAAGATTCGTATCAATAGATAACGGTGTATAACCAACGAAGTAATATATGGGAAGATATTTACCAGATGAAACTCTCGGTCCATAACATTTCACGAAGGCGGGCCAATCTCGGGTCTCCGCTACATGGGGCAATAAGCGGGCTACCCAATCTCTTATACCCGCAATAGGGTGGGGTAGACGCTCTATAGCTGCAAACGAGAAGCAAACAAACCCTATAATGAATGAAGAGGAAAAGAAAGAGTAAAACAAGTGGCGACACTTACGATTCTCATTCTACCGCTCCGGGAACCTAGCGGGGTCAGAAACAAGGTGTTCGGTTTTGACAAAGAAGTACTTATGCCAAAACTTGCGACTTGCTCAGTCGTCGGTCCCAACCACCAGCTCCTTTGTTCGACGGTGCCTCAAATGCACCATAGTGCCCCTATGAAAGCTGGGCGAGAACAGGTGCAAGAGGTGGTGGACAATAACCTCGCACCCCGCCAACTCCGCATACTTCATAACAACAGATGTATCTTAAGCGTGTATGGTGAAAGTTGCGCCGGGAAACTTGATAGAATCTACATAACTCTTCCGCTAATGGAAAAAGGGGGAAAGAATAACCGATCACGAAGGGGTACTCATAAAAAGCGCAGTACCCGGGCCTATGAACTTCCACGAAGTCCCTTCCCGCTGGAACCATATCAACATGAGCGGGGATTCTATACTTTGTACAGAGAGCATCAATATGAACTTGTTCTGTTTCAGAGAGCACAGGGGTAGGAGTAGGGGGAGGATCCTTGATGAAGTCGCTTCGAGACATGGGGTGTCTCGGCAACAACTCCTCCACAGTGGGAAAACTATCCCCCTCTTTCATCGTCATATCCTCACTGCCAGAAGGGAGTACCATGGACAACGGGGCTGTGTCAGAAACGCCCTCACGAGATCGATGTGTTCTAGACATCTCTTCGATGGAAAAGGTGTTAAAAGAAAGTTGTGAACGGAGAATGGGAGAAGAAGTAGAAAGTTGTTGGAACAAACACGGGAGAGATGAGAAAGGATAACCAGGAATGAAATGGCCAAGAGTTATTGAAAAAAAAACCCTCCACCTATTTATAGGATTGGGTGGCGCCAAAATCAAAGCAGAAGGTTGTAGAGTGGCACTGAAATTGAAGTGACAAGCCCTCAACCCATGTCTCGAAAACACGCATAATGATAACACACGTAAAGATGACGTTATTTCCCGATAAGGTACACTATCCGGTGTCCTGTTGAGCATGCTGACCTCCCATTATTGGCCAAGCCGTAAAGCTTCGTAAGACCAAATTTCTCCACAAGAGCGAGTGGTGTCTGCTTATCAAGGACGCACCAAGTTGCAACCTCGACAAGCGGAGTCACTAACTGTATGGGTCCAAATTTGGACGACCACGGCCGTTGATGAATACGACAAACGACGAGATCCTCGTAGCTCGACGTTCTGTGGAGAATGATAGACAAGCGAACAGAGACTGCACGCTTTTATAGTAGTGTAGGTCCATTAGGGGGCATTAGGAATATTCCTTCGAATATTCCCCATGATTTGTTTTTTAGGGCTTAGAAGGGGTTTGTCTCTTATATATATAGCGAAAAAACAACCTTGTAAGGGGCTCTCCTTTTTCTGCTTTTCTAGCTGAGAACATTCACTATAATACTTGCCTACATAAACGATTAGTATCTTTATTATTTGATCATTCATCCTCACAAGATCAAGAAGTATTATCCTCTGTATTCACCTTGTATACCTTTTGTTCTAGAGATTATTATATTTAGCTAAGATTTACCCCTTCATTTTCTTTGATTGATTTGTTCAAAAAAGTTCCAATATCTTTTGAGTCAAACATTCATACCTCCAGGTGACATGAGTTATCCATTCATCAGAAATATGTTCACTTTCTTTACTACTTTCAAATATGGTGATCCTGATTCTTTTATCTCTTACTTTACCTCTAGGTATGTCTTGATCATCCTTTTCTTTTAGGAAAAAGATAAAAAAAAAAAAAAAGAAATATGCATCTACTATATGAATTCTTAATTTTACCTTTATTTATGTACTTTGGAGAATATTGTTCATGTAACCTTGCAGACAACAATGGTCTCGTAGTTACCTTTGACCGTGACGAAGCTCTAATTTGACGTATAACGAGGATAATTTTAAACCAATCAAAAGTAGATTGGTAAATTTGAAACTTTTTCTTGTATTGGAACAAATCAAGTTAAAATTTGGAATTAATTATGTGCTGATACATCAAGACACGTGGATCAATAAAAGAATGATAGCTAGCAAAGAATAGTTGAAGAGACACGAGCCTTAACAGGAACAGGCAAAGATTCAAAAAAATAAGAAGGAACGGTTACTCGGACCTCTTGGTAATTCGAAGAGACATCGGAGGAATGAACCTAGAAAGCAAAAAGTACAGATACGTATTATCCATAATTAATGAGCATCAATAATGAAAAATGTAATTAAATCTTCACGAAACAGTTACGATTGCCAATTATAATATTACATTAATGCCATTAATTGCTCATATTGGCTCTGTTATGAGAGGAAAGAAACATATTACTTAGAAATAGCTATAAAATGAGAGAAATAACATTTGTAATGACACAGACTATTATTGGAATACACTGATTTACTTTGCTTTCTTTTACTTATTCAGCTATCGTTCAAGTCAATTCTTCTTATTTATTCCATATTAGATTATCAGTAACCCGAATTCTTCTAAAATTAAGCTTTGACCGAAATTCCTATTTTCTAGTTAAACAATTTGGTTTCGTTATTGGGAATTTGATAATCTTCTACTTTCCAAATCGATTCTTTTATCAAAAACAATCATGTCGAATGTCAACGACAATAACCAACAAAATATACCACACCAAGGAGATCTACAACATCAACTGAACCAACAAGGTAACAGAACTCCAGCTCCTTCGCCACAACATTCTCCTTGACAATCACGAGAGGTGACTCCTGACAGATCTGAATCGAATGAAAATAACAGACTTGCAAATGATCAAGCTATCGATGAAGCTTTGAAAAAATTAATCGCTCAACAGGTCAGCAATGCTCTTCAGGCTTTTACCAACCAGTTGCTGGTTGTACCGCCAACACCAACTCCAAACAACAACACCCTAGAAAATCCTCGCTCAAGACTCGTTAATTCAGGCAGTGGCGGAACTCCCAGCGAATCTCGTGATGGAGAACCAGGTAACCCAGTTAATTCTGATTTACAAAATTTAGTACTAACTTTGCAGAAATAGCTCAAGGAGTAGAGTGACCGCAGAGAGAAAATGTTTGGAGTGACACCTATAATCAAGGGAATAGATATGGACAAATACTCACAACAATCTTGGAAGCCAAATGTTGCTCCTCTACCAATTCTGAAGAAATTCAAAATGCCCGATATTCCAAAATATGATGGAACAACTGGTCCACGGGATCACATAACTGTATTCACAACCGGTGTAAAGGGGCAACGACTTGACCAAGCAATAAATTGAATCAGTATTAGTCAAAAAATTCGGAGAAGCACTCACTAAGGGAGCATTAACACGGTACTCTCTTTTACCTGAAAATTCTATAAATTATTTTGCTAAGCTTGCAGATTCATTTATCAAAGCACACTCGGGAGCTCAAAAAGTTGGAAAAAGAATGGAGGACATTTTCAAAATAAAACAAGGAGATACGGAGCTGCTCAAGGAATTTGTAGACAGATTCCAATCAGAAAGGATGATGTTGCCACGAGTACCTGATAACTGGGTGGCTATGCCATTTGCCAGTAATCTAAATGAAAAAAGTTCAAAAGCCACGAGGAGACTCAAAGAATGTCTACGAGAATTTCCAGCAACAACTTGGAAAGATGTTTATAACAGATACAACATGAAGCTGCGAATAGAAGAAGATACCATCACTCAGTCTCGAGAAGATGAAAGGGTGAGTTCAAGATGAGCTGAAACTAAACAAAGGTCTGGTAAAAATAGGTACGAGCCTTACATGGGACCAGCAGGAAGGGACTCACGTTCAAAACAAGAAAACCCAAGGTACGATCATAGATCTAGAGATGGAGAGTCAGGTTCATCATCAAGGTTCGGAAAATAACGAAACACGTGATAGATACGAGATGATGATAGAAGCTTGAAGGCAAAGATCGGCGGTTACAATTTCAATGTTAGCACATCCGAGTTGGTGGTTGTTTTAAGAAGCATGGGAGACAAGGTACAATGGCCAAAGGAAATGAGATCAAACCCGAATAGACAAAATCCAGATTTTTTGTGCGAGTTTCACAATGATCACGGTCACAAAATGACGAATTGTAGATTTCTGCAAAGTGAAGTTGAACATTTATTAAAACAAGTATATTTAATTGCATTGTTTAGTGAAAAGGGAAAGTAAGCATATATGAAGAATAGGCAGGAGCCCTCAAAACCTCCTTCACCAAAAAGGACGGTTAATGTCATAAATGGAGGAGAAGAGATCAATGGCGTAACATATACAGCAGCAAAGAAAGTGTCAAAAATAATAGTTACACACGGGAAGCGAGTTTGACAAGTTTTGGAAGAAGATAGTATTACATTTGATGATGCAGATGCAGATGGCATGCTAACCCCGCATAATGATGCACTGGTAATATCTTTACTTGTACATGACACTAAAGTAAAACGAGTTTTGATTGATCCAGGTAGTTTCGTGAATATCATTCTGTTAAGAGTGGTAAACGAGATGCAAGCTGATGATAAGCTGGTACCCAAGGCACACACCTTGTCTGGTTTTGACAACTCGAGCTTCGTAACAAAAGGGGAGATAATACTCACCACATTCGCAGAAGAAGTGGTCAAAGATACGAAATTTCAGGTGGTAGAAATGGATATGGCTTACAATATGATTCTCGGCAGACTATGGATTCACGAAATGGACGTTGTTCCATCTACCTTACATCAAGTTATCAAATTTCCATCACAATGGGAGATAGGGAAAATCCGTGGTGACCAACAAGCTTCACGGAGCATTAATTCCGTGGCAAATTCAAACGCAAAAAGTGACGAAAAATAGCAATCACAGAATGCAGTTGAGGACGCATCAACACGGACCTCAACTGAAAGTGGGCAAATAGATGTAGATTCGAGGCCCGATACTATTCAGGAACCAGAGGAAAATAAAAATATCAAAACAACGATCCAGGAACTAGAGGCTGTGGTGCTATTTGTACATTGGCCAGACAGAAAAGTCTACATTGGAACCAACCTCAGCCCGGAAATGAAATGTAAGTTGATTGAATTTTTAAAGGCTAACGCATATTGTTTTGCTTGATCCCATTCAGATATGACAGATACACTACTGGAGGTAATGACCCACAAATTAAATGAAGATCCATCGTACCCATATGTCAAACAAAAGAAAAGGAAGCAAGGCTCCTTCAAGAACCAGGTGATTCAAGATGAAGTGCAAAAACTTTTAAAAATTAGGTCTATCCGCGAGGTAAAGTATCCAGATTGGTTGGCTAATACTGTTGTAGTACTTAAAAGGAATGGTAAGTGGCGAGTTTGTGTAGATTATACTGATCTGAATAAAGATGCCCTAAAGATTCTTTTCCATTACCGCACATAGATCAACTAATTAATGCTACGGCATGGCATGAATTGTTAAGTTTTTTAGATGCCTATTTAGGATATAATCAGATTAAAATGGATCCTCTAGATGAAGAAAAGACTACCTTCACCATAGACAGGGGGACTTACTGTTACAAAGTCATGCCATTCGATTTAAAGAATGTTGGGGCTACATACCAAAGTCTAGTGATCAAAATGTTCCAAGAACACTTAGGCACAACCATAGAAGTATATATAGATGATATGTTGGTCAAATCACAGCAAACAGGGGACCGTATTCAACACTTGACTGATACATTTCAGATTCTTCGCAAATTTACCATGAATTTAAATCCTGAGAAATGTGCATTTGGCGTCTCATCAGGTAAGTTCTTGGGATTTCTTGTTTCTAACCGTGGCATTGAAGTAAATCCTGCGCAGATTAAAGCTATTGAAGAAATTCCGGACATACTCACGAGCAAAAAAGAAGTACAGAGGCTGGCAGAGAGAATAACAACCTTGGGTAGGTTTATTTCCAAGTCATCAGAAAAGTGCTTTAAATTCTTTCAGCTTTAAAAAAGCAAAACCAATTTGAATGGTCTTAAGAATGTCAACAAGCGCTTAAAAATTTAAAGGCGTACATGTCAAATCCACCATTGCTAGCCAAACCAACAGATGGGGAGAAATTACTTGTCTACCTTGCAGTTTCAGAAGTGGCGGTAAGTGTCGTATTAGTTCGAGAAGACTAAGGTAAACAATCACCGATTTATTATGTTAGCAAATTTTTGCTAGATGCTGAGACTCGATATCCTCATTTAGAGAAACTTGCATTAGCTTTGATTATGGAATCTAGGAAACTAAGACCTTATTTCCAATGTCATCCTATTTCTGTGGTAACCGCCTACCCCTTACCTAATATATTGCATAAACAAGAGTTATCGGGTAGATTAGCCAAGTGGGCTATAGAACTAAGTGAATATGACATTACATATCAACCTAGAACTGCAATAAAGTTACAAGTTTTAGTAGATTTCGTGGCAGATTTTAGCCAAAGGATACAGTTAGAAGCAAAAAAAGAACTGCAGATATTTAATGGATCTAATCCAGGTACATGGACCTTATTTACTAACGGTTCGTCATATGTAAAAGGAACAGATCTAGGCATTGTCCTGGTACCACCTGCGGGTGAAACCATAAGACAAGTAATAAAGTGCCATCCAGTCACTAATAATGAGGAAGAACATGAAGCTGTGATTGCAGGTTTAGAGTTGGCACGAGAGCTCGGAATAGAGTAGGTAGTAATCAAAAGCGACTCACAGCTTGTTCTTAACCAGATGCATGGGACTTATACAACCAGAGAGGCAAGGATGCAGCAATACCTAGAAAAGGCACGGAATTTGTTTAGGCAATTTCAAACTTGGAAAGTCATGCAGATACCAAGGGAAGAAAATGACGAGGCAGGCGCTCTAGTGAATCTTGCATCTGTTGCAGAAGTAACGAATGAAGAAAATACTTTCGTGATTCATTTGTTTCATTCAATACTTGATCAAGACAAACACGAGGTAAATTACAATAATCTAACTTAGGATTGGAGGAACGAGATTGTCAATTTTTTGCAGTATGGAATTTTACCTGAAGATAAGAAAAAGGCTCAAGCACTTCGCAAAAAGCTTCTCGCTACTGTTTAAATCAAGGCAATCTTTATTGAAAAATGTTCAGTGGTCCTCTAGCAAGATGCCTCGGACCTTCTCAAACAGAATACGTGATGAGAGAAATACACGAGGGACATTGTGGAAATCATGCTAGAGGAAGATCTTTGGTAAAAACCATGATTAGAGTTGGCTATTATTGGCCAAAAATGGAAGAAGACGCGGAAAATTTTGTGGCAAAATATGACAAGTGCCAAAGATATGGTAACAACATGCATCGACCAACTGAATTATTACATTCGGTCGTTGCACCATGGCCTTTTATGAAGTGGGGGATGGATATCGTAGGTCCACTACCACAAGCCAAAGGCAAGGTAAGATTTTTATTAGTACTCACTGACTATTTTACTAAGTGGGTAGAAGTGGAAGCTTTCAAACAGGTATAAGAAAAGAGATCAGAGACTTCATCTGGCGGAACATCATATGTCGATTTGGGGTACCAAAGGAAATTTTATGTGATAACGGCCCGCAATTTATACGTGCACAAATCACAGAATTTTTCCAAAGTTGGTGAATTAAAAGGATTACTTCAACACCTTACCATCCGGTGGGTAATGGACAAGTTGAATCAACAAATAAAGTCATTATCAACAACTTGAAGAAAAGACTGGAAGAATCTAAAGGCAATTGGCCAGAGATACTACCTGGAGTCTTATGGGCTTACCGAACAACAACAAAAACAAGTACAGGAGAAACACCATTTTTACTTGTATAGGGGGCTGGAGCCTTAATTCCGGTCTAGATAGGGGAACCAATTACGAGGTATACTCAAGCTACTGAAGAATCGAACGAAGAAGAGATGCGGGTAAACCTGGATTTACTTGAAGAAAGGAGGAAATGTGCACTAATAAGGATGGCAGCACAAAAAAATTATTGAGCGGTATTACAATCGGAAAGCTCATCTCAGATACTTCAAGATTGGGGACTACGTACTCAAGAAAGTTTTCCAATCTATGAGGGCAGCCAATGCAGGAAAGTTAAATCTAACTTGGGAAGGGCCTTATAAGATTCATGGTATCTCAGGAAAAAAAGCATACGAGCTTGAAACGTTGGATGGCAAGATTCTACTCAAATTGGAATGTTGTTCATCTAAAGAGATACTACTTCTAAGGAAAGGGAATACCAACGGGCAGGTATCCTCACTAATGATTTTTATTTTTGAATTATTAAAATTTTACTAATGATTTTAGATGATAGGCAGAAAGTTGGGCTGCACTAAATAATGAATTACGACCTGAAAGACACGTGGAAAGAACATAATTCTTAGTCTAGGTTTACAACTATTCTGATGGAAATTTAAATGGGTTAAGCAGTGTTCATCTAAAATTATACCTCCGAGTCCTGTATGTTTTTCCTTTTCAGGAAAAGGACCGCATGGAAGGAATAATCAAGTGCTCGAGATTTCATACTTCAAAGCTCAAATACTTGGGGGACTATATAATATACATATGATATATGTATAAGTCAGGCAAAGAAGGATGAACGATTGAATTTCAAGTCAAGCCTAAAGTTTACTCAATAAATATCAAGTTCAGAGCAAAGTCACGAGCCTAAAATGCAAGCCTGATCCAAAAACCTGTGAAGAATACACTCATGGATACAGATTTCAAATCTTACGAATGTTTAAGTTAAAGGTAGTATTTAGCCATGGGTCATAAAGAAACCCTTGAATTTTCTTTTTTGCAAATATGTTGTAAGGAAAACCGTTATGGAAAAGTAATAGAAGATATTTAAATACATGTAAGATATTATTTAAACTTGATAAAGTTCGAATGAAAACTTTATCAAAGTTATTTCAAGAAACATGTGTGTTCCTATTTCTCCTTTCGTATGTTTACACCATTATGAAGTTGAGACGTCTTCTTCATTAAGTGTCGTATATAAAATGGCCCTCTTTTATAATTCATGTTTGATTCAAAGATCCATAAAATTAATAAAGCATTTTTAAAAATGCAAAAAGTCAAAAGGGCAAGACAAAAACCCACGAATTAAAAAGCAAGACCTTGGACTTATAAAAAACAAGGCAAATTATTAAAAGAGTATAACAGAAACTCGAAAGGATTAAGTTAAAATGAAAACTTTATAATATTAAAACTAAGTATGAACTTAGTCATAAACTGATTGTTATCTTAAAAGCCCTGAAAAGACCTGGGGACTTGCTATTACCAAAAACATAACCCCCAAAATGGGACCAGGGGTAATACCACCACATATTCCACCAAAAAGGAAAAAAAAGAGTCAAACTTCACAAATAAACTTTCACTGTGGAGCAGAAGAAGAGTTCAAAACGGCATCAACAGCAACAGAAGGCTCGATTTAGTCTGAAGGAGCTGGGACAATCACCGCATCAGGATCAACTTCAACGTTCTCAGGAGTATCAGCCATGGGAGAAGAGAAACTTTGGTCTTGCTGAGTTTTTTCAATGGTCTCTTTTATCTTTGCTAACTCAACATCCAAGTTAAAACCTTCTTGGCTAACCTCCATAAGGGTATCATGGCGAGTGTTCAATATGGCCCAACTTACTTCAACAATAGCTTTGTCCTCAAGAGCCTCGTAGTCTCTTTCCCAATGATCAATTCCACTCTTAATTTCCTCCCTCTCATTCAAAGAAACATCGTAAGAAGATTGTAAAGGGGCAAGCGAACTCTCCAAAAACTTGACCTTATCAGAAGACACACGGAGATCTTCTTGGGTCTGGGTGAGTGTTTGAACAAGTTCACCTGCATAAACCTCTTTATCGTTCAACAAGGCCTTCAAACCTATGATCTCCTCGGTGGCTTTGGAGAGTTGTTCAACAAATGATGAGTCGAGGAGATTTTTATCCTTGCCTGCCTGGTTGGGAGAAGCTTTTTCAGTTGCTAACTCCGATGCCATGACCCTCAACTGCTGCTCTAAGGTACATTTGTTTTCTTGTAAAACTTCCATCTCAAGATGGAGACTTTCATACTGCTCTTTCCAATTATCTGCCTCAATCTGGTTATCATGCATCAACTGCTCTGTATGGAAAACCCTTTTCATCATCTTTGTACCGATGAGATTGATCTATAAAAAAAGGGTCTTAACCTTGAGATGAAAATAGAAGGAAGAATCTTGCCATGGGTCTTAACCTTCCAACCACACCTGTTTGAAAGGTATTTCCAAGATATAACTTCCATCGGAGCAATGGTCAACAGTTTCTCTACCCAACCATGAAAATTGGGAATCTCTTCAACAATTCCTATGGTTGCTGAAAAAAGAGAAGCGAAACAGTCACGAGAAGAGCAAACCCTTTCTCAAAAAGAAAAGAAATAAAGTTGTAAATAAAACTTACGTGCAAAATTTCACTTTTCAGGGAATGGTACATTTTCTTCACCTACTAACCCTACCATAAGAGCAGCGACAAATCTGGCATACCAGATACGGTCCTTGTCATCCTCAGGGCTGACTAAAACTCTCTTACTCCTCGCCACCAGAGTGAATATCCCATGTCGGAACAACTTAGGGGAGTAGAGGTGAATCAGGTGAAAAAAGGTGAAAGGCAATTGAGCCAAATTAGCTAAGTACCTTAGACATGCAACAATCCTCCACACAATAAGGCCAATTTCTCCTAAACACACATTGAAGAAATGGCAGAGTTCAATGATAACCGGGTTCAATAGGGGGTCTAAAGCCCAAAGTAAAAGGGTATGTATATACAAAGGAAAAGCCAGCTTTGTAAGAAGTAATCCTTTGATTTGCATTAGAAATCAGAACTGGGAAATCGAAACTCCAGTGACAGTCTCTACAAACAACAGAAATCAAGCCTTCAGTAATCTGTGAAGGGAAAACATCGGCACGATCATGAGAGGATATAGAAGAAACCTAGTTCCTAATTGATTCTCTATCGGTATAGAAGGAAAGTTCAAAAGGGATAATCTCGTCTATTGTGGGTTCACGAACTGACTCATTGGAATCCCTACTTCTAGCAGAAGACCGATGTGTGATGGAAGCCCTAGTTCTAGAAGCTGAAGGAGGAGCGGAACTAGGTAGAGAAGAAGAATAACCTCTAATGGCAACCGACCCTAGACTGCGTAATCTTCCCCCTCTTCTGCTTCTAATAGGAGCAAGGGGAAGTTCATCAACAATAGGAACTTTTCGGGGATTAGGGTTCGAAGAAGACATGGTTGTACGAGGAAATAGACAAGAATGAATATTCAAAGATGGGAAACTTTTATGAGAAAGAAAAGACAAAGGTTATATTTATACTCAAAAGCAATCGTCAAACAAAAAAGGTAATGATGGGAATGTCATAATGAAACCTGTCACTTCGTGATTGATTTAAGCCCAAAAAAAGCCTCAAAAGGCGCTGAAGGGTTGTAGAACCAATAAAAAGTCACCACATGTCACATGCATTAAATGGAAGTGACATGCGAAGCATCAGTTTTGGAGAAGTTATAATGATACGAAGGATGGCGGCAAAAATTCCCGCTTTAATAAGATCCATTTCATAAATATTCAATTGATGAATAAATGACAAGTGGGGGGACTATCTGTATTGGGAAAAATCAAGTTAGCATTTGGAATTAATTATGTGATGATACGTCAAGACACGTGGATCAATAAAAGAATGACAGCTGGCAAAGAATAGTTGAAGAGACACGAGCCTTAACAGGCACGGGCAAAGATTCAAGAAAATAAGAAGGAAGAGTTACTCGGACCTCTTGGTAATTCGAAGAGACAGCGGAAGAATGAACCTAGATAGCAAAAAGTACAGATACGTATTATCTATAATTAATGAGCATCAATGATGGAAAACGTTATAAAATCTTCACGAAACAGTTACGATTGCCAATTATAACGTTACATTAATGCCATTAATTGCTCATAATGGCTCTGTTATGATAGGAAAGAAATATATTACTTAGAAATAACTATAAAAGGAGAGAAATAACATTTGTAATGACACAGAATATTATTGGAATACACTAATTTACTTTACTTTCTTTTACTTATTTGGCTATCGTTCAAGTCAATTATTCTTATTTATTCCATATTAGATTATCAGTAACCCGAGTTATTCTAAAATTAAGCTTTGATCGAAATTCCTATTTTCTGGTTAAACATTTCTCAAAGTATTTTAATATGTAGAATTCATCTACTGCACACTATAACATCGTTCAAGTTAAGGACAAATATGAAACAATTTGCTAACAACCGAAATATAACGGAGGATAAAATTAGGATATCCGAACAGTAGAGGGTAAATTTATACATTTTTCTGTTTTTTTTTTCAAAAAGGGCGGGGTGTATATGTAGACAACCTACCGTAATGCAAGCACTAGTGGCTGCTTCGACGACTCGAACCAGTGACCTATAGGTCGCACGGAGATAACTTTATTATTGCTTCAAGACTCCCCTTCTTTCTTCCTTTCTTTTGTTCTTTAGTGATAACAATCTTTACATTTGGTTAAAACATGAAACAATGAAGGTACGGATCGGACATGGAGGAATGTACAAGGCGTTTTTGTTTGGAATGCCAAGCATCATTGTCACAAAACCAGAAATATGCAGGAAAATTTTGATGGCTGATGAAAACTTTGAATTGGGTTGGCCTGAATCAGTGTTAAATCTAATCGGAAAGAAAGCATTACATGGAATTACAAATCAAGAACACAAGCGTCTTCGTCGAATAACAACAGCTCCAATACCAGGCATGTCATTGTACCTTGGTCTAATTGAGGAAGTTGTGAAGAGTTCATTTGAAGAATGGGCAGGAAAATGAAGAAAGCTACATTTGGCGTGATCATAAGAGTTATGATGGGGAGTGAGATTGATCCCAAATGGTTAGATATGGTGGAAAAAGTGTACAAAATTTATTCACATGGTTTTATGGCTTTACCTATCAATCTCCCTGGATTTGCTTGAAATTTCAGTATTTCTTCACTAGTTTCTTCTCAATTATAGGTACTAACATTATAAACACATTGAGTTCTGCAACTTCACATGATATTATTGAGTTAAGGATTAGGCATAATTGGCTTGAATTTGTTCTGCGCAGGCTTGAGCGGCTTAATCCAGAATCAAGGGTGGTATACCTACCAATTCCTAGTCCTACTGATAACTGTCTTGCAAGACTCGAGAAGCTCTCGACATCATGTCAACGATTGTCTCTTTCTCTATTTCATGTTGAGCCTTAACCATATTCTTGTCTACATGTAAATTCATTTTGTTGGTGGTGTTGTGTTGAGTAGTCGAAGTGCCCACAATCTGGCCTTGACACCACTGTTATCAACAACAACTATGCCTCAATTTCAAACAAGTTGGGATCGGCTATATAAATCCTCGCTGACTGACAATGTAGCTCCAGTTAAGCTCATTTCAGGACACACCACCATTATCAAAAGAAAAAAAGATTCATTTCACTTGTGTACCATGTTTTCCTTGTATTGTTCTAGGGGATTTTGGACCTCTTTGTATGTCTGTTAGCTATAAATCTTCAATTTGCTTGTATTATTCAAGTTAATTGCCCCCTTCAGATTACATGGTTATCGCCCAACTTTGGAAGACTATAACAAGTGAATAGTTCTCCTAAGGAAGAAGTATACCAGTAACAAGTAGAAGTGTTAAGGGAATTATCAAATATAAGGACAAAATTCAAGTTGGTTATGACTTATAGGGCAGCCCGATGCACTAAGCTCCCGCTATGCGCGGGGTTCGGAGAATGGCCGAACCACAAGAGTCTATTGTATGCAGCCTTATCATGCATTTCTGCAAGAGGCTGTTTCCACGGCTCGAACCCGTGACTTCCTGGTCATATGACAACAACTTTACCAGCTACGTTAAGGCTCTCCTCCTTGTTATGACTTATGTGTAATATAATTAAGCAGCTAGTCTTTTGTTTACCAACTTTAACATGGCGAAAATTACTACGTAGAAAGAATTGGAAGGTAAAAAATCAGAGAGCAAGATGATCTTAACAACCAAAAACTACATCACAACTCTGCATAAGGCAAAGAAAACACCAGGAAAGTGGATGTTATTTTGATTTTTGTAGAATTTTAACAAGTGACTGGAAGTTTCATCACAGTATCAGCCTTAACAAGGCAAAGTTAGTTCAAGTTGAATAAAAAAAACACCTTCAAGTTTTAATGACTATCCTCTTCTTCACAGAATTTTGTGTACTCTTTGGACCCCATCAAAGATTCTAGCTCGGATGGATTGCTCGGCTTCACCTTAATCATCCACCCGTCTTCATATGGGCTCGAGTTAACCTTGAATGCAAAAGGTGATCAAGAAAACATCAAATAAGTCATAAGGAGAATGAAAAGAAGAGAAATGAAGGGAAAAAAGGCCAGCTCGATGCATAAAACATTCCGCATTCATGCAAGTCAGGGAAGAGCCGCGCCCAAAGGGGTGTGACATAGATAGTATACCCTAATGCAAGCATTAATGGCTGCTTCTACGGCTCGAACCAGTGAACCATAAGTCACACAGAGGATGAAGGAAAGACAACAAGAAATAGTTGGAGTAATATTTACCAAACCAGGTGTTTCAGTGAGCTTTGTGTTGACCTCAACGATCTCGCCCGAGATTGGACAGTTAATGTCACTGGTAGCTTTCACACTTTCAACAGCACCAAAACTGCTTCCTTGTGAAACAGCAGCACCAGTTTCTGGTAGATCCACAAACACTACTTCTCCAAGATGATCCTGAAAAACATTCATGTTTGAAGGTCAACTCCTATCTCCAGATTAAGAACTATAAATGCAAGACATTTCAAACAATGTAAATGGATTTGCTTGTGCTGTAATAATTCAAGACTAACCTCTGTTGAAATGCAGTACAATTTCACATTTTTTGCATTCCGTTAATGACATCATCTATTATTTAACTTATATACACCGAAAGTAAAAAGATTTTTTACACTATCAATCAATGTATTTTAACCTGTAGTTTCCATTAACTCTACCCTTTTTTTCAGATTATTAATCCCATTTTTTAAGGATGGTTACTTGTAGTCGTGTTATAGGTGATATGATAGTGAAAAAGTTCTTTTACATTGTCCGCGCATAAAAGTTGAACTCTTTTCATATTCATGGTTTCCTATTTTCTTTTTTATCATGGTTTATGAGCTCCGTATGTGCTCGGACTCTCATAAAATGTTATTGCACCTTCGTCAGATCCTCCAAAAATGCATTACTTTTGGAGGATCCGACATGCATTTTGTGGTATTTTTGAAGAATCTGAGCAACATATCAGCTCCTCATGCTTTTCAGTATGAATTCTTGGACAAACATGACTAAATCTTAGCTTTTCTTAGCATTTTGCCATAAAGTTCATTTTCTATGGATTTATTCAATTAGAACTGAAATCCCCTAGAGAATAGGCATCCTTAACTTCTTTCACTAAAGGTTTGGCCAGAAAATGTTCTCTTGTCCCCCACCCCCACAAAAAAAAAATAGATATTTGAAAGAAAATGTCATCTGTTGATACTGGTAGAGCAGCCTGATGTACTAAGCTCCCGCTATGCACGGGGTTCGGGGCAGGACCGGACAACAAGGGTCTATTGTACGCAACTTTACCCTTTATTTCTGCAACAAGCTATTTTTACGGCTTGAACCCGTGACCTCCTAGTTACATGGCATCTGTTGATACCATATTAGTATATAAGCAGCATTCAATGGAGAGCTATATGCAAATCTGCTGCCGACAAAGAACGTGTTATTTAAGCGGTGAAGGGTAGAGGGACGAGCCCATTATCTACTGACTTTAAAATTGTGCGCCACCTGACCCTCGGGGATTTCTCGATTGCAAAAAAAAAAAAAAAAAAAAAAAGGAGAACTATATGGAAGTACTAAAAACAAGAAGAACCTGAGCATGATCAGTGATTCCAACTGTTGCCACTGAGCCCTCATGCTTCACCCATTCATGTGAAGATGCATACTTCAACCCATCAAGAACTGCAAAAACCAAGATTTTCAAGAAACTAAACAGCAACAATAACATTCCATTGTAATTCCTAAGTGAGGTGTGGGGAGGGTACAGCAGACCTTACCCCCACCATTTACAAATAGAGAGGTTGTTCTCGATAGACCCTCGCCTCAAGGAAAATATTTTTTTCAAGAAACTCAAATTAAGAATTTAAATATATTTACCTATTCAGAATGAAAAAAGGAGTTCAATGGATTGAAAAAAGTTACCAGTCGAAAAGCATCTAGAGAGTGAATAAGCAGGGGAAAGATTAGCTCTTGAGGCAGTGGAAACTCTCAATGCATTGGCTGTTGAAGAAGCCCACATTCTCAAAGCCATTTTTCTCTCTAGATAGTGTCACAAAATGGAGTGAAAGGTTACTGCTATATACTTCTGGTTTTTATTATCTAAGATTGAATGGTGTAAAATGAAAGCCTCATCCTAATGTCTGGGACCAAAATGCTTTATATCTTTTTGGTAATGACAGATTAATAACCTGAAAATACTTTATTATAACATGTTAGCAAATGTAGATAAGGAATTGACCTAAGTAGCTTAAAAATGACTGGAAGTGGAAAGGGTAGCCTTAAATTTTGTGCTTTTGAAATGAGTGGCAAGCCACAAGTACTGTTATCCTTCCTTTTAGGCTACACGAGGGCAACATGGGACCACTGCAGACTGTGTATCTACTATCTACACATACTTTAATCTTTTCTTATATCTCCTTTGGTTTGTGATTAATCCGGATTCACGCCGGGTAAAAGTCATTAAAGAGAAAAGCGCTCCCTATTTAAAAAAATTCCGCTCAGGTCTCGAGCATCTTTCTTTATATCATTTGGTGATCCAAATGCTTGTAAATTGTATAATACTGATAAGTGGTATCCGATAAACTTGTACATACTTGACTATTTTGTTGAGCATATGCTACTTCCTACTGGCACAAATATCGAGTAACGTTGCCCATCAAGACTTAAAAATATGGAAAGAAGTCACCTAATAATTTCTTTAGTTTCTATAAAGATTTAAGTTCTGGTCTTTTATGTTTTTACCCACTTTATTGATTATTATGTCACACCCTACATATATTACATAGTTTAACAAACGTTTCTTAGTTGAACTTGAGACGTTATACCTTGAAATGGAGAGTGTAAGGTAAGCTACAATTTTAATTCCCGGCAATTGTGCATCTTGAAAAACCAAATTATAAATTTTCTTTATTTGTATAGTAGCTCTTGTCTCGAGCCGAGAGTATTTCGGAAACTCTTTACCTTATCAAATAGGAGTAAGTTGTGCGTACACACTATCCTCCCTAGATTCCACTTGTGGGATTTCACTGAATTTATTATTGTTATTGTTCTAGTAGCTCTTGAAGTTTGATTTTGAAACATAATAAACAAACCTTAGTAGTATTATTTTTAAAAGAGATATTAAAATGATAAAACTTAGGTCCTTCTCTATAAACTTTTAAGTACTAGTTATTATTCTTAAACCATTTCTATCTTTATTAAAGAAAAAGAAAAGTAAAAGCTACCCTGTATGGGTCCAAATTTAACCGACCACGACCGACGACGAGTACGACGATCGACGGAGCCTCCTTGAATTGACGTCCTGAGGGAGACGACCCCGAGACAAACCAAAGACTGAACGACCTTTGTAATAATGTATGGCCATTAGGGGACATTAGGAATATTCCTTCGAATATTCCTTGTATTTTACCTTTTACAGTTTAGAAGATTTTTTATTCTTAGTATAAAAAGAGGACAATAATCTTGTAACGGGCATTCCGAACTCTGGAGACATTACTATTTACGAATAAAAAGAAACCTCGTGACCTATCCTCTCTTTATCTATCACCCCTTCTAGAGATTATTATTCATATGGAAAAACATAATATGCCGCTTTGGCATCCCCAATCAGTTGCAACAACGGACCTCAGTTCGTCGGAAAAAGAACGACTGAGTTTTTCGAAAAATGGCACATCAAACGAATACCCTCCACGCCATATCACCCTGCCGGTAATGGTCAAGTCGAATCCTCCAATAAAGTAATACTGAATATATTGAAAAAGATGCTTGAGGATGCTAAAGGGCTATGGCCTTAACTACTACCGGAAGTATTATGGGCATATCGCACTACTCCAAAAACCAGCATAGGTGAGACGCCATATTCACTGGTTTACGGGATTGACGTTGTGATACCCGTCGAGGTCGGAGAGCCTAGTTTGAGATACTCCAACGAGAGCGGACCAAGCAACGACGAAAGTAGGCTACAAAATCTGGATGAAGTCGAAGAACGGAGAGACATGACCCACATAAGAATGGTAGCCCAGAAGCAACAAGTAGAAAGGTACTACAACAAGAGGGCCAAGGTGCGACCGCTCAAAGTCGGAGATTACGTCCTCAAGGCTAAAACACAAGCAGCCAAAGATCCCAATGAGGGAAAACTGGGAACAAACTGGGACGGACCATACAAAATCACAACCGCAGCAAACAAAGGAGCATTCCAGTTAGAAACAATGGAGGGAAAACTACTCCAAAACAACTGGAATGTCGCCCATCTCAAATACGTCCACTTCTAAAAGAAGGCTTAACCTAAGTCGTACTATTTTTCCCTCACCCGGGTTTTGTCCCAATCGGGTTTTCCCGAGGAGGTTTTTAATGAGGCGGCAAGGGAGATGCCTCGAGGTTCAACGTGTTGTTCATTACCCCGACCCATCGACATGGTCTCCGTAGCGAAGTAATGAAGGGACTGGATATAGATAATAGTCTCCATTGTATGTACAGAGTCATGTGATTCTCACAAGAATATAATCAAATCTCCATTGTATGTACAAAGTCATGTGATCCTTACAAGTATACAATCAAACCTCCATTGCATGAATAAAGTCGACGTGTCTTTCTACGAGAATACGATCAAATCTCCAACAAGAAATAGCCAAGGCCATCGACAAAAATATGAGTTCGACCTCGTTCGAACTACGACGGGATCCTACTTCGACGATAGTTCGAAGCAACATCCCAAGGGCCAAGGCCATCAACAAAAATATGAGTTCGACCTCATTCGAACTAAGACGAGATCCTACTTCGACGGCAGTTCAAAGCAACATCCCAATGGCTAAGGTCATCGATAAAAATATGAGTTCGACCTCGTTCGAACTACGACGGGATCCTACTTCGACGACAGTTCGAAGCAACATCCCAATGGCCAAGGCCATCGACAAAAATATGAGTTCGACCTCATTCGAACTACGACGGGATCCTACTTCGACGACAGTTCGAAGTAACATCCCAACGGCCAAGGCCATCGACAAAAATATGAGTTCGACCGCGTTCGAACTACGACGGGATCCTACTTCGACGACAGTTTGAAGCAACATCCCAATGGCCAAGGCCATCAACAAAAACATGAGTTCGACCTCGTTCGAGCTACGACGGGATCCTACTTCGACGACAGTTCGAAGCAACATCTCAATGGCCAATGACATCGATAAAAACATGAGTTCGACCTCGTTCGAACTATGACGGGATGCTACTTCGACGACAGTCCGAAGCAACATCCCAATGGCCAAGGCCATCAACAAAAAAAAAGAGGAATCTTCGCCCAAAATCTAAATCGACTTAATAAGCTCGACAGATATCCTGGATATCATAAACATCGCAAAGAAGTGCGAATCGACAAAATATATTTTACATTGCATCAAAATGTTTACACTTGTCTTTACAAACGGGCTCAAGTACGCCCCTTGCAAAAACCCCAAAACAAAAGCAAGTACAAACAAAGACTACACATCACCCCCGGTGGGATAAGCATTTTCGTACCACGAGTCCGAAGCAAGACGGTTCGCGTCATCAGAGTTGATGTCATCCCTGTCAGGTGTAAGGGGGTCATACCTGCATGCCTCACGAGCTGCACGAGCTTCGGTGTGCACAGCTTGAAGCTCCGCCTCAGTTGCCCTCCCTTCGGCGTGAAAAGCCTTGTACACGTCAAGCCGAGTCTCAGCATGGATCCACAACTCATATAAACGACGAGGCACGACCGTATCGGCTGAGGCACGAGACGTAGAAAGCTGAGAACATCAATTTGCATCCTTCGCCCTCAGCAAGGTCACTTGTCCGTTTAACGCAGACAGCTCCGCCTCCAGTTCTTTGATACGCCCTTCGAGCCCCGCAACCTTACAACTAAATGCCTCCTTCTCTTCAGCTAGCTCCGACCTGCAAACACGGAGGGCGTTCTCCAAAGATGCATTTCCAGAAATAGCTGTCGCCAACTTATCAGTACCGATGCTCAGCTCGCCCTTAAGCCCCTCTACCTTCACCGCCTTCGTACTCAACTCAGCGGTCAAACTGACCACCTTTGCCTACAAGTCGGCATTTTCCGCCATCACCCCCTACTCAACTCAAGCTCGTCATCCTTCACCTTAAGGGAAGCCTCGAGTTTACTATTACGGGCGACAGTCTTCATGAGCTCCTCATCCCACTCCCTCAACTCTTCGATCTTACGTTCTAGTTGGTCCTCCCGCTGTTTGAGCCCCTCGCGAAACAACTAAAACTCAGGGTCCTGGTGATAAATGTCGACCATCGCGCGATGCTTAGCACGATACTAATAATATTTGGACGACATCTTCTCATAAAGGGTCGTCCTTCTCCTCTCCCTACGCTCTCGCTCAATCTCCATGATAAGGGTCTGGCAAAAAAGGGAAAAGTTAGAAATAAAATGCAGAACGGCGATCACCACACAAACCCAACGACGAAAAGGGAAGGAAAGTCACCTACCCGCAAGGCCATATCGGTGACCTTCTGAGACAACTCCACGTCGCTCATCGCCCGAAGCACCTCATTTTCAGGGGCAGTACATAGAGGAGCTAGAGCGGATGCCACTTGCTCGCAGTTCAACAACAAGTTATAGTCCCCCAGGACGACTTTGTGACGATCAGACCCTTCCGTTCTGACCTCCACATGAGTATGGCGGCCTACGAACTCATTGACATCCTCTGGGTTGACATCTGAACCTGAGCCGTCACCCTCAACACGACGGCCTCCGACGTTGGACGATGCACCACCCTCGGCAGAACGACTGAGCCGATTCCTGGGTAAACTCCTTTCACTTGGGGATATCTCCCCAGCCAACAAAGTGGTAAGGAAAATATATACCAGAGGGGACTTTAGGGCCGTAACGTTTCACTAAGGCGGGCCAATCTTGGGTTTCTGCTGCATGAGGCAACAAACGGGCTACCCAATCCCTGATATCCGCAATCGGGCGAGGTGGATGTCTCATAGCTGCAAACGGGAAGCGAATGAACTTTATAACGAATATAGATGAAGGAAGAGTAAAACGAGTGATGACACTCACGGGTCTCATTCCATCGCTTCGGGAACCTAGCAGAGTCAGAAATGACATGTTCGATTTTGACAAAGAAGTACTTATGCCAAAACTTGCGACTTGCCCGGTCATCTGTCCCGATCACTAGCCTTTTCGTGCCACGGAGCCTCAAATGCACCATGGTACCCCTGTGGAAGCCAGGCGTGAACAGGTGCAAAAGGTGGTGGATAGAAACATTACACTCTGCCAATTCTGCATACTTGGTCAGCAGCAGAAGTATCTTGAGCGTATACGGCGAAAGTTTTGCCGGACAAACTTGGTAGAACCTGCAGAACTATTCCGCTAAGGGGAAGAGAGGAAGAGTATGGCCAATCATGAAAGGGTACTCATAGAAAGAGCAATACCCAGGTCTGCGGACATCTACAAAATCTCTCCCCGCCGGAACCATATCTACATGAGCGGGAATGCCATACTTTACACGAAGAGCATCAATATGAACTTGCTCCGTCTCAGAGAATACGGGGTCCGGAGTAGGAGGGGGATCTTTGAGGAAGTCACTACAAGATAAGGGATGCCTCGGCAGTAGCTCCTCCATTGTAGGAAGGTTGTCACCCTCTTCCACTACCGTATCTGCACCGCCAAAAGGGGGCGCCGTGGACAATGGGGTGGCCTCAGGAACCTCTTCACGAGAACGGCATGACCTTGGCATAATATCATTCAAAGAGGTATCAATACAAACGGAAGAAGGAGGAAGAAGCTTCGAAAGAAGAAGCACAAAGTTATAAGGGCAAGCTCGGAAGAATGAAGAAGGTTATCAAGAGTGGAATGGCCAAAAACTTTCGAAAAAACAAACCCTTCACCTATTTATAGGGTTGGGTGGCGCCAGAATCGAAGCAGAGAGTAAAAAAGTAGCGCTAAAATCGAAGGATCAAGCCACCAACTCTTGCCTCGAAACATGCGTGATGATGACGCACGTGAAGATGACATCATTTCCCGGTAAAGCATATTACCTGGTGCCTTGCTAAGCACGCTGACCTTCCCCCATTGGCCACTCCGTAACGTCTCAACGGCTCAAATTTCTCTATAGGAACGCATGGTGTCCAGTCATCGAGGACGCACCCGGTTGCGACCCCGACAAGCGGAGGGACTAACTGTATGTGTCC
Source organism: Nicotiana sylvestris (assembly GCF_000393655.2). NCBI lineage: Eukaryota > Viridiplantae > Streptophyta > Magnoliopsida > Solanales > Solanaceae > Nicotiana > Nicotiana sylvestris. The sequence goes on from NC_091068.1 coordinate 6,794,710, forward strand.
AAATTTGACCGACCACGACCGATGACGAGTACGACAACTGACAGAGCCTCCTTGAATTGACATCCTAAGGGAGACGACCCTAAGACAAACCAGAAACTGGACGACCTTTGTAATAATGTATGGCCATTAGGGGACATTAGGAATATTCCTTCGAATATTCCTTGTATTTTACCTTTTACAGTTTAGAAGAGTTTTTATTCTTAGTATAAAAAGAGGACAATAATCTTGTAACGGGCATTCCGAACTCTGGAGACATTATTATTTACGAATAAAAAGAAACCTCGTGACCTATCCTCTCTTTATCTATCACCCCTTCTAGATATTATTATTTTCAGCTAAAATTTATCATTTCTTCTTTGATTGATTTGCTCAAAAAGGTTTTAATATCTTTTGAGTCAAACATACCCGAATGATGTGTACTCATCAACCCATGGAAAAATACTCGTTTTAATTAATTAAAGATTAAATATTAATCATATATAATCACTAATCATGATTAGAATTTACCAAGGGATCAAAATTGCTCAGAAAATAGAATTTCGATTTACAAAAATAATCCTTAATCCACGTCGATAAATACCTGTTCCTCAATATTTCGTTTCAACTTCGCATAAAATAATCAAAAAGTGAACCCGTTTTACAAAGTCGTCAAGTAAACAGTCCGGAATTTTGACCGGAGATCAAACTTCCGGTGCCGGTGATCGTATCCATAGCATCACACTGTCGAAAACCTCTGACTTTTGCAATTGGATTAGGTTTTCAAACGGCGCCATGGGTGAAATTGAGCGAGATTTCAGCAACAAAACGGAGGATAAGAAGACGGTAGAAATCTTTCTGAAAATCATCGGTCCTTCTCCGCCTTGTCGCCTTAATGTCCCTTCTTCTATCAAGGTACTTTACATGTGCTCGAAATTCATGCAAATTATACTGAGAAAAAACTAGGTTTTATTTCAATTCTAATTGTACAGTTGACACTTATCTTTTTTTTTTCTTTTAAATCTAGTATTCGATGCATACTTAGCTAAGGTCATAATAAATACAATTGAAGAAATAAATGATACATATAGACGATATTTACAATTGAAGTATTTGTATATCCAAGAGTGTGGCACAATGGTCAATGAAGTAGGAGCAGAACCATGGGGTCTCAGGTTCAAATCCTAACGGACAAAAAACACACTAGGTGATTTCTTCCTGTCTGCTTAAGCCTCAGTGGTGATTTTCCCGGTAGTGGTGCTGGTAGGAGGTACTGTATACATGTGCCGGTGGGAGGTAACACGTATTCAAAGGAATAGTTGAGGTTCACGAAAGCTGTTCCAGACATCGCCGCCATAAAAATAGATTTAGAGAATCCATGATTTTGCTTCATAAGACAAATTGTTAAGTACTAGAATGAAATAGACTTTGATTGAATGTAATGGATTGATGTTTATATTTCAAAGCACATTTCTTGATAAGGAAGTTTGTTTATCGATTTTCCAATGAGTAATTTTTTTTGGAAAGGTGGAGATTTTTTGTGTACATATGTGGCCCAGACACCATGGTTATAAAATGTGGTGCAAATTATGAAGTTTGGGATGGAGTGTAGTGCAGACAAGTTTTCTTAATAAGTGCTCTGATAGTTGGAAGGAAAAAGGTCGAAAGATAGTAATTTGAATTTCATGTCAAAATTACTGAACTCAGAGGGGCGACATATTAACTCTGGCAGCTACGGTTCGTATTATACCTAATCTATCAGGATTGAACCGGCCTCCCACGCTGTAGCCTTGGCCCAAAATAATTTCCCTTCTCATAACAGTAATTGAGCCAAGCCTGGGCATCTGTGAAGTGGCCGTGTGGAGTGTTTGCATTCAGAATTTGAATCAGACTCTGTTAGACACATGTCCCCGCAGTGCTCGATCACAATGCCCATGTCAGAGACCACATCTGTTCAACAGATTCACCTGAAAAGATTTCCTACCAGCTTGCATAACTTCCGAGTTCCGGCTCTTCTAGATTTTCATGGGAATCTTCAAGATTCCTTCATCCTTGATTATTACCCTATCCGGCAGCTTGCAGTCAGACCATCTCACACAAATTCTCACCCATTTCAATTTTTACACCTTTACAGTTTAGGTCAAGTTACAGAAAACCCCCAAAATGAGTTCTAAACTTCTAATCATTGTGAAAACATTAGTGTCTGATTATGATATAACTTTTGAAATTAACTGAGAATTTATGTGGGATGTTAGGAAGCTTAACGTAACAGCAATAGCAGTAAGTCACTGGGCTGCCACCTTGTGGTCAAGCAAAAATCTTGAGTAAATCTAGGTCCGATTGTGAGTTTGGAACTTTGTAGATGTCAATAGATCCCTTTAGTATTCTGATAAGCATTTTTCAGTTTAAAATGAGTTCTGATAAGCTTTTTTTGATTTGGGATGTGACAAGTAGCAATAGATTAGAACTGTTTATGGATAATTGGTAACTCTGCATAACGAAGATTTAGAATCTAGAATTGCATAAATTGTTGATATCTAAGGTGGCAGCTTTTTGAGTTTTTGCAAAAAGTCAAACAAACGCTTTTTCAGTTTCTTGGTTTTTATCCTAATCATATCAAAAAGTTTTAAAAGATATAGTCTAGACCTGTCTTTTTGGCTGTTATTTTAGATGCATATATTTTAAAGCCCTGGAGCTGCTTTGAATGTGCTTTGACATTTTCTGTGGCATCTAGGTACATGAATTGAGAAAGATGATTGCTGGGAATCGACATATGCCTATTGAAAATTTAAGACTGGTATTGCGAGGACATGTATTGCATGATAATGAAAATGGAGATGATGTAGCAATCCAACTCAACAACGGAGGTCCAATTTTCTGTGACTTTATTGATTATCAAAGTTGATATAATCATTTTGCATCTATATATTGTAGTAACTATGCATTAGAGGATTTTATGTATGTCAGATATAGAGGTATCATGATCTTTTATCTCTTTTTTCTTCTTGCGGTTGGAATGAGTAGGAAATGCACAGATGTTAAGTATGGAACCTATTCTAATGAACTGTCAGTTTTGTTGCATATCGACTCTGCTTGCATGATTGGCTGGGTATCTTGAGGTGCTTCATGCTAGGTTTCTGTCTGAATCTCCCATTGACAGTTTTGGATGCTGTGGTTTTAGTTGGCCGCTTACTATTTTCCTTAGCTTTCTTATTGGTTGCTCACTTTTGGTGCATTTTTTTTGAAATTGACACTTTTGGTGCATTTTCAATATGCAACGGAGTTGGTTTGTATCTTATATAAGGTCAGATCAGTCATAGATGTCGTTGATGGGTTAGGGTTTGCTGATACTCGTCTGGCTTCTCATTGCCCCAACCTTCCTAGTAGGCTTCCTACTGTGCCAGCAATAGATCATATGTATCTTATATTTTCATTCTCCAACCTATGGATTTTTAGATATGTGAGTTCTGCCAATGTAATGCCATAGCATTGCTAGCCTAAAGAGAAACAACTTGGTTATATCATATATGCACTTCCTAAGAAGCCTTAGAAAGTAGACTAGTTCAGAGGTTGTGTCCACTTCTGAATCTGCATCTAGTGTCACTGTTCAGAAAATCTCGATCCAACAACGAAATTTGTATTTGTGGTTACAAGTGTTAAGAGTGCTAATAGGTCCCCAAGGCTTTAGTCCAGTGGTAAGAGCGCAACGCGTGATTTGTGGGTTAGGTGCATGTTGTGGGTTCAAACCACAAAAGCCTGGTACGTGAATGGAAAATGGTAGAGGGATGAGCCCATTATCTACCGTGAACCATGCACCACTTGCCTCTGAGATTTCTCGTCTATAAAAAAGTTCTAAGAGTGCTAATAGCATAAGTCTTTGTCTTGGCTACTTTGCACACAATAGTGAAAAAATTTGCATGATGTTTGGACCTGGATGATGTTTCACTTTTCCTTTAAAAAAAGAAAGAAAAAAAAAAGGATGATCTTGCACTTTCACAGTTTCGTCATTATTCTACATGATCACAATTAATGAAACTTCTTGCTCTATTATAACAAGTTGAAATTCATTAATTTGTAGATTCTCTGATAGTTGCTGTCAAACCGAAGCCACCCCCTAAACATTTTCGGGATGAATTTGAGGATGACGATGATGATGAACTGGTGAGTAGTAAATAAATGCTGCAAATGTTTAGGAAATTCAGCTGTTGTCTGTTTTGAAACTTGAATCCAGCTCCCATCTGCATACTTTTGTTTTTTTTTTTCATTTTGCAATGATTTTAAGTTTTATCGTTCCCATTTCTATAAACAGAGGTTTCAGTTACCTCCATCAACTAGTAGGTGGAAGAGGAAGCTGTTTTATATACTACGTGATAAACTGAAATTTCCAGGTGAAGCTCTGACTAGTTCTTTTCACATTTCTTATTGTTAACGTAAAACTATCTTCTCATTCCTCTTCACCTGTTCCGTTCCCTTTTTACTTGTTTGTAGATATGCTTTTGATGGTAATTTTCTCCATCACTCCAAAGATTTGGCTTATTATCATGACTTGGTTTATTCTGGCCTCTATTGCGCGAAGATATGAAGTTGCACCTTTATTTGTAAGTTCAGCTATTTTGTCAGTCATTTGCTGTGATATATATGGCAGATCTATTTGTGTTATGATCCAGTAATTTTTTCGAAACAATGTTCCAAAGTAGATCTGAATGTACATACGGTATGGGCTCTAGATAGTCAGCTAGAAGAAAGGATTATATAAGTCTGAGACTTGAAACTATCATCGGATTCTGTCGTATAATGCTGGCTTCTTTGTGGTTTGGTTCTAGCGATTCAAGTGCTGAAAACTAATGGCATTTTGCTGAGACTGATACTTCTATTTGTCGATAAGCACTCGAGTTTGCGTGGAAGATAATGTCATATTAATTGTGCTATTTATTGCTGCTTATGTTACCATGATAACAGCTTTGGAGTTACCCAAAATATATACATTATTTAATATAAACGGGGAGTTAGAAATGATCAAACATATTTGATGCTTAAAAAGAGTAACTTATTTGGGAGCTGAATATATACTAAATACCATGTATAAGTCTATTACTCTAATACTCACTTATATTTGTGAAGTATTTAACAGCTAACTACCTTCAGCACGTACACATGTGCTGGGAACTCTTAGAATTGACTATCTAAGAGTTATTGCCTCTTATGTATGAACTGCTAAAATAGCCAAAGTTGCTTACGGTTTCTCAATTTGAGAAAGCAGCTCCACAGAGAACAATTCTTGTATGGTTTTGGAAAAGAATATAATAGTACTAATAATTCTTTTCTTAACTTAATGCAGTTACTGGCGACTGGGTTTGGCCTCATTTTTTATAATCTTGGACACAGGAAGCAGGGAGAACTTAGGTACGTGATTTTATGGATATATGAACCTCTAGATACAAATGTCTTTATTCCTTTTGTTTGCCTTTAAATTTCCAAGTGATATGCTTTTCTGTTGTGTGAGTGTAATTTTTCCTCTTAATCTGTGGTGAGAATTCGGATTTCATTGGAGCCACTTAGATACACATTTACTGCCTTATAAATTTGTCTCAGTACGTACAATTTCTGTTCAGATCATTTAATGCTGTAGCCTTACCTTCTTTAAGATCTGTTAGTTCCTCATTTGATAGTCTACACTTTCCTTAAACTACCACCCCTCCAAGCTTCTCCATCCGCATAGTGAATGCCTACATAGTCAGGTGTTCTTGTTTTTCTTTTCTAGATTTCCATCTTCCAACTACTAAAGCACATAAAAATATTATGTCATTTTTTCCTAAATTTTAGTCACCCTCAAATATTCTTCTCCTTCTTTGCAGTGCGTATTCTGTATTCAATGAAGATTTTCGAGAACTTCCAGGAACCCTTAATGCAGATCACATTGACAGAGATATTCGGGCAGGCCGATTTTGAGTCAGACGTTCAACATTCAAATGAAAGAAGTATCCTATACTTTGCCATCTGCATCAAATTCATTGTGTACCATGTTGAATATTTTGCTGTAGAATTAGAAGTAACTTCTTCGCCATGTAAATGAAAATGTTCATTTCTTGCCTAGTGTGCTTCACCAAAGTGGTGTTGATCATACATGTGAAAGTTAAATGACCTTGACATCGACAAAATAGCACCATATGTGGTGTTCTGCTTAAAGGATGACTAAGGTCCAGATATGTTTTACCTGTATAGTGAAACTGAAGTCTCTCGAGTAAATCTTATGTTTTAAGCCTCATTTTCGGGTATTGAAGTGTTTTGAGTTGTGCTTCATATAGGAGAAAACTTCATGTAAAACTAATATGACATGGATAAATGGGGGACTTATTTTTCGTGGTTTTCTAGCTACATGTGCATGGTCTTCTGGCCTCCTAGCTCTCTGCTTTCGATATGTTACCTAGTAGGATAATAAGGTAACAGTTTATATTTGTTTCCTCTTCTTTTGGGAGAAGTGAAAAGAAGTTTTATATATTCAATTATCACAAGGCTAAGTTTGAATTTGTCTTAATTTGTCAATCTTGATAATTTAGCCAAATGTGAGAATATCTACAATCAAGGATTGTACATTATGGCTGCAATGGTGATTTAGCAGACAAGGGTTAGTTAAATATCGAGTAATTTATTTGTTGTATGCTTGACCGGTACATAACATCATTTCCTACTTAACTAAAAAGCCTATTTAATTTGAAAAACATAAAGCAGAATTTAATCTTTTCGCTTTTCTTAAATCTTTACTATTCACGCTGTTATCAGTCTAGTATCTTGTTATCGTGAAGAACAAAATACTAGATCATATTAGAACAAGTGGTTGAGAACCATTAGGTCTCGGCTTCAAATTCTAGCGGAGGCAAAAACACTATGTAATCTTTTCCTATCTATTCAAGCCTTGATAAAATAGAGTTATCCGGTACTTATAATGGTGGCAGCAGCAGTACTTCGTGGAATTAATTGAGGTGTGTGCAAACTGGCTAACGATGATTATAAAAGAAAATATAGTCGACATTCATTGGAAATCACAACTCTCTCAACTTAGAACTTACAACGTCTAAATTTTGAATTTGTCACTCTCTAAAGCAAGATTAAAGTGTCCTCTTGGATAAGAAGACCTAAAACACCAGTCAAGGGAAGAAGGTCGGTAACAAAAGGGAATCTTTCTTTTTCAGTTAAGTCTGCGCATTTCTCTTTCCTATCCCGTCCTTACGCTATGCTATCCATAAGGTTGACCTAGCCCTCTCTTCTCTCTCTTTGTCCACGCGAAGATTCCATTCCTTTCCTTTCCTAGCCTATTCAATGTGGTCATGTATGTAATAGAATTCAATGGGAATTACTCTAGTCTTTCAAGTTTGTAAGCTTGCAGCTACTCTGTCTGAAACCAACGTTGAAGAGAGTAATTTTCTAGGATTGCTATATTTCCAGCTTGCTCCTGATAAGTACCTTTGCCATTCTGTGCAATACACTTGTCACAATCAAAATACTATTTTCTCAATAGGACAAAGTGGGAGCATTACTTTAAGCTAAAAAGCACAGGCCAAAAAGAGGAAATAAAAGAAAACACAAGTACATAAAAGACGATCTAGCTTATTTCACTATAATTTGTCACTGATAAAGGACCGCACATTATTTTGATTCTCCTCTACCAATGGGGTTATTGCTGAACTAATAATAGGGGGTGGGAAGAAGGAATATATATGGAATTAATTTATGATATACACTGACCATAAGTGTCTCTTGCAAAAATGCAGGGTAAAATTACGTACGATAGACTCTTGTGGTCCGACCCTTCCTCGGACCCCGCGCATAGCGGGAGCTTAGTGCACCGGACTGTTTTTTTTTTTTTTTAATACTTACTGTTAGTATATTTGAACTTGTTGTAATAAGTATCCTATCTTATTTCTAGACCAGTAGTCCTACTTTTATGGGCAGAGTTACCTGTAGTTATCGCTGACTAATAATAGAGGGTGGGAGGGAGGAATATGGAATGTATTACAGTATATAGATTTTTACACATTGGTATATTTTAACTTGTAAGTTGTAACAAATAACCTATCTTATTTGGCGGAGGCAGGATTTTTGTTAAGATGGTTCAAAAATAAAAAAAAGTTAAAAATTAGAACAGATTTTGAACCCCTTGACTACTAAATTATGCTTCTGGTCGGTGTCAAGGAAATTCAAAATATAATATATAGAGGTGCGAAATAGATTTTGCCTTATATATACAGTGTAATTTTCCGGTGAATGGGGTTCAAGTGAAACCCTTTCGCCCCCTAAATCTGCCCCTGAATTTTCCAGTCCACAACCTTGCTTTCTATGGATATTTACATGTAGTTATCATTTAGATGGTCTAATCGTGTAAAAATTCTTTTACATTGTTAAACTGGGAAGAATATATGCAGAGAACAATCAGTTAATGCAGTATTTATTCTCTATTTCCTTTAGAGATAATGGATTTTGAGCTTTTAGTTACACTTTTGTAAAGCTTATGTTAGTGTCACTTCTTTAGTCATTTTCTCACCGAAGGAACAAAAAGGCAGGAGAACATTTTGTTGACATTGTGTTCAAATTAAAGAGAACAGCAACTGTTGATTCTCTCAGAAAAAGGGTCAGAAAACAATTCTTTTACATTGTTTTTACATGTTTCTTGATTGTTACGTTGAATTACGAAGTGTGTTAAGTTATCTTGATTCCATGCAAGGAATTCTGATGTGTTATAGGCAGAGGCTGATTGGGAATTGTACATTTGAGATTATTCGTGCAGATTCTTTGGGCTTTGCGGGGAGCCTTGACGTAACCGGTAAAGTTGCTGTCATGTGACCAGGAGGTTCGAGCCGTGAAAACAGCCTTTTGCAGAAATACATGGTAAGACTGCGTACAATACACCCTTTTGGTTCGGCCTTTCCGTGGACCCCATGCATAGCGGGAGCTGGTGCTCCAGGCTACCCATATCTCATGATTTTCACCTACTTTATTTTGCGTTCGACTACACCCTTATGTGTTTCTTTATCTTACAACAACAACAACAACAACTACCCAGTAAAATCCCACAAAGTAAGGTCTGGGGAAGGTAATGTGTATGCAGACCTTACCCCTACCCCGATAGGACAGAGAGGCTGTTTCCGATAAATCCTGTTTCTTTATCCTAATTACTTAGAATTATTAGTTGTTAACAATCTTGTGTGGAAACACAAAATTAGGAGGAAACTAAAGAAAAACTGTTAGAAGGAAAAACTGGAACAAAAAACAGTAAACAATAAGAAATATTCCGAGTCCACAATTTTCTTGTGCGTCCTTAAGGAATTTTAACCCCCTCACATGTTGCCAAGGTAATGGATTAAATCCTCCCAGGATAAAACGGAATAAACCTTCCTGCAACAGTGGCAATACAAACTGCAGGATACCAACGAACTCAAAGAGCGGAGCAAAATCACACTTACGAATTTGAGAGAGAGAGAGACTGCGAATTAGGATGCAGTGTATTCAAAAAGAAAGAAGTTCTGGAGTGTTTTTCGTACTTCGAAAATGGAGCCTTGCCTCAGAATTTATAGGCAATTATCAGAAGAGGTGTCTGGAAAAGGTACCTTTTCAGAAGAATACGCTGCCTGCCGCGATTCTACCGCGACGCGGCATAACCGCGGTCAGAGAGGCTCTCTGAATCTGCCTGCCGCGGTTCCACCGCGGTCGCGGTAGAACCGCGGCCAGAGAGACCCTCTGAATCTTCAGCAGGATTCTGGCGTTTTTTTTTCAGCAGTGATTTGACATTTAATTAATTATTAAATAATTAAATAAATTTTGTCCAAAAAATAATCTTATCGATCATTTGACAAATCCAAATCTAAATCCAAAGACGAGCCGAGCGAGCGACGACGGCAGCGGCGCGAGGGTTCATTCTTTTCAATTCCTTTTAAGAGCTTTAAGAAGTGATTCTATATATAAGCACACAAATGTGGTTGTCCCTCACCAATGAGGGGCAAATTGCAAGACAAAAGTTCACTTATTCAAATTTTTCATTTTCCCTCCATTTTATTTCCCTCCATTTCCAATTCACACTTCTTCTACTTTAAAGCCCAATGGCTTAAAGTCCAACAATCCCCCACATGAATGGGAATGGCTGTATCAAGAAAGATCATAGATGAAAGCTATGTGATTTTGCAAGTAAGGATTAATTGCATCTGGATAAGTAGGTTTCCCTTTGAACTTTCCGTAGTGAACATATGTCGGATATACTCGGTCAATCGGTAGATTTGATATCTTTGAACCGTCGAACTTTAGTGTATACCTAGACAACAATATGTCACACAAGCAACCCTTAACCGTCTTTTGGTTCTCATTGTTGTGTTCGTTTTAGCCATGAACACCGCCTGGTCTCATAAGTGCGTAGAGAATTGGCCTTACAGAATTCTCCTTGAAGCGGCTTACACTTCACACTTACGTAGGTGATTCCTAAACGTGTAATCCTTTAGATTGACACTATTTGATAGATACCTCATCAAACTTTGGTAATCATTAAAGAACGTGTAAAGTTCTATCCTTGTTACTGAACATTGTCTTCATCACGAGAATGGACCAAAGATTTTATTTTGACAATGTTGAACCGGTCAATCACAACTTTGTTTGAGCTCCTTGAACCTAGATCTCGGAACATCCAAAATTCTAGGTAGAGTTACCGCCATGTTGACTTGTCCTCGGCCATAGTCCCATTCCCTTAGATGATTTCTAAACTCCCTCTCTAGTTAAGCCTTTTGTAAGCGGATCCGCCACATTATCCTTTGATCTTACATAATCAATAGTGATAATTCCACTAGAAAGTAGTTGTCTAACGGTGTTATGTCTTCGTCGTATATGACGAGACTTTCCGTTGTACATAACGCTCCCTGCCCGTCCTATGGCAGCCTCACTATCACAGTGTATGCAAATAGGAGCCAAAGGCTTTGGCCAGAACGGAATGTCTTCTAAGAAATTTTGAAGCCATTCAGCTTCTTCACCGGCTTTATCCAAAGTTATAAACTCTGATTCCATTGTAGAACGAGCGATACACGTCTGTTTGGAAGATTTCCAAGATACTGCTCCTCCACCAACATTAAAAACATATCCACTTGTGGACTTTGTTTCTGTTGATCCGGTTATCCAATTTGCATCACTATATCCTTCGATAACCGCATGATATTTATTGTAGTGCAAAACATAGTCTTGGGTATACTCCAAGTATCCCAGAACTCGTTTCATTGCCACCCAGTGATGTTTGTTGGGATTACTTGTGAATCTACTAAGTTTACTTATTGCACAAGCTATATCAGGTCGTGTACAGTTTATGATGTACATTAAGCTTCCCAACACACGAGCATACTCCAATTGAGACGTACTTTCACCTTTATTCTTTATAAGATGATGGTTTAAGTCAATTGGAGTTCTTGCACTTCTAAATTCCAAGTGTTTGAATTTTTCCAGTACCATTTTCACGTAATGTGACTGAGACAAAGCTAGACCTTGAGGAGTCCTCTGGATTTTAATTCCTAGAATTACATCGGCAACTCCTAAGTCTTTCATATCAAACTTACTAGCAAGCATACGTTTAGTAGCTTGAATGTCGGCAATGTCTTTGCTCATTATTAGCATATCATCAACATATAAGCAAACAATGACTATATGATTTGGAACGTTCTTAATGTAAATACATTTATCACATTCATTAATCTTAAAACCATTTGACAACATTGTTTGGTCAAATTTCGCATGCCATTGCTTGGGTGCTTGTTTTAGTCCATAAAGGGACTTGACAAGTCTACACACCTTCTTTTCTTTTCCCGGAACCACAAACCCTTCAAGTTGGTTCATGTAAATTTTTTCCTCAAGATCACCATTTAAGAATGATGTTTTTACATCCATTTGATAGATTTGAAGACCATACAAGGCGGCTAACGCTATTAGCATTCGAATGGATGTAATTCTTGTTACCGGCGAGTATGTGTCAAAATAGTCAAGACCTTCTCGTTGTCTAAAACCTTTGACAACAAATTTTGCCTTGTATTTGTCAATAGTACCATCGTCTTTCATTTTCTTCTTGAAAATCCATTTAGAACCCAACGTTTTGTTACCTGGAAGAAGATCAACCAATTCCCAGGTATGGTTGCTCAATATGGATTCTATTTCACTATTGACAGCTTCTTTCCAATATTGTGCTTCTGAGGAAGACATTGCTTCCTTGAAGGTACGAGGCTCATTTTCTAACAGAAAAGTCAGAAAATCTGGACCGAATGAAGTAGATATCCTTTGACGTTTACTTCTTCTTGGATTTTCTTCATTAGGCATACCATCTGTTATTTCCTCCCGAGGTCGTTTTGACTTTTGGCAGGTCACTTCACTTTCCTTTTTATACGGATAAATAGTTTCAAAGAATTCAGCATTATCTGATTCTATTATCGTATTAATGTGAATCTCAGGATTTTCTGATTTATGAACCAGAAAACGATATGCCTTGCTATTGGTTACATATCCAATAAACACACAATCAACCGTTTTTGGACCTATCTTAACCCTTTTAGGTTTAGGAACTTGTACCTTAGCTAAACACCCCCACACTTTGAAGTATTTCAAGCTAGGCTTCCTTCCTTTCCACTTTTCATAAGGAATGGACTGTGTTTTACTATGAGGTACACGGTTGATTATCCGGTTAGCTGTAAGTATAGCTTCCCCCACAAGTTCTGTGGTAAGTCAGAACTTATTAGCAATGCATTCATCATCTCCTTCAATGTTCGATTCTTCCTCTCCGCAATTCCATTAGATTGTGGAGAGTAAGGGGCAGTTGTTTGGTGAATAATGCCATTTTCCAAACAAATTTCTTCAAAAGGAGATTCATATTCGCCACCCCTATCACTTCTTATCATTTTGATCTTTTTGTTTAGTTGCGTTTCAACTTCACTCTTGTATTGCTTGAAAGCATCAATTGCCTCATCTTTACTATTAAGTAAATAAACATAGCAGTATCTCATGCTATCGTCAATAAAAGTAATAAAATACTTTTTCCCACCGCGAGATGGTGTCGACTTCATGTCGCAAATATCTGTGTGAATTAAGTCTAAAGGACTTGAATTCCTTTCAACGAACTTATAAGGATGCTTAACATACTTTGATTCCACACATATTTGACATTTGGAATGAATGCAATCAAATTTTGGCAATACTTCTAGATTTATCATCTTCCGCAATGTTTTGAAATTTACGTGACCTAAACGCGAATTCCATAAAGTGTTTGACTCAAGTAAGTAAGAAGAAACATTCACTTTATTGATAGGAACTGCTATTACATTTAGCTTAAAAAGGCCCTCATTCAGGTAACCTTTTCCTACATACACATCATTCTTACTTAGTACAACACTATTAGAAATAAAAATACATTTGAATCCATTCTTGACAAGAAGTGAGGTAGACACAAGATTCTTGCGAATTTATGGAACATGGAGGACTTGGTTTAGAGTCACTATTTTTCCCGACGTCATCTTCAACGGAATCTTGCCAACTCTTTCAATTTTGGCCGTAGATGAATTTCCCATGAAGATTGTCTCGTCGGGTCCTGTAGGGGCATAAGAAGAAAATAACTCCTTGTTAGCACAAACATGGCGGGTGGCTCCAGAATCTATCCACCATTCTTTTGGATTTCCTACCAAGTTGCATTTAGACAACATGGCACATAAGTCCTCCATTTCATCTTCAACCATGTTAGCTTGATTCTTTTTCTTCTTATCATTCTTTGCCGTGACAATTCACGGCCTTATGCCCAGATTTTCCACAGTTGTGGCAATTACCCTTGAACTTTTTCTTGCTTGGGTAATTATTTGGTCCAGAAGCCTTCTTCCTCTTCTTATTTTGTGGCGCCTCCTCAACAATGTTAGTCTTTATTATTGTCGAGTTTCCACGTGACTTCTTTTCAACATTTTTGTTGTCTTCTTCTATCCTCAAACGAACAATCAAGTCTTCAAGTGTCATCTCCTTCCGCTTGCGTTTAAGATAGTTCTTAAAGTCCTTCCACAACGGAGGTAACTTCTCAATGAAAGCAGCGACTTGAAAGGCCTCATTAATGACCATACCTTCAATAATAAATTCACTATTAATAACACGAAAAATCTTATTAATAAAATTATTGATTCGGGTCATACCTTCAGCAAGGAGATCATGTACAATGACTTGTAATTCTTGGACTTGAGTTATGACCGACCTAGTGTCAATCATCTTGAAATCCAAAAACCTTGCAGCCACGAACTTCTTAAGTCCGACATCCCCAGTCTTGTACTTCTTCTCAAGTGCATTCCATAATGCTTTTGAAGTTTCCATGACACTATAGACATTGTACAAGCTATCTTTCAAACAACTCAAAATGTAGTTTTTGCCCAAGAAATCAGAATGTTTCCATGCTTCAGTTACCACAAATCGTTCATCATCCGGAGTGCCTTCAGCCAGGACCGGAGGATCCTCCTTGATGAATCGCTGCAAACTCAACGTAGTCAGATAGAAGAGCATCTTCATTTGCCAACGTTTGAAGTCAATACCGGAAAACTTTCCGGGTTTTCTACTGGTGCCATAGCATGAGCAGGAGTTGAACGGCTTGACGAGGCAGCAACACTCGTAACAGTAGCACCCATTCCCGCAACATCTCCATTAGTTTGGTTTTCATTCGACATGTTTCTGTAGAGTTGGAAACAAAACAGAACTTTGTTAAATCAGTGAAGTTTTGATATCTTCAAACTGAATACCAAACCAAACACACAACACGTAACAATGGTGAAGTTTTTATATACTTCAAACCCGTACGTTTCTTATTCCGGTAAAGTTTTGTTATACTTTAAACCGGACAAAACAATTATTGGAGTAGAAAGCACGAAGGCTTTAGTCTCCAAACCAGTATACAAAATATAGATAACAGTTTAATATATATATTTCAACACAGAACTGTTAGATTTTTAAAATTCCTTAAGCTTGTTAACAATCCTGTGTGGAAACACAAAATTAGGAGGAAACTAAAGAAAAACTGTTAGAAGGAAAAACTGGAACAAAAAACAGTAAACAATAAGAAATATTTCGAGTCCACAATTTTCTTGTGCGTCCTTAAGGAATTTTAACTCCCTCACACGTTGCCAAGGTAATGGATTAAATCCTCCCAGGATAAAACGGAATAAACCTTCCTGCAACAGTGGCAATACAAACTGCAGGATACCAACGAACTCAAAGAACGGAGCAAAATCACACTTACGAATTTGAGATAGAGAGACTACGAATTAGGATGCAATGTATTCAGAAAGAAAGAAGTTCTAGAGTGTTTTTCGTATTTTGAAAATGGAGCCTTGCCTTAGAATTTATAGGCAATTATCAAAAGAGGTGTCTGGAAAAGGTGCCTTTTCAGAAGAATACGCTGCCTGTCGCGGTTCTACCGCGACCGCGGCAGAACAGCGGTCAGAGAGGCTCTCTGAATCTGCCTGCCGCGGTAGAACCGCGGCCAGAGAGACCCTCTGAATCTTCAGCAGGATTCTGGCGTTTTTTTTTCAGCAATGATTTGGCATTTAATTAATTATTAAATAATTAAATAAATTTTGTCCAAAAAATAATTTTATCGATCATTTTCCAAATCCAAATCCAAAGTCGAGCCGAGCGAGTGACGACGACGACGACGCGAGGGTTCATTCTCTTCAACTCCTTTTAAGAGCTTTAAGAAGTGATTCTATATATAAGCACACAAATGTGGTTGTCCCTCACCAATGAGGGACAAAGTGCAAGACAAAAGTTCACTTCTTCAAATTTTTCATTTTTCCTCCATTTTATTTCCCTCCATTTCCAATTCACACTTCTTCTACTTTAAAGCCCAATGGCTTAAAGTCCAACATTAGTAACACAAGAACAGTCTTTTGCATGTCCAAGAGTCTAAAAATAAGAGGTCATATATACTGCAAATTGGTAGTATGCAATCAATGAAAACCACCCTAAAATGCAGGGCTTGTACATGGTTAGTCCACAGACGAAAGGTCAATAAAGTTGTCCCAACTATGAGTAAGAGTTAGGTATTTTTTAGGTCAAGAGGAATCTGGAACCTATGAAGTCTATCTATGTTGTTTGGACTCTTCAAAAATGTTGTCGTATCTTTGTCGGATACTTCAAAAATACACTACCTTTGGAGGATCCGACACGCGCCCGATGACTTTTTTGAAGAGTCCAAGCAACATAGAAATCTATAATCAACCAGATGATACCTTTTAACATTTCAATCAAGGCTTATGCATTTAGCAAGTTAATCAGCTAGTAATTAATGCTTTAAACAGTTTCTTCGGAATCTTGTAAGAAATGTTTAAATAGTTCACCTAAATGTCGTGCATTAGTTGAGGGAATGATGAGTTATTACCTCCTTACATGATTTTAGGCAATCCCCACTTTATGAGCTAGCTTTTTGACTTTGGAGTTTGGCCCACGGTCCATTTTTTTAAGATGATATCAGAGCCGAACCCATCTTAATTCTTGGTTTACCTGATATTAGGCTCCCATATTTTGTTGTCTAAGCTCCAAATGTCCAGTCTTAGGCGTGTACGGAGGTGTTAAGTGTCCAACAATGGTTGGAGAAATGAGGTGTTTGCTCGTATTCGTACCTCATGAGCTAGCTTTTGGGATAGTATTAGACCCAATGTCCATTTTCTTTAATAAGTTCGATTGCTTTGAAGAATGTAACAAACAGTTGCTAATGAGGAAACTTTGTTGATGCACAATAGAAGTTTTACAACAAGAACTGCAACTTCATAAAAAGTGGGAAAAACCATTTGTCCATCATATAGTTTACTGACATTTTGGTTACATTATAAGAAATGATCAGAAACAGAAAGGTGATACAAATCAGAACCAGAAACCAGCTACAAACTAAGACCATTTCCTAATGTGATCATTAAAAAGGATCATCACTAGGTATTTCAATATTTAAAATGACAACAATGTACTAAAACATATTAGCTACTAGGATTGAACTTGGGAACTAAACTCGACGTGCTGTAATCGAATGACTCTGAGACAAACATAAAAATCTGTTGTCTCATATAACAATAGAGTTTGTCAAAGTAAACCGAGTTGCATTGAGCTCTTTCTTATAGACGTTTTCATCAAATTACTGAAAATTATCTTCGTGCGACCATAGACCATTAAAATCTCCCATATTAGCTTGATTCCAACCTTCATATCCTGCAGTAAAGACAGAAAACACTAAATTAGTTTTTCCGTTTCATTTGTTAGAAAAAGATTTGGATTTTACGAATGAGTTGGCTTGATCATAATAATAACCTTCATAGGACATATCGTCGTTGCCATAGAATCCCGTGTAGTTTCCATGAACCGAGTAAGGAGATACACAACCATAGCTACTGAGATCGCCAGAAAGTTCAACTTCTCCTCTAAAACTCGGGAAAGATGAACTCGAAGTGACCTCAAATCGATCATTTGGTTGTGTTAATGTCGTGTTTGGGAAGTCGTAATGCAGATAGTTTCCACGAGTACTCTGTCCTTGAGAACATTCCTAAGTTGCACCCAACAAAATCAATACGAAGTTCAAAGAAAAAACCAGATTGAAATACATAGAAAAAAGAAACAATCTCAATACCTTTGAAGAATCAAGAATCATATCATGTGACATCCAAAAGTTTGCTGCATTAGTCCCCTCATAAGGAGAAGTCATAGGAGTCGAATAGTTGCTATCGCTGGACATATACGTCGTTTGAGTAGGCGTCTCAGCAGTAAGAACAACAGGTTCATTTGAGACTGCTACTGAAGTGTCACTTGTTTTCAGTGATGCATCGTTTCTTTTGATGATACGACAAAGAGCAAACGGCCCCTAAACATATTCAACATAGCAGAATATGATCAACTTCTTGAATTCTTGGATTTAGTTAATTAAAGAAGCAAACACTGAGTTTGTTGAATCAACCTGGAAAGTTGGAGTGCCTTGAGAAACATCATCACAGAGACGATACTCGTGCATTACCCAATCCGTTCTATCGCCAAGAGGAGCTCTTCCACGATAGAAGACTAATGTCTTGCGATATCCAACAACTTCAGGCTGATGACAGGTAACTTTTCTGTCTTTCCCTGTCGCTTTCCAGTATCCGGACTTAGTCGCTCGATTGGTTCGTGAGCCATTCGGATACTTCTTATCCCGAGGACAGAAGAAGAACCATTCCATGTCGCGCTTTGGCAGGAACGATTTCTCTGCATTTTTTAGGACAAGATGTCAGAGGACGATAGAGCCTACATTCTGTTGGTTCAACTGAACACGGTATTTTCGACACAGAACACAAACATAAATGTTAAAAAACACTAAAACTACTAAAAACGTTAACAAATATTAAATTCTGAACCCATCCTAAATCCGTCTCTGCATGATCTCAGAATCCTAAAGTTTCCATTTCAGGTAAGCAAATCATGAACCATTTATAATGAGAAACTTCTATTGCTTTATATATGCTTTTCATCTTGTAATATGTGGTCAGGGTTTGAAATTAGATACTAATAATTTAACTTTCAAATATGAAAAAAAAGAAAGAGAGAGGCCCCACAGAACACTCCATCTTTTTTATTTAGACAATAATAAAGGAACAAACATATAAGTCATAAAGCAACAACTTTCCAGTTTAATTTCAGTTCAAAAGTATCATGAAGCTCGAAATGCACAAAATATTACTTCCTCCGTCCCAAAAATAATGATACAGTTCGGGTTTCGAGAGTCAAATTCGTAGTTATGACGGCTAATTTGAACATAGAATCTTTAAATTTTTTGTAATAAATTTACCTATTTAGAAACTACATAAAAACTACTATAAGTCATAAGTAATAATTAACAATTCAGAAAATTCAAAAGGCATATGAAAAAGTCAGGTCAAAGAACAACTCGTTTGACTCTAGAAATCCAAAGTGTATCAATCTTTTTGGGACGGAGGGAGTAGCGCTTCGGGGGAAATCATTGGCAAATGTAATTGAGATTACAAAATGTATGTTCTGCAATTGTTCAACAATTATTTTTCTCAATATTCAGTCAATATTTTTATTATTCGACGCGAATCAATAAAAATAAAATGTATACCTGGAAGTTCCCAAGGATCAAACTTATACAAGTCTATTACTGGAATAACTTCCAATTCAATTTCAAGTCCATCAGTTTTCCTTTTCAGGTAATATCCAACCAATTCCTCATCAGTTGGATGAAATCGAAATCCTGGAGGCAGTGATGTTCCTCCCATTTAAGTAATTTCTCAAGTTCCAAATCAAGAAAATATCCAAAACTAAGTGCCTCTGTACAACGACGACAACAACAGACCAGTGTAATCTCACACGTGGGGTCTGGGGAGGTAGAAGTGTGGGGTCTGAGGAGATAGTGTATATGCGGACCTTACCCCTACCTTGTTAAGGTAGAGAGGCTGTTTCCGATAAATGTTCTGTTCAAGGACAACTAAGTGCCTCTATACCTATTGAAAATCAAAAAGATCCAAAAATAAAAACTTTTAGCTACACTGAATTCAAGAATTGTGATAAACTTTGATAAAATGCTCCCCTGGAGCAAGAAAATCATCTTCTCTGACAAAAAAATCAGAACTTTATATTCTAGCCAAAACCCCACTTAGCCCTTGAAAAAAGATCTTGGAAATTGGTAAATTCAAGTAAATTCAAGTAAAAATTTAAAACCCCACAAGGTAAAATGCCTTAAATTGGCACAAGAAATTGTCAAAACTTCAAAAAGATTAATTATTTTCTAATAGCAAATTTTGATGACTCTTAGTTTGGTGTATATGAAGATGAGAAGATGTGTAGAGTAATAACAAATGAGTGAGGATGGTTTTTTATAGGCTATAGAGAAATTTATAGTCCAAAAAATATATGAACACCGAAAGGTTACAATAAATTAAATTCCATAAAGAGTGACCCCACCAAAATCAAAATTCAGTTCACACCTAAACAACAGTTATCTCCCGCCAAAGCAAGCACTATTGACCGTTAAAGATTTGTAGGCAGGAATTGGGTCGAGCTAGCTTACTTGCACCTCGACTATTCCGTTATTTATCTGATACCAGTGGTAGACGCACGTGGTGGCAAACTGAACCCGCTTCATCAAAAATAATACTGTACATATACATATATATATATATTACGATTAAAGTTGCGTAAATTTTGTATAAATATTTTATTTGAACCCCCTTGACAACTACTGTTTTACGACTAAAGTTATGTACTTTTAAGATTGAACCCGCTTGCACAAAATCCTGGGTCAGTCACTATATGATACTATCCACCAGCACAAGTATCGGGCAAATGTACCAGCTCGATTATTTCACTATGTATTTGCTATTGTTCACTAGTGCGAGGCTTGCGTGTACCTTACTGGTGACCACTTTGATTATTTCACTAGGTATCTGTTACTATCTATTAGCAGCTACAAAGTTAGAACGTATCTGTTATCTCCCTAAACATATATAGATAGCCAAGTATATGCTCATCAAGACTTAGACAAATAAAAAAATCACATAACCATCAATATATGCTATATCCATCAGTCAGTTTACGCGCACCTTAACTTATTTCACTAAATATATGTTATTGTCTGCTAGCACAAATATCGAGCATGCAGGTACTTGCTAGACCACCTCAATTATTTTACTTGGTACCGGACTAGCGCATACCTACTATCTCACTAACACCCGTGAGGAATTACTCTGCCCACCTAAGTTTAGGTAAATGAGAAAAATCAAATAGATTTTTGGCCTCTTAAAAAATTTGAACCCTAATTTGTCTTATTTTTCACTAATTTCATTGATTACTAAATCAAATCCTTAAATGCATGAAATTGAGTTTTTCTTTTTCTTTTCCTCATCTTTGTATAATGTCTATTTCCAAAAACTTTGGTCATATTTCATGAGTTTTTCCCAAGTCATGAAGTCACCTTAGTCCTGCCACATCATCCTGAGTCAGACAAAATCACTTTTACTTTGTTTAGTGGTAGTGATCTCATGCTATGGCCCAGTGTTTCAAAAGAATAGGTCTTTAAAGTGCATATTTGACACTTTTTTTGTGGTGTCCAAAGGGTAATAACTTGGTGAAAAAACTCTATTTTGGCGTTCTTGATTCACATTCAACTGGTAAAGTTGAAAAAAAAAATCAGTCAGGTCTACTAAGCTCCCGTTATGCGCGCGGTCCAAAGAAGTACTGGACACAAGGGTATATTATACGCAGTCATACAAGAGGTTGTTTCCACGGCTCGAACCCATAACCTTCTGGTCACATGGTAAAGTTGCAAAACTTAAATTCCCATTGTATTACATAGTCTGAGCAACAATCAATCAAAAATTAGTGAAAGTTAATGGAACTGTATGCTTACATAAACTAGATAAAAAAGGTACCTTACACATCTTTAATAGCATAAAGTAGGAATGTTACAGTTGCAAACCAATGAATATGTGAACTTGAACTTTAAAAGACTAGCTTTGAGTTCTAAAAAAAGCTGAATCCACATTAGTTACACTATTTTTTGGTCTGAACTGCTGGTGGTTTGGGGTCTAATTAGTTTATATATTATTCTAATAGAAACCTATGGTTTTTAAAATGGTAATATTTTGAGCTGCTCGGTGCCGGAGCTAGGATATGAAGTTTATGGGTTCTAAATTTATTATTGAATCCACTGCTTATCTTAGTTACTGTGTTCACAATTAAATATTTATATATATTTTATAAATTTTCTAATAAAAATACAAGGTTTAAGCAAAACCTAATGAGTTCGTCCGAACCCGCAGCTAATGCTCTCCCTCCCCCTGCTTCTACTCTTATTGAAGGGGAACCTTGGAGCACGGTAAAGTTATCTCCGTGTGACATATAGGTCACGGATTCGAGCCGTGAAAACAACCACTAATGCTTATATTAGGTTAGACTGTACTACATCATACTCGTTGGAGTATGGTCTTTTTCCGGACTTTGCGTGAATACGGAATGTCTCGTGCACCAAGCTGTTTTTTTATCTTCTACTCTTATTGTCCACAAAATTGGTTAAAAGAAGTATATAGTCTGAGATTAATGCGATCTCATAAGATTTACGTATTTTAACACTTTTTACATAGAGAAATGAAAATTCAGAAATGGGCACAGATAACTATTTTTACCGATGCTATTTAGAGATTAACTAATGCTTATTTTGTCCTGAAATTTTAAATTAAAAATCTTAAATTCAAGACAATTCAAAACATTATTGTCCTGAAAAATTCAACTGAAATCCAGAAAGCACCGACTAAATTCTAAATAGCAGCCCTTTAGATGGCTACCTAGTGTCATTTCTACATTTAAGTTCTACGTAAATTAGTCACCAAAAATATTTTAAATAAGCAAGTTATTTATAAGGTAATTTTTGGAAAATAAACCCTTCTTTTTAAAGGTGCTTTTGTCGAACCAGATTTCCAGTTACCAAAAATGAGAGAGGAACTTGACAAGGCAAGTACAAAAAGACTGTCGTTTGCAAGTTAAGAATATTTTCTTGTCTTCAAACTTTTTTAAAAAGCCAAACATAGCTGATGTTTGCTATTATGAATAAATAATTAGAACAATCAGACTTCTCTATAACAGCATCTGTATATAACAATAATTTACTATAAAAGTCAAATTTTTTCGGAACCAAATTTCATGTTATGTTATAATATACGTTCTCGATAACAGCGCTTCGCTATAACATCCAAAAATATTCGGAACAAACGAAACTGTTATAGAGAGGTTTGACTGTAACTATTTTTCTCATGATCACAAATTCCGAGAGCTCATTCTTTTTAAATAATTAAAATATGAACAATGACTCGAGAGGGACGTAGCTAGAAGGTCACATATGAGTTCCGCCGAATTCAATAGTTTTAGTGCAAACTTTGTTTTTATATTGAGAATTCCACTAAATATATATAAAAATTATATTCAAAACTCAATTATTAATAACTGGTGTCGCTATTTTAAATTTAGAACTTATAAAGTGTAAAATCTTGCTCCGCCTCTACACAGTGTATTTTTATCAAAACTAACTTTTCCTACCACTCTAGTAATCCAAATATATATATATATATATATATATATATATATATATATATATGAAACATGTGTGTTATGTCAGTTAATATTTTTACCGTTTAAAAGACAAGGTGATATGAAACATGTGTGTTAAATTAAATATAAAAGAATATGTAGCGGTAAAAGATTCAAAATCTTATTGCTAAAGATAACAGGCTCATGTTTTTTCTTTTTAATTTGAAAACAAAATCTTGACATCTATTGATGGAAAATTTCCACTGTACCTTGGCTGTATTCAATAATTCATAACCAATAATTATGATAAACAGAAAGAGTGGTTCCGTCCGCCGGTTCAAAAGAAGAAAATGATTAGAAAATGAAAGATAAAGAAAAAAAAAGTTGATTAATATAAGACAAATCTTTAAGTCTTAATCAGATAGGATGAGATAAGATGGGGGTGTCAGTGACTTGAATTTCCATGAAAAATCTGTCAATAAAGTAAAGATTGAGGTTTTAGTGTGAATGAAAAACCAATGTTGAATAAACGGAACAGTTCAATGCACGAAATATCTCATGTTTACTTAGGATTTGAAATAAAATCACATTCCAAAAGATATAATGTAAGCAACCTATTCTGATACATCAGTAATTGATTTCACGGCTCAGACCTCGGCGGCCGAAAAACCAATGCAGAATGGAAAGGATTTGGTCAATCCAATATAAGCATTCACTCGAATGCAAATATGATAGTAGTACTGCAGCACTAGTAGGAATCCATCCAATGGCATGGGAGGGCATAGACTCCTCCCCTTAAATCATATATAGTCTTAGTACTCCTCCTTCTTTTAAATTATATTTTAATTAATAAATACGGTAAAATCCTCATTTCCCTGTCGTTTTTCTAATTAAACACACTTTTTTGATTTTTTCCCCCTTTTTTTAAATTGGTTTTGCGTTTTTTTCGTTCTCTTTCTTTAGTCTTTGTTTTGACTATTAAAATTCCTAAACCAAAAATATATTTCTTAGACGTTCTCTCGAAAACTTCGGTCTCCAACACTCCTCATTAGGAGTGGCAGACGTGTGGGTCGGATGGGATATAGTTCGGTCGAAAACAGGTAATGAAAAAAACGGATCAATTATCCGACCTGACCCATATTTAATAGGGATAAAAAACGGGTTAATCGGCGGATAATATGTGTAACCATATTATCCAAGACTTCTTGCATATGATCACTTTTGGGAGAATTCTTAGTCTCCATAACTTGAGGAACCCTCAATTTAAAACTTTACAAATGTAAATGTTAGGCCCATTGATTATCCATGTTTACTCATTAGTTATCCATTTTCTAAATGAATAATATGGTTCTTATTCATATTTGACCCGTTTTATAAAAGTTCATTATCCAACCCATTTTTTACTAGATAATATGAATAGTTAATTATTTTCTTTTAACCATTTTACCACCACTAATCCTGATGCACTTATGCTTTTAAAATTTTGGATATACCTTTATTTTTAGTGAGTTTATGTTGCGTCAATCCGAATTAATGAAGGTTCAATGCAAACACCAGACACCGATAAAAACTAAAAACTAAATAAATAAAAAATAAAAAAAGCTCTAGTACAAATAGAGTGTTGAACAATAAGGCCATTTTATGGGGAAGTACAAAGTTTGAAATGCATTAGTATGCCTTTCTCTTTGTCTTTGTCGCTGTTTTGCCTGTTGGTTTGAACTCTTGAATCCCTTTCGGCCGTCTGTCTCTTTGTAACTAGTAAACTATGAATATTCAATTAATAAAAAGTGAAAAATTAAGTTAAATTACATTGTTGCATAAGAATTAAACCTATACTTATATCTATATTTATATATCTATCTATATATTATATATTATATACTTATATCTAAATGTCGTTCGCTTTTTTTGCCCTTTAAAAATAAATTTTATATTAGACAAATTCATCATTTTAAGTTTTCTCCCTAATATTTAGGAGTTTTAAATAAACTAAATTAATACATTAAATCATTCCTTATTTGAAGTATGTGCACAAAGTTTAATTAAATGACGTAACATAAACAGATTTATTAACAAAAAAACTAACGTTTGGAAAAGTTTAAGTAAAAAAACTTGTGACACTTAGGACTATTTTTTTTAACCACTAAGGACTCCTTTTAGGGTTAAGAGTCTTTGGCTTTTGTTAAAGAAATACAACAACAACGCAACTAACTCAAAAGCAGGAAACCAATATTGCAAAGAATGCAATCTCAATTGTTCGAAGTACATATCAATTGTGCAGGTTTGTTTTTCAATAAAAAAGGATTATTGTTTCAATCATCTTATCCATGAAATAATATGAATAGAAAAAGTGTCACGATCCAAAATCCCACCACAGGCATCGTGATGACACTTAGTCTTTAAGACCGAGTAAGCCGAGTATAATAACAATTCAAGCTATTTTTATTTTTTTTTATTTTTTTATATAGATACAAGTGTCAAAACCAAAAAGTGGAAATATTCAAATAACCTGGTAATACTGAGTCACGAACTCTAACTGAATACATGAAATGATCTCAAGGATCGATTACTCGATAATGTTTGAATATTAATTAACAGTACAATAACATGAAAAGACTTCAAGGGACTGCGACGACCAAGTAGCTCTACCTTGAATCCTTGCGATCAACACATTAAATCTGCTCGAGTTTGAAAGCTCCAGTCCTAGCTCTACACATTTTTTGCAGAAAGTATGAGTACACCACGGTCGGTACTCAGTAAGTATCAAGACTAACCTCGGTGGAGTAGTGACGAGATACAGTCAAGACACTCACTAATAAAATAACTTGTGCAATATATAATAATATTGAAAAACAAAGACCAATAATGACAACAAGAATCAATCAATGATATAAGCAATAAGGCAACAAGAACACCATAAAGATTGCTCAAATGAATAAGGAACACAAATACAACTAATTAATCAAGTCCCTCAAATATACGTCTTTCAAATGTAAGTACTTTAAGTATAAATCTTTCAAATATAAGTTTTTCAAATAAAAATCATTTGAATATAAATCTTTCAATAAAAACCTTTCGAATATAAATTTTTCAAATAAATATCTTTAACTGTAATTCTTTCAAATAATATTTTTGAAAATAATTCTTTCAAATAAAAGTCACCTTGTGACACCTCATTTCATAATCATAAAAATACGGGTCTTAGTCCACTTTCATATTTTCATGGCATTTTGTGCCCATATTTCTATTGCAACTGCGCGAACAACTCACGTACCAATATTATCATCATTTATTCATAGCACCTCGTGCCCACATTTCATATCATAACTGCACGGACAATTCACGTGCCAATATCATCATCATCATTATATAATCACGGCACCTCGTGCCCATATTTCATATCAAAACTGCACCGACAATCTACGTGCCAGATCCGTCCGGCAATAGCCATAGGCTCACAATTTCAACATGTATCAGACTATTATCAAATTTACCGAATTTAACAAAATAAGTTGCACCGGATATAAAAATAATCACAATAATTAATAACGTCACATAAAAAATCATAAACACAATAATCCTATATCATCACATATCATCTCTAAGAATAGCCACCTTATCCCTCCGCTCTGAAAATATCAATAGCCACCCTTATCGCTTCTATAACCACCCTTATCACTCATATAATAGCCTCCCTTATCCCTCCGCCCTGACAATATCAAAAGCCACCCTTATCGCTCACATAGCCACCCTTATCACTCCTATATTAGCCTCCCTTATCCCTCCACCCTGACAATATTAATAGCAACCCTTACCGGTCTTATAGCCACATTTATCACTCTTACAATAGCCTCCCTTTCCTCCACCCCGAAAATATCAATAGCTACATAATAACAGCGAAATGCCACCCTTATGCCCACATGATATCAACAATGCATGTCACCCTTATACACCGCATAATAGTAACCCAAATCACACAACAATTTATCCAGAAAATTATCACAACGCCACCACATAATCACTCGTATTTACAAATTGCTCGTAGGCCACAACCTTTTCAAAGGTACAACGAAATCAATTAATTTTACAATAAATAGCTCAAGGTTCCACACAATGTATATAAAACCTCAAAACAATAACAAGGATGGAACAATAGCTCAGCATAGGACAACGCCTTCTTCAATCCAAATTTTAGATAAATATATTAACATCTCAATTTAAACTTATTTAATTAATTATTTGCAGATGAAAAAGTCTATAATATAATTATTTTCAGGAAATATCAAATCAACAAATACACGAAATTCACATAAAAATCCAAGTGGCAATCACACCAAATTATCATATAAATACAAACTCGACAAACAAAGAATGAGGCATGATAAATCAAGGATTTACTAAGTGCCAACCATTTTCAATTAATACATAAGGGTGTCTACGAATTTTAACAGATATAATTTGCACATATAAACCAAGTACGTGCTTGTCACCTCACGTACATGGTTTCCAATCACACAATTTTCATATAAGACTCAATGCCTAAGGGGAAATTCTTCCACACAAGGTTAGGATAATATAACGTCGATTTAAAAATTTTATTCAAAAAATATCACGACCCAAGTTCTCCCTCCGTGAACCGTCGTGACGGCACCTAGTCTCTATGACTAGGTAAGCCTAACATTTGCAGAAAAATAAAGTGAAAACATAAAAGATAATAACTAACAGGAAATTTTAAATAAGAAATTAAGATGCCGCTCGGCATATACAATAACCACTCTCGAGGTGCACATAACCTCTCCCAAAACCCGGAATGTCGTAAGTCACAAACTATAGAAAGGAAACAGTAATTCTATACTCCAGAATCTAACAAACAAAAATACAATAAGGGTTTGACATGTGAAAGAGTAGATAGGGACTCCGAGGTTTGTGGACGCGGCAGATACCTTGAAGTCTCTATGGCTGGCTCGCCTCATTGATAATGCGACTATGGTACCTGGACCTGCACATGAAAAAATATGTGCAGGTAAAGGCATGAATACACCACAACGGTACCAGTAAGTGCCAAGCCTATCCTCGGTCGAATAGTGACGAGATCAGCTCAGGGCCCTACTGGTATATATATAATAAAAATATAACAGAATGAAATATCGCAGTAAAATTAAATACTAAAATTTAACAAGAATGTAAGCATAGAAGAACAACACCACAGAATACAAAGATAATAATAGAGGATCTCCCATGATAACGTCCCGTAGTCCCAAACATAAATGTGCAGGGAGTCTCCTGGAATACCGTTTTGTAGTCCCAAAGTAAATATACAGTGAAAGGGGATCTCCCAGAATACTGTTCCGTAGTCCCAAAGTAAATATGCTGGGGATCTCCCGAAATACCGCTCCGTAGTCCCAAAGTAAATATGCAGGGGGGATATCCTGGAATACCGCTCCGTAGTCCCAAAGTAAATATGTAGTGCAGGTGGATCTCTCGGAATATCGTTCCGTAGTCCCAAAATAAATATGCAGCTCAAACAGTAGAAACAACAGCTACAACACAAAATCCTACACTGTGGACTAAGTACAAGTCAAGGAAAAGCAGGAAATTTCACTAAACATGCTGCACAGAGCTCAGATAAGCAATTAAGGTAAGTAGGCATGCTATTCTAAGCTAACATGATACTACACATGCTGATATAACTCAAATAAGAAGAAGGACATGTTATTACTCAGTGAAAATCGAGTTTTTATAATAATTAGCTCGTGTACGTACTCGTCACCTCACATACACGGCGTTCACATATCAAACAGTACCAAATCCTAAGGGGAGTTCCCCCACACAAGGTTAGGCAAGCCACTTACCTTTTTCTGCTAGTTAAACTGCACATGCGGTTACTCACACGTATTTGCGGCCCGCACCTGCGGGAAAACCATCGCAGGTGCGAAATCAACTTAAAATGGGCTGAGACCGCATTTGCGAGCACTAGGCCGCACCTGCGGTCCCCAACCACTTCTGCGCTTCTGCGGATCCCTCACTGCACCTGCAGCCTAGCTGGATAAGGGCCATATCTGCATCTACGACTCCATAGCCGTTTTTGCGGCACCGCACCTGCGGCCCAAAGTGCGCAGGTGCAATTACACCAGGGGCAACAACTTCAGCCATTTTTCTAAGTCTCAAACCAATCCGTTAAGCACCCGAAACTCACACTACACCCCCGAGACCTCAACCAAACATACCAACCAATCCTAAAACACCATACAAACTTAGTCGAGCCCTCAAATCATATGATACAATGCTAAAAACATAAATCACCCTCCAATCCAAACTTAATGAACTTGAAACTTTAAATTTCCACAATCGATGCCAAAACCTATCAAACCACGTCCGAATTACCTCAAATTTTGCACTCAAGTCATAATCAACAATACGGAATCAGATTCCGAGCCTGATATCAAAAATTCTACTATCGGACCAAAACTCCAAAAATTCGACTTTTGCCATTTCAAGTTTAAATGAGCTACAGACATCCAAAATGCAATCCGGACACGCCCCTACGTCCAAAATCACCTAACGGAGCTAATGGGATTGACGAAACTCCATTCCATAGTTGTCTTCACACAATTCCAACTACAATCCAAATTTTAATACTTAAGCCTATGTTCAGGGACTAAGTGTCCCAAACACTTTCAAACACCAAAATGAAACCTCCCAGCAAGTCACAATAACAGAAATAGATACGAGGGAAACAGTTAATAGGGTATCAGGGCTCTAACTCTCAAAATAAATGGTCGGGTCGTTACAAAAAGGTCAACCATAAGTCAACGCGGGACCCGCCTCTCGGAACCCTACATAATTTTCATGAAATCCAAACACACATTCCGGTATAAGTTCAACCATACCAATTTTATCAAATTCCAATAGCAACTCGACCTCCAAATCATAAATTTTTGTTCTTGAAAAGTTTTGCAAAGTTCTTGATTTTTTCCATTTAAATACGAATTAAACGATGAATATAACCATGGATTTATGAAATATAATCACTTTCGGATTTAACCAAGTTGAAGCCAGGAAGAAATCCTCAAAATCGCCATAGAATCGAGCTCCAAAAATCCAAAACAAAATGGGGGAAATGACCATTTTTGTTCCTTATGTTTTTTGTCCAGTTGCGCTTCTGCGGATAGGTTGGTCGCATTTGCGGAGTCGCTTCTGCGTAACACACTAGCTAGCAGCCCCATCGCACCTGCGACAGGAATTTCGCTTCTGCACAATGCAGGTGCGAGCAGTCCATCGCTTGTACGAAGTCAACTTTCGCTTTTGCGAGGCCGCTGAAGCGTGCCATTTTTCGTTTCTGCGAAGCCCCCCTCTAGCCTAGCATTCCTTTCCAGTCGCTTCTGCGAGGAGCTGCCTTGCTTCTGGGATGAGGTTGCGCAAAAGCGAATGCACCAACTACTGTCCAGAATAGTTTCAGCAGCTTCTTCAAGTCCGAAACTAATCCGTTAACCTTCCAAAATCCACCCGAGGCCCTCGAAACCTTAACCAAATATACCAACACGTCTCAGAATACAATACGAACTTAGTCGATGCTTCAAATCACATCAAAAAACGTCGAAATTATGAATCGCGCATCGAATCAAATTATAAGTTTTCAAATCTTTCAACTTCTATATTTTGCACCGAAATGTATCAAATCATTCCGGAATGACTTCAAATTTTGCACACAAGTCATAAATGATGTAATGGAGCTGTTTCAATTTTCAAAATTGAATTTTGACCCCGATATCAATAAAGTCAACTCCCGATCAAATTTTTCAAAAATCTTCTATTTTTCAACTTTCTCCAAAATGGTCAAATTGTCCTACGGACTTTCAAATCCAAAACCGTACATACACCAAAGTCCCAAATCACCATACGAAGCTATTGGAATCATCAAAATTCTATTCCAGGGTCATTTGCTCAAAAGTCAAACTCCGGTCAACTCTTTTCATTTAGGCTTCAAAAATGAGAGTTGTTCTTTCAATTGAATTCCGAACCTTCCGAAAGTCAAACTCGACCGCACGCGCAAGTCATAATACATATTATAAAGTTGATCGTGACCTTAAGTCGTTGTACGGGTCATTAAATCTTAAGACGATAAGTCGGTTCATTACATTCTCTCCCTCTTAAAACATATGTTCGTCCTCGAACGTGCCAAGAATTATTCCGAGGACAGTAAATTACTGAGTGTATTCTTACACACATACTCATGGGTGATTCTACGTCACCGCAATTTAACATGGGTCCGACAACACCATCTCAATTGTGACTATTTCTTTTATCCTCATTTATAAACTTTAAAGCCAATTTCTTACATTCCAATTAATTTCAAAAGGGCTGATTTTCATATTAGCACATTGTGTTAGTCTCAACCGGCTATAGCAATTTTGTGCCTACACACATATTATACGTATGCCCATAACCACATCTTTGGTCACAATAGTTGTTCATAATTAATTCCAGCATCCTCAATTAATCTCACATTAACCAAAATCTCATTTCAAATTTTCACAACACTGACATCAACACGCGAGGAATGAAGATCTCATAATTATTTACCCAAATTAATGAGTCACATTTAAAGCCACCTGGGCACTCACCTCGTAGGCTATGACTCAATTGTTACAACACAAATATGGCTAAATATGCAAAGAATCACATAAAAGAATTATCAAATAAGCCTAACATGCATGACTCCCTATTAGTACTACAATCCAAATTTAATTTTACAAGGGAGAATTTAAATACATAGATTTTCATCACAAGGACCTCGTCCTTATATAAATTCCGCCGCAACTTGTAGCCCGATTTAAACATATCAAATCACATTAAACTATGCGGATCCCGTCCTCAACTCTAAATCACAAGTATTTTGCACATTTTGCCAACTGAAATTTTCCATTTCTCTTTTCATAAATTTTGATAAACAATTTTAGAACACATAATGAACTCCATCATACCGGTAGGGCATATAATTCGTAAATTTTAATTAAACTATCTCGAATTTATATCAAAACCCATTGTAGTGAGTAATAGAAAGTTACTTTTGGACTCATAACCCTCAATGGTGTACAAAACAAAATGATAGACATAGGCTAACACCATCAAATCTCCCAACATGGATAAACATATAAGTGAGTTACAAAATTACGAAGCTCACCCATAAGCGGAGCATAATAGGAGGACAAGCCTCGATATTAAGAACCGAATTAAATTAAGGAAAATATCCTTTTATAATAAATCGGGATCGTACATGTAACGACATCATCTGGTGTGGCGGCCTTGGCTATACCATAACAATTATATCAACGGGCGGGGCCTCCCCCTCTAGGGAGCCCTCTACCCGCCTGTCCTTCACCCCTAATTGGATGTGCATGTGGGGTAGTAACTGCATTGGGGCTTGTAGCCTTAGTGTTCTGATAAAATCCACCTCTCCCAATTTTGGTACAATCTCTCATGATGTGTCTAGTATCACCATACTCATAACAACCGCTCTGAGCGCGGTTACTCGTACTGAGTCTGTGCCAGATAACTGGAATACCCATTGTAAGAAACTCGTGTCGGTGGTGCACTAAAAATATTAACTAGAGCACTACGAGTACTCTGAATTGCGGACTGCCCGACCGACTGCCCGACCCTCTGCCATGATGAGTGTTAGCTGCAGAAAAAAATCCACCGAATCCTCCAGAATTTTGAGACCTTTTGGCCTCTTTAGGCTCTCTTTCCTCACTTTAAACACGATCTAACATCTTGGAAATTTCTACTACCTGCTGAAATGGAATGTCAGTCTTCAACTCTCAAGCCATGCATATTTTAAGATCATAATCGAGCCCCTAAATAAATCTCTGGACTCGCTCTCTGATTGTAGGAACTAAAATAGATGCATGACGGGCCAGCTCACTAAACCTGATGGCATATTCTGACACCGTCATTGTGCCTTGACGTAACTGTTTAAACTCTGTGAGTCACGCATCTCAAAGATCCTGAGGATCAAACTCTTTCAAAAATATTTCCGAAAATTGAGCCCAAGTTGGTGGTATTGCATTGGATGGTCTACCTTCTTCATAGACGTGCCACCATTGATACGGTGCTCCTGGCAGCTGAGATGTAGCAAAAGCAACTCCGTTCACTTCCGCAATACCCATGTTTCGGAGAATACAATGAGACTTTTCTAGAAATCCCTGAGCATCCTCAGCAGCTGTGCCATTGAAAGTAGGTGGACTCTGCCTCTTAAATTTCTCAGGTCTCTTTTGTTCTTCTTCTGATGCCTCTGGCCTGACCTCAAGCAGAACCAGAATAATAGGTTATACCGGTACTATACCCGAAAACTGACCAATGTGAACCCGTTGCACTGGAGTATAGGCTGTAGCAGTCTGAGCTATTCCCCCAATCTGTGAAATATTTGGTGCAACAGAGATCAATCCCGCCTCAGTTAATGTACCAAACATGTTCAAGAACTGTGCAAAAGTCTCCTGAAGTCTGGGGGTAACAACATGTGTCTCTAGTGCCTGTCCCCCAACTGGATATTGGCGGCTCTTCAATTTCTCCTCTGATCGGTGTTCGAGCTGTGGCACGTGCCCTTCCTCAGCCTCTTGGGGCACTAGCAGTATGTGCGGGTGTCTTCTCAGCTGACCCGATAGCACGTGTCCTTACCATATGTGAGAGAATAGAGATACTAAGGATCAAATTCCAAAATAAATAAATTAGCACAACGGGAATGGAAGAACTGGAAATTTCCTAACAGTTTTGTAGCCTCTCGAAGATAAGTACAAACATTTCCATACCGATCCGCAAGACTCTAATAGACTCGCTCGTGACTCGTAGAACCTATGAACCTAGAGCTCTGATACCAACTTGTCACTACCCAAAATCCCACCACAGGCGTCGTGCTGTCACTTAGTCTCTAAGACTAAGTAAGCTGAGTATAATAACAATTCAAGCCATTTATTTATTTATTTATATATATAGATACAAGTGTCAAAAACCAAAAGCAAAAATATTCAAACAACCTCCCTAGACTGGTAATACTGGGTCACAGACTCTAACTGAATATATGAAATGATCTCAAAGATCGAATACTCAATACTGTTTGAATAATAATTAATATTTCAATAAAATGAAAAGACACCAACGGACTATGACGACCAAGCAACTCTACCTTAAATCCTTGCAATCAACACACTAACTCTGCTCGAGTCTGAAAGCTTTAGTACCTAGCTCTGCACAAAATGTGCAGAAGTGTAGTTTGAGTACACCATAGTCGGTACTTAGTAAGTATCAAAACCAACCTTGGTGGAGTAGTGACGAGGTATACTCAAGACGCTCACTAATCAAATAACCTGTGCAGTATAGCAATATTTAATAATAATGGAAAACAAAGAGCAATGATGGCAACAAAAATCAATCAATAATATAAACAACAAGGCAACAAGAACACCATAAATATTGTTCAAACAAATAAGAAACACAAATACAACCAATTAATCAAGTCCCTCAAATATACGTCTTTAAATGTAAGTACTTCAAGTATAAACCTTTCAAATATAAGTTTTTCAAATAAAAATCATTTGAATATAAATCTTTCAATAAAAACCTTTCAAATATAAATCTTTCAAATAAATATCTTTCAACTATAATTCTTTCAAATAATATTTTTGAATATAATTCTTTCAAATAAAAGTCATCTTGTGATACCTCATTTCATAATCATAAAAATACGAGTCCCATCCTATTTTCATATTTTTATGGCACCTCGTGCCCATATTTCTATCGCAACCGCATGGATAACTCACGTACCAATATTATCATCATTTACTCACAACACCTCATGCCCACATTTCATATCATAACAACACGGACAATTCATGTGCCAATATCATTATCATTATATAATTACGACACCTCGTGCCCATATTTCATATCACAACTGCACGGACAATTTACGTGCCAATAACATAATCCGGCCAGTAATAACCACATGCTCACAATTTCAACATGTATCAGACTATTATCATATTACCGAACTTAACAAAACAAGTTGCACAAGATATAAAATAATCATAAGGAATTCACAACATCACATAAAAATCACCAACGCAATAATCCCACATCCTCACATATAATCCCTGACAATAGCCACCCTTATCCCTCTACCCTGACAATATCAATAGCCACCCTTATTGCTCATATATATACCTTTATCACTCATATAATAGCCTCCCTTATCCCTCCGCCCTGACAATATCAATAGCCACCCTTATCGCTCCTATAACCACCCTATCACTCCTATAATAATCTCCCTTATCCCTCCACCCTAACAATATCAATAGTCACCCTTATCGCTCCTATAATAGCCTCCCTTATACCTCCGCCCTAACAATATCAATAGCTACCCTTATCACCTCTATAACTTCCCTTATCACTCCTATAATAGTCTCACTTATCCTTCCGCCCTGACAATATCAATAGCTACATAACAACAGCGAAATGCTACCCTTATTCCCACATGATATCAACAATGTAATGTCACCCTTATACGCCACATAATAGTAACCCAACTGGAAATCACGCCAAATTATCATATAAATACAAACTTTACAAACAAAGATTGAGGAATGACAAATGAAGGATTTACTAAGTGCCAACCATTTCCAATTTAATACATATGAGAGTCTACGAATTTTAACCTATATAATTTGCACATATAAACCAAGTACGTACTCGTCACCTCGCGTACATAGTTTCCAATCACAGAATTTTCACATAAGACTCTATGACTAAGGGGAAATTTCTCCACATAAGGTTAGGCAAGATACTTACCTTTTTGAAGTTATGCCAATATTCCCAAATAGCCTTCTTGCTTGAATTGACCTCCAGACAGCTCAAATCTATCCAAATTGATTGTATAACTTCATTAAAATTCATCGAAAATAATTCCAGATAATATAACGTTGACTTAAAAATTTTATTTTAAAAAGTCAACCAAAAGTCTATGCAGGGCACGCCTCTAGAAATCTGACATAATTTTTACAAAATCCGAACACCATTCAGATATGAGTTCAACCATACCAATTTTATCAAATTTTGATAACAACTCAACCTACGAATCTTAAATTTTTGTTCTTGAAAAGTTTTGCAAAATTCTTAATTTCTTCCATTTAAATCTAAATTAAACGATGAATATAACCATGGATTTATGAAATATAATCACTTTATGATATATGATACTTACCATGTTGAAGTCGTGAATAAATCCTCAAAATAACCCAAGAACCGAGCTCCAAAAATCCAAAACGAAATGGAGGAAATGACAATTTTTTGTCCTTATGTTTTCTATCCAGTTGCGCTTCTGCGAACAAGTTGGTTGCATCCGCGGAGTCACTTTTGCGACACAAGCGTCGCTTCTGCGTAACTATTACGACCCAAACCGATGGACCGCGATGGGCACCCGGTAACTTACTCAATCGAGTACCAACATAACGTATTTTTTCGTATCATGCTATCATCGGTAAATGAGATGGAAAAGCTGTCGTAGGATAACTAGAATAAAATATGTAATACCACCTTATACATAAGACATATTGGCCTATAAGACCAAAATGATCACTCGTACACTAAACATAGGCCGACAAGGCCATACAGTCTTTCACATACATGACATATGTCTACAAGCCTCTAAGAGTATATAAAAGTCATAAGACCGGGACAGGGCCCCGACATACCAATCAATACGTGTCCAATGCATACTGACCAAATAGGCAACTCCGGAGCAAATGAAGCGCACCAACATCTTCCGCTGAGCTGATAGATTACTTGAAGGGTTCTCAACCTGTCTATCGGAACCTGCGGGCATGAAACACAGCGTTCTCAGACAAAGGGACACCAGAACAAATAATGTATCGAGTATGTAAGGAATGAAAATCAGTAAATAATAGACATGAGAGAAACATGGAGTAAAGACTCAACATGTAATTCTAAATAACTCTATGAATCATTAATACTTATAATGTCATGCATATGCATACAAATGTCATACCATGCATGGGTATATATGTTCATAACATCATCAAACCTCTGAGGGCATCCTATCATATCATCTCGGCCACTGTGGACAAACCATCAATGTATACTAGCTGATTAGATGGTGGTGCATATATAACGTCGTAACCTTTTTCCATATCCCATATACATATAATATACATATATATATATATGCGTATATAATGCCATCTGGTCATGGGTTAATGTACATGTATAAATGAATGCAATACATGAGAAGTACGTCAATAAAAATTTTTGGAATGTCATAAGACCATTATGCCTTTGATTAATATCATGAAATAAACTTTATCA
This sequence comes from Nicotiana sylvestris, assembly GCF_000393655.2. Classification (NCBI taxonomy): domain Eukaryota; kingdom Viridiplantae; phylum Streptophyta; class Magnoliopsida; order Solanales; family Solanaceae; genus Nicotiana; species Nicotiana sylvestris. The sequence goes on from NC_091068.1 coordinate 6,832,138, forward strand.
ACTTACATATTTTCTAAGACCCATGAACAGATAATAGAATAATAAGATATATGGGGAATCAAAAACATAGGCATCTCTAGTATTTCTATGAGTATAGTCATTTATAGAAGTTGTGCATTTACTCGTTTCATTAGTATCGTATGGATCATGCCAAAAGAAAGAAGGGATAGCCTTAGCATACCTAAGCTGATTCTCTTGACAATCCCTCTAGCATACGTCTTTTGTGATAAAACACGTAATGGTGGATTGAAGTAGGGAAAATTCCGTATGATGTTTTTGAGAAAGATTGCACCGTACTCCTTTAGAATCGCAAAATCCCATTGCTAATTTTCTATGGAGTCTCGTATGAATTGAACTAACTTACATTACTATCTTATATGATCTTTGCTGAAGCATTTCGTCTGTAAGTAAGTGTTACAACCCAAAACTCTAACATGTCATGACGACGCCTATCGTGGTACTAGACAAGACGACACCTTTCGAAAAAAACACTTTGATATTTAATTAAAAGATAAAAACAAGCTTTTCATAACAGAATTTTCATAAAAGAGTTAAACTCAGAATAAAATGCGGAAAAGATAGCCCGACATCGGGGTGTCACTAAGTCATGAGCATCTAAAACCAGTCTAGAATCAAGGTTTACAATAACCCATCAAAGGCCATAAAACAGAAAGGAAGATAATAATGAAAGGAGAGACAAGGGCTGCGGACGCCAGTAGCTACCTCGTAGGTCTCTGATAGTCAACTGCACACGTACTCTACGACCTCTACGATCGGTCTCACCTGGATTTACACACAAAGTGTAGGGAGTAACGTGAATACTTCCAACTCAGTAAGTAACATAAATAAATAAGAAAGTGAGAAGTAGTGACGAGCTATGTAAATACAGTTATCTCAATAAATTTCAATAAAGAATAGTCATGCTTTCAATTTTACAGTTTAAGTCACATCAGTTCGTGCTCAAGTAAATCAGAAATCAAGTTTTCCAGATATTTCACAACAAGGGCAAATAGCAACTAGTGTAATAATAACCGAAAGCAAGTACATCATCTCAAGGCAACAATCACTCAGCTCATCTCAGTAGCTCAATCACTCGGCTCTCAGCCCTCAATACGAATACTCAATAGGTACATGTGCTCATTGGGGGTGTACAGACTCCGGAGGGGCTCCTGCAACCCAAGCGCTAAAATCTGCACGGACAACTCACGTGCTATAATATAATATCTGGATTTGCAAGGACAACTCATGTGTTGCACGCACAACTCACGTGCCATAGTATCAATAACTGGATCTGCACGGACAACTCATGTGCTGCACGGACAACTCACGTGCCATAGTATCAATATCCCACAATCAGGCCCTCGACCTCGCTCAGTCATATATCTCTCTGGTCTCTCTCGGGCTCACAAAAATCATATACAACAACCCAAATAGAAATACTATCATGTTTCAACAATGATAAGAGATGGAGACATAATAAGCAAAAAAAGCTATGGCTGAGTACAAAACAATAATTAGCATCTAATTCAGCAAGTACACGACCTCGTAAGTCTCCTGTGATAACATCAGGCCTAAACATGATTTCTAGCATGAAGTACAGTCAGTTTCCATGAAAACAGAGGGAACATGTAGTACTCAACAACAGAAATGATCCCAATGGGCCTCAATAGGATAAGCACGTAGCCTAGACATGGTGTTTAACATGGATCACAACTGAATTACTTTATCACGTGGTAAAAATACTAATATCAACAAGATAGAGTCATTAATCGATGTCATGGAATGAACCAGGCCACAACTCTCAGGGTGCACGCCCACACGCATGTCACCTAGTATGTGCGTCACCTCCACGAAAGTCACATTACACAAAATTCGGGGTTTCATACCCTTAGGACCAGATTTATAACCATTACTTACCTCAATCCGAGTAAAATCCTACTCCGCAATGCCTTTGCCTTTCGAACTGGCCTCCAAACGTCCCGAATCTAGCCAAAAGTAGTACAACACAATCAATATAGGCTAAAGGAACCAATTCTACAAAAAATGTCAAGCTATAAAAAAACCGAAATCGGCTCAAACCCGGCCCCTGGGCCCACATCTCAGAATCCGACAAAAGTCACAAAACTAGAAAGTCCATTCACTCACGAGTCCATACATATAAAATTTATCAAAATCCGACTCCATTTGGTCCCTCAAATCAAACTCTCCAAAGTCCCAAGCCCTAACCCCCAATCTTCACTTCAAAACCTCAGTAATTTAGGGGGAAATCAGCGGGAAAACACTATAGCTAATGATAATAGATCTCAAGTAACTTACCTCACTGAATATCCTTGAATCCCCTCCAAAAACCTCTTCAAAAGCTCCAAAACAAGCCTTCAAAAATTGTGGAAATGAGCAAAATTTGCAAAGTCTTCAATTTATAGGTTCTGCCCAGCGAAACCGCATCTGCGGTAAAATTCATGCTTCTGCGACGTTGCACCTGTGGAAGATCCATCGTAGGTGCGGATCCCACTTACTCCCTCAAAATCCGCATCTGTGCTCTAATACAGCATCTGCGATCTCGCAGGTGCGGTCCAGATCTCGCACTTGTGCTTCCAGTCCAAACCGCTCCTGCCCGCATCTGCAAGCCTCCTTTCGCTTCTGCGGTCAGCACCTGCTGGCTCCCCACCGTAGGTGCAAAAACACCAGACTACAGCAATCCTTCAAACTTCAATCTTGTTCCGTTAACCACCCGAAATCAACCCGAGGCCCTCGGGACCTCAACCAAACATACCAACACGTCCCAGACATCATACAAACTTAGTCCAATCATCAAATCACCTCGAACAACATCAAAAACACGACTTGCACACGGATTTAAGCCTAATGAACCTCGAAACTTCCAAATTCTACCAACAATGCCAAAACCTATCAAATCACATCCAAATGACCTCAAATATTGCATACAAGTCATAAATGACACCACGGACCTAGTCCAACTTCCGAAAATCCAATCCGACCCCGATATCAAAATTTTCACTGCCGACCAAAATCTCCAAATTTCCAACTTTCACCAATTCAAGCCTAATTCTACCGCGGACCTCCAAATCACATTGCGGACCTGCTTCTAAGTCCAAATTCACCTAACGGAGCTAACGAAACCATCAAAATTCATATCCTAGATTGTTTACACATAAGTTAACATCCGGTTGACTTTTCCAACTTAAACTTTTAAATATGAGACTAAGTGTCTCATTCCACTCCAAAACCACTCCGGACCCGAACCAACCAACATGATAGGATAAATACAGCTGAAGAACACAAAAGAAGCAGGAAACGGGGGAATGGGGCTATAACTCTCGAAACGACCGGCCGGGTCGTTACATCCTCCCCCTCTTAAACAAACGTTCATCCTCGAATGGGTCTAGAAACATACCTGGAGCCATAAGTAGGTGTGGATATCTGCTCCGCATCTCCCGCTCAATCTCCCAAGTAGTTTCCTCCACTGGCTGACCTCTCCACTACACTTTCACTGAGGCTATATCCTTTGATCTCAACTTGCGAAGCTGCCGCTCCAAAATAGCCACCGGCTCCACATCATAAGTCAAATCACCATCCAACTGAACTGTGCTGAAATTCAAAACATGAGACGGATCGCTAATATACTTCCAGAGCATAGAAACATGAAATATTGGATGCACCCCCGACAAGCTAGGTGGTAAGGCAAGCTCATATGCCACATCTCCAATCCTACGAAGTACCTCAAAAGGTCCAATGAATCGAGGGCTCAACTTGCCTTATTTCTGAATCTCATAACACCCTTTATGGGTGAAACCTTCAGTAGAACCTTCTCCCCAACCATATAAGACACATCACGGACTTTCCTATCAACATAAGTCTTTTTCCTTGACTAAGATGTACGAATCCACTCCTGAATCACTTTTACTTTGTCTAAAGCATCATGTACTAAGTCTGTACCCAAAAGCGTAGCCTTGCCCGACTCAAACCATCCCATTGGAGATCTACACCACCTCCTAGACAAAGCCTTATATGGAGCCATCTGAATATTTGACTGATAACTGTTGTAGGCAAACTCGGCGAGCGGCAAAAACTGGTCCCATGAACCACCAAACTCAATAACAAACGCACGTAACATGTAATGAATAGTGCACTCGGACTGCCGTCCGTCTGAGGATGAAATGTTGTGCTCAACTCCACCTAAGTGCCTAACTCTCGTTGCACGACCCTCCAAAACTGTGATGTAAACTGCGTGCCTCTATCTGATATGATGGAGACTGGCACCCCATGAAGGCGAACAATCTCTCTAATATAAATCTTTGTCAACCGGTCTGAAAAATAGGTAATACACATCGGAATGAAGCGCGTGGACTTGGTCAGTCGATCCACAATCACCCAAACAAAATCGAACCTCCTCGAGTTCCGTGGGATCCCAACTATGAAATCCATGGTGATCCGCTCTCACTTCCACTCCGGAATCTCTATCTGCTGAAGCAAGCCACCCGGCCTCTGATGCTTATATTTCACTTGTTGACAGTTGAGACACCAAGTTACAAACCCAACTATATCTTTCTTTATCTTCCTCCACCAGTAGTGTTGTCTCAAATCCTGATACATCTTCGCGGTACCCGGATGGATAGAATACCACGAGCTGTGGGCTTCCTCTAGAATCAACTCCCGAAGCCCATCTACATTGGGCATACATATCCGGCCCTACATCCTCAACACCCCATCATCTCTAATAGTCACATCTCTGGCATCATCATGTAGAACATTGTCCTTGAGGATGAGCAAATGAGGATCATCATACTGGCGCTATCTGATACGATCAAACAAGGAAGACCGAGAAACCACACAAGTTAAACCCCGAATGGGCTCCGAAATATTCAATCTCACTAGCTGGTTGGCCATCAACTGCAAGAGGTCTCTCACCAACATGAATGAATGCAAGACTGCCCATACTCATCGCCTTCCTACTCAAGGCATCGACCACTACATTGGCCTTTCCCGGATGATACAAAATGGTAATATCATAGTCCTTAAGCAACTCCAACCATCTACGCTGCCTCAAGTTGAGATCCTTTTATTTGAACAAGTGATGGAGGCTATGATGATCAGTAAACACCTCACAAGACACACCATAAAGATAATCTCTCCAAATATTCAACGCGTGACCAATAGAAGCCAACTCTAAATCGTGAATAGGATAGTTCTTTTCATGGAGCTTCAACTGGGGCGAAGTATAAGCAATCACTCTAGCCTCCTGCATCAAAACACATGCAATACTAATCCGAGAAGCATCATAATATACTAAATATGAACCAGAAGCTGATGGCAGAACTAACTCTGGAGATATGGTCAAGGTAGTCTTGTGCTTCTGAAAGCTCGTCTCACACTCGTCCGACCACCTGAAAGGAGCACCTTTTTGGGTCAATTTGGTCAAGTATGATGCAATAGAAGAGAAACCATGCACGAACCGACGGTAATAACCTGCCAAACCAAGAAAACTACGAATCTTTGTGGCTAAGGATGGTCTGGGCCAACTCTGGACCGCCTCTATATTCTTTGGATCAACCTAAATACCCTCACTGGACACCACGTGGCCCAAGAACGCCACTGAACTGAGCCAAAACTCACACCTTGAGAACTTAGCATAAAGTTTCTCCTTTCTCAACCGCTGCAATACAATCCACAAATGATGGGCATGCTCCTTCTGCTACGAGAATACACCAGGATATCATCAATGAATAAAATAACAAACGAGTCGAGATAAGGCTGGAACACACTGTTCATCATATGCATGAACGATGTTGGGGCATTAGTCAGCCTAAAAGACATTACAAGGAACTCATAATGATCATATCGGGTCCTGAAAGCTGTCTTAAGAATGTCTGAATCCCTAATTTTTAACGGGTGATACTCTGACCTGAGATCAATCTTGGAGAACACCCTCTCTCCCTGGTCAAATAAATCATCAGTTCACGGCAAAAGGATACTTGTTCTTAGTTGTGACTTTGTTCAACTGCCAGTAATCAATGCACATCCTCAAAGGGCCATCCTTCTTCTTTACAAACAAAACTGGTGCACCCTAAGGTGACACACTAGGTCTAATAAACCCCTTCTCAAGGAGTTCCTGAAGCTACTTATTCAACTCTTTCAACTCAGCGGGTGCCATAAGGTATGGAGGGATAAAATGGGCTGAGTGCCCTGATAAATAGGGATTTTGATACATTTTGCACTCCTTCATACTTGAGTTTTGATTAAAAATGTATACAAAAGAGTCCGAAAGGTTTACATGTTGTACTTGTTTGTAGGTTTTGGTCAACAAGGTGACAATTCGTCAAAACCAGCTCAAAAAGGAGTGAAACATGCACAAGTACCAAGAACAAGTCCAAGCACAAGTGCAAAAGGTCCACTGCGGCCGCACTCCATTTTGTGTGGTCCGCAGTGAAGAAGTTCAGAGAGGTGCTCATTTCATACATTCAAGCAATGCGGCCGCAAAGCATTTCATGTGGACCGCAACGGACTCACTGCGGCCGCACTCTATTTTGTGCGGTCCGCAATGACAGAGTTCAGAGAGATGAAAATTTTGAGGAAACAGTCGGTGCGGTCCGCAGTCTTTTTTGTGCGGACTGAAATAGAAGCCATTGCGATCGCGGTCCTTTTTGTGCGGACCGCGATGGCCAAGTTCAAAGACTAGAGTTCTAAACCCATAAGCCTCATTGCAGCCGCACTAGATTTTGCACGGTTTGCACTACCCCCGCTGGGGTATTTTTGTCCAGAAAATTCCGCCTATTATAAATAGTTTCTTTTCCCATTTTTAGGTCATCAGTTGTATTTTAAACTTCAGCTACGCTCGTGAATAGGTTTTCTTATTTTGAGTAATTTTAGAGTAGTTTTATCATTGAATCTTCAAGTATTAGCTTGTAATTAAATATTATGGGTTTTTCTTCATCTATTTATCAGTTTTCTTCTATTACCATGAGTAGCTAAACCCATTAGCTAGGGTTGTGGCTCAACCCTATTGTGGGTATTTGATGGGTCTTGTGTTTTAAGGCTTGAATGTCTATGGGTGTTTGATATTTGGACTGATTTATGGTTTCAATGTTGAATTAGTGGTTGCAAACACTAATTTTTGCCTATTTGACTTGGGTTCTTCTTAAAAAAGAGAACTTGAGTCTAGGAAAATTAGTCCAACAAGGAATTGGGGTGTATTCAAGAGATTGATAGCCGCAATTAAAGGATTAAACCTATAGATAGTAATACCCGACTTGAACCTAAATTGCTTGCACAAATTATCATACCCAATTGGTCTTGAGAAAGTCAATTAGGGCAAAATCACTCAAACTACCGATAGGTATAGAGTGAGAAGTTTAGTGCATTAGTTATATCATAATCCCCAATATGACAACCTCGCCTTAGACTTAAGAACCCGCCAAGTATCCACCTAGGATAAACTCACCTCCCTAGTGCCTTCTTAACTATTCAGACAACCTCTCAAATATCTTACTCTTAGCTTAATTTAGCATCTTATAGCATAAATTAGAAGTAATTCCAAAACCAACAATGATTAGAAGTGCAATTAAAAACAATCACACATCTCTAATTTAGATAGAAACTCAATTCCCATTTCTAGATCCCTGTGGAAATCAATCTTGACCTTTTCGGGTAAAAGCTGATTCGACCATTCTCGCTACTTTGTAGTAGTGCAGGGTTGGCTCCGATCACTTTTTGGCGCCATTTCCGGAGAGCTAACGGTTTTGGCTATCTATCTAAATAGTTTTGTGTATTATTTTTCTTTCCTTTTGTGTTACTAATTTGTGTGTGTCGCTAATTCAGGTACAAAATGGCGGCAAAAAACAACAATGACCCTCTTGGAAACGTGATTTTGGGGGAGGAGGTTGATGATATTGGTGAAGATGAGGTGACTCTAGTACCTCAAGCTCAAAGGAGAGGCCGCCAGGCCAATGATAATGTTCTAGAGCCTCCCACGCCACCTCCAAGAGTGGCTCCTTGAGTGTTTCCCAACCAAGGATATGTTAGTGCAATTGTCCCACCCCAGATTAGGATGGGCAATTTTCAAATTACAAATGTGATGTTGACATTGCTGGAGCAACGAGGGCATTTCACAGGCGCTGCCAATCAGAATGCTTACAAACATCTCAAGGGTTTCGTGGATACCTATTGGGGGAGCAAGCAAACTAATGTGTCAGAGGATGCACTTCGGTTGAGATTATTCCCTTTCTCATTTAGGGGGGAAGGTATTAGATTGGCTTGAGCGACTTCCCAACCATTCCATCACTACTTGGGATGAGTTGGAGGATAAGTTCATTGCAAAGTTTTTCTCATCGGGGCACATGGCAGCATTGAGAGATGAGATCTTAGCTTTCAAGCAGGAGCCTACCGAACCACTACATGAGATTTGAGAGCAATATCGAACCATGGTAAAGGAATGTCCCAACAACGATATGACTGAGGCAGTGATCCAACAGAATTTCTACCGGGGCATTAACACAACAAACCAGTGCATAGTGAACCAACTTGCTGGGGGCAATTTCATGAAGTTGTCTTATGATGAAGCTTGTAACATTCTTAACGAGACGGCTGACACATCCTCCACTTGGCAAAGTAAAGCCAATGTGTCACAGGGTCACCCCACGGTCACTCACTTGCACAAAGAGTTACATGACCATGGGCAGGCTATAGCAGAGCTGACAACAACAATGAACCAGCTAGCAAAGGCAGAGTTACAGCATGCTCAAAATCCGCGCCAAGTAAATGCTATGGAGGGTGTCAACATGCTAGTGAACAAAAGAAGACAAAGAAGTCAACAGAACCAAGGGAGTTCGGATCAATATGACAATGATTGTAGTGGATTTCAAGATGATGGTTATGATGGGCAGAATGAAGAAGTTCAATATGTGAACAATTATCAGGGCCAAAGGGGCAATTCTTCCAACCAACAATAATGGATACCCCAAGGCACTTGGGGTAATCAACAACAACAAGGGAATAGTAATTGGGGAACAACAACCAAAATTCCAATTGGGGAAATCAGAGCAATCGGGGTAATTGGAATGGCAACAACAATCAGGGAGGTTGGAACAATGGCAATCAAGGGAATCGGGGGAAAGGATTTCAAAGGCCCCCAATGTACCGACAATCGAACAATCCACCCCCATTTTCATCCCAAAGTTTTAGTTCTTCTAACAACGAAATGGGGAGAATTGAAATGATGTTTGAACAAATGATGAAAAAGAATTCGGACTCTGATGCTTAGTTGGCTTCCCACAATACTTCAATCAGAAATTTGGAGGTTCAGTTAGGCCATATCTCTCAATCCTTGAATACTCGTCCTAAGGGGGCTCTACCAAGTGATACGGTAGTTAACCCGAAGGGTGGGAACAATCATGTTATGGTGGTAACTACAAGAAGTGAAAGAGGCGGTGATGTGAATGCCTCCAAGCAAAAAGCAATTTTGAGTGATGAAGTTGAGTTGCAAGAAGATAAGATTCCTACGGTGGTTGAAAATATAATTGATGAGAATGTGAATGAGGAAGTGAGGATTGATATTCATGATACCGGGGTGGAGACTCAGAATGATGTAAACCCATCTAGGGAACACGTAATAGACATACTAGAAATGGTTGTGCCTAAAGTCAAGGCTTCTTTGCCAAAGCCACCTCCACCTTATCCCCAAAGGCTCGCGAAGTAGAAATGAGAATCAATTTAAAAAGTTTATTAACATGATGAAGAGCTTATCCATTTATGCGCCTTTGGTGGAGGCTCTAGAACTAATGTCGGGCTATGCTAAATTCATGAAAGATTTGGTGACAAAAAAAAAGATCCATGGATTATGAAACTATCAAGATGACCCATCAAGTTAGTGAAATAGTTCACTCAATGGCCCCGAAGCTAGAAGATCCCGGTGCTTTCACCATTCCTTGCACCATTGGGAGTGCGGACATTGCTAAAGCTCTATGTGATTTGGGGGCGAGTATCAACTTGATGCCCTACTCAGTTTTTAAAACTTTGGGTATTGGTCAACTGAGGCCGATTTCCATGAGATTGCAAATGGCGGATAGAACTATGAAGAGACCATTAGGTATTATTGATGATGTTCTTGTCCGGGTGGACAAATTTATCCTGCCAGCTGATTTTGTGATCATAGATTGTGAGTTAGATTATGAGGTTCTAATCATATTGGGAAGACCTTTCCTTGCTACTGGGAAGACTTTAGTTGATATGGAAGCAGGGGAACTCACCTTCCGGGTGGGTGATGAGAAAGTGGTCTTTCATGTGTGCAAATCAATGAAGCAACCCAACAGTTTTGAGGTGTGCTCTTTTGTGGACCTTGTTACAGCAGTGATAGTTGATGATACTAGTGCAATGATCAATGTGGAGGACCATCTAGAGGTCGTATTGTTGAATATTGATGTAAATGAAGCTGAGGGCCAAGTGGAGTGCGTGAATGTTTTACATGGAATGGGCTTTTACTCTTATGAGCCTAGGAAACTCTCTTTGGATCTTGAGAATAGGAAAAATTCCACTAACAAAACCTTCAATCGAGGAACCTCCGGTGTTGGAGTTGAAGCCATTGCATCCACACCTCAGGTATGAATTCTTAGGCCCTAGTTCAACTTTACCAGTTATTCTTTCCTCTTGTCTTACTAACATGCAGGTTGACGCCACATTGGCAGTGCTTTAAAAGAGGAAGAAGGAAATTGGATGGACCTTAGCTGATATTCGGGGGATTAGCCCCGCATTCTGTATGCACAAGATTATTCTGGAAGATGATGCAAAGCCTTCCTTGGAACATAAAAAGAGGTTGAACGAGGTAATGCAAGAAGTTGTGAAAAGGAGGTGATCAAGTGGTTGGATGCCGGGGTTGTGTACCCCATCTCTGATAGCTCTTGGACTTCGCCGGTGCAATGTGTGCCGAAGAAGGGTAGCATGACCGTGGTTGCAAATTCGCAAAATGAGTTGATTCCTACCAGGACCATCACTGGGTGGAGGGTATGCATGGACTACCGCAATGTTATGCCCTGCAATATTACGCCAATATTACGTTCCGCAGTAATATATTACGATTGATGTTACGTCCTGCAGTATTAAGTTACGCAGTGTTGTACCCGACAGTATTACATTACGGTGATGTTACGCTTTGCAGTAATAAGTTACGATGATGTTGCACCCTGCAGTATTTTACATTAAATTTGTCGTAAGGTAATTGACATCAGTCCAAGGAAAAGATTATTTGAGGATTATAAGGATTATGCTATTTCATAAGTGATTAGTAAATTCATGAAGGTGAAAAGGGGAGCAAGTCTGAGAAAATAAATTTTGTCAAAATTTGGCATTTTGGGATAAAATACGGCCCGAGCTAAAATACCCGGTATTTATGGACTAGTGTCATACAAGGTACTACATGGCCATGATAGAAAGATGTATAAAGTATGTGAAAAGTGAGTAATATTTTAAGTCATTCGGGGCAATTTTTTTATTTTACGGATAATTGGTTAATTACCAGATAGCGGAATATTACCTAATTAATTAATTATTAGATAAAATTTAAATCCCCTAACAAGGGAAACGTGGCAGTCCACTAATCTAATTAACATAGTGACTCGTATGAAACTTGGAAAGGTGTCATAATACAAGTAAGAAAGATTATTTTGATTTCATGTACATAGTATTCATTTTTGCACAATTTTCTCCTCTCTTTCGTCAAACATTATCAAAAGAAGCTCTAGAATCAGGTTAAACAATTTTGAAACAGTTCTAACACACATAACCTTCTCTTTTTCCCAAAATATTTTCGTTCCTTTTTTTTAAGTCCAGAATGTCAATCGGATAAAATTAGATGCAGATTATCTTTTACCTCCTATTAGATTGGTGTCATTTTCGTTAATCTGGTTCAATAGCATTCTTGCTTTCGTTGTTTCTCTGGAATCTGGATTTTTAACTTCAAGTTGCCCAAAATGTAGAGCATGAGATGTTTCTCTGAGATGTTTTATTGGCATGGTGCAAATTATACTAAAGAAACGAGCAAATACACAGTTTCTATAAATTACTCTATTCATAGAAATAGCATGGGTGTCTATATTCTTGATTCCCCATGAGAATTATTATTATCTTCTGTTTATGGGTCTCAGAATAATACGCAGTTGGAAAAGTTTATTCGGAAGGAATATCGAGATTATTATGTATTTTTCATGCATTTCACTCATTTATACATGTGCATTGACTCATGACCAGATGGCGTTATACATGCGTTTATATGTATATTATATTTATATGGGATATGAAAAAATGTTACGGCGTTATATATGTACCACCACCTGATCAGCTGGTATACTGTAACGACCCGATCGGTCGTTTTGAGCTTTGGCATGTTTTTCGGCGGTTTGAGGCCATGAACAGCTTCATTTCGGGTATTATGACTTGTGCGCATCGTCGGAATTGAATTCCGGGAAGTTCGGAGTTGACTGGAAAGAGAATTCTCATTTCGGAAGCTTTAAGTTGAAAAAATTGACTAAGGTTGGATTTTTGAGTAAACGACCTCAAAATCGAGATTCGAAGGTTTCAGCAGGTTCGTATGATGATTTCGGACTTAGGCGTATATCCGGACCGGGTTTTGAAAAACTCAGGAACATTTTGGCTCATATTGTGGGAGTTAGCATTTTTGAAGAAATTTCATAAGTTTGGGTTGAATTGCATTTCAGTGTTATCGATGTTCGTTTGGAATTCCGAGTTTGGGAATAGCTCTGTATGGTGATTCTGGTATTAGCAGCGCGATCGGAATTGAATTCGGAGGTCCGTGAGTCATTTTGGAGTCATTTGGCTAAAGATAGAAATTTGAAGGTTTTTGAGAAGTTTAACCGGAAGTGGACTTTTTGATATTGGGGTCGGAATCCGATTCCGAAAGTTGGATTAGGTTCTTAATGTCGAATGTGACTTGTGTGCAAAATTTGAAGCCAATCGGATTTGATTTGATAGGTTTAAACATCGAAAGTAGAAGGTTGGAATTCTAAAGTTCATAAAGCTTGGATTGGAGGTCGATTCATGACTGTAGCGTTGTTTGATGTGATTTGAGGCCTCGAGCAAGTCCGTAATGTGTTTTGGGACTGATTGGTATGATTGGTTGGGGTCCCAGGGGCCTCGGGTGGATTCCGGGTGATTAACAGATCGAATTGGAGCTTGAAGGATGGGCTGAAGGGGTCTGGTTGCTGGTGTAACCGCTTCTGCGGAGGGTTCACCGCAGAAGCGGCTCCGCAGAAGCGAAGAAGGGCACCGCAGAAGCGGTTAGAAGTGAAGGGATCAGGGACCGCATGTGCGAAGGAATTCCCGCACCTGCATGATCGCAGATGCGGTTGGTGCGGCGCAGAAGTGGACTGGGGCAGCTGGAGGAGGACCGCAGAAGCGGTATTGGAACCGCACCTGTGGAACCGCAAAAGCGGCCAAGTGACCGCATGCGCGGAAATGCTGGAAGCAGTGAGGTTCTTTTACATCGGGGGTTGGGTTCATTTCAACCACATTTCTTCCATTGGAACCGATTTTGGAGCAACTTTGAAGTGCCATTTTTCCCACCAAGCATGAGATAAGTAATTTATGCTAGTTTTTGGTTAAATACATGATTATATACGGATTTGAGCATGAAATTGGTAGAAATTTGGGGTTTGAGGGAAAACCTAGAAAATTGATATTTTTGGAATTTGACTACGATTTTGGGTATGAAATTTGGAGTAAATTATATATTTGAGTTCGTGAGGTTATGGATAAACTTATCCTTCGAAATTTTTTGGAATCCGGGCATGTGGGCCCGAGGGCATATTTGTCAACTTTTCGATCGGGGTTAGGAATTGTTATAAATTGGATCATTAGGGGTAATTGAGTATATATTAACATATTGGTATTATTATTGGCTAGCTTTGGAGCTTTGTTCATCGATCCAAGTCTTCGGAAGAACGTGGAATGCCGATTATGGATCTTCAGAGTAAGGTGAGTCTCCTTTCTAACCTTGTAAGAGGGAATTTTTCCCATAGGTGATATAATTGGTTATGTGCTCCTATTTGTGGGGGCTACGTACGCACGAGGTGACGAGAGTCTGTGCGTAGCTACTATTATGTTTAAGTCTGGTAGTCTAGGACCCAAAAGCATGCTATACTTGGATTATTTGTAATCTTATTGACAGTTTAAATTGCTCAAATCACATCGAATTAGTAAATGAATTGCTAAAGAGATTTAAACTTCATTTTCTTAAATTGGTTAAAGAGAATTGGTTTTCTTTGGATAATTGTTTCCTGATGACTCCTTGATTGACTGTCTATGTGTTTTTAAATTCTGGAACGGGCCGAACGCCTCGGTAGATTAAATAGATGCATCTATGGTTTGCGCCATTCGACCCTCTAGCAGTGCACAATTCAAATATTGTTGGACTGGGTCGTACGTCCTCGGCATGATTTGCGCATGCTTGTATTGCTTGCCTTGAAACTTATTGAAATTGTTATTGCCTCTTCCAGGCTTAAGAATATATGTATAAATGATGAAAAGGAATTTGAAAATTTCCTATAAGAGAACGAATTGTTTACTTGCTTCAACCTATCGAATTACAACCATGCTTATAAAAATTCATGATTTAATATATTATTGATATAACATTATTGGGCCACTAGTAAGTGTCGAAGTCGACCTTTCGTCTCTACTTCTTCGAGATTAAGCGGGATACTCATTGGGTACACGTTATTTTCGTACTCATACTACACTTCTGTGCATTTTTGTTGCACAGGCACATGCATCTCTAGTGGCCTAGTGGGCATAGCAGCATGGTTGATACAGAGACTTAGGTGAGCTGCACTTCTCGAGATGACCCGCAGCCAGCAGAGTCTCTTTCAGATTACTGTATTTATTTTCTATCCAATATTGTATTCCGGACGGTTGTTTCATTACATTATTTCTTAGAAATTTCTCATGCACTTGTGACACCGGGTTCTGGGATGTCTATGGGTTTATTCAAAAAATTTAAAAGTTGTTAAATGTTTCATTATTTATTCAGAGGAATTTACTGTGTATTGTTTAAATGTAAAAGAAGTGATTTCAGAAATATTTAAAACAAGAAATTAATTAAGTATTTTGGTTGGTTTGCATGACAGCGGTGCCCGGTGCCATCACGACCCTTAGTGGATTTTGGGTCGTGACAACATGATATTAGAGCACTAGGTTCCCTAGGGTCTCACGAGTCATGAGCAAGTCTAGTAGAGTGTCGTGGATTGGTACGGAGATGTCTGTACTTATCTCGGGAGGCTACAAGGCTATTAGGAGTACTTCCCTTCTTGATTCCTCATCGTGCGATTTGATTCCTTGACGCTTATGCCCTTGTTTCCTTGCTACTCAATCTTACGCGATGTGAACCGCCGGTTATAAGTTGAGAATTAAAGGATTTTAATGGCACTACGAATGTGGTGTGGGGTGTTTCTCCCTGCGGGGTTGTCTGAGCTATTATCATCGCCTTGTGGAAGGATATTCTGTCATTTTAGCTCAGTAGCGGTACTTCTGAGAGCTCTGAGGCTAGGCACAAGTTGCCATGATGCTATGAACGATTGTTCCGCAGTATTGATATGATGGTAGGATGTTTGCCTACGTGTCGGGGCAGTGAATGACTTGAAGGGAGGTTTACTCAGTGCATGATCTAGAAATTCGGTATTTTATTCCCGGCAGGAGAAAGGCAATCGGACTAAGAATGTTCAAATTTGGGTTGATGGAGTAACGAGACTTGGTATTTGCGAGCGTGGTGGAGTTTTCTTCTATGATGAAGTGTCGTTGTCCTTATTGAATATACTAAGTTCGCCGGTGTTATGATCTTAATTCGCCTTTGGAGCAGGATATTGCGAGACGATATTAAAGAAGCGACGGTCAGAGATCGCGGGGTGCAGTGGTTCAGGATTGAGTCAGTGTTTCTAATGTCGACGGCTCGAGAAAGATGATGCCCGGAAAGGTTTAAATTTAGTAGCGATTTGGGGGTTCGAGTGCTACGAAGATAGATTTTATTAAGGCAACAATCGAGCAGAAAAGGATGAGGAAGGACATGCGGGAAGTGTCAAGCGGTGGTTAAAATTTCTAGAAGGCCAGGTATAAGAACCAAAGATCGAGTAGTCGACTAAAGGGGTGAGTTTCGCCAAAGTGGGAGAGTGGCGGAGTTGTATATGGGCTTGTGGTAGGATGACCACGCACCTTAAGAAAGGTTTGGAGTGATTTGGGAATTTTAGTGATTGACGATTAGGGCCTACGAATTAATTTGAAGTATGGACTATTACGTGGCAAGAGATTTGATATAACGGAAAGGAGCTGCTTGAAATGAAGAAGGATACAACCTAACTTTGAATTTGAAAGATGTCTCCGCACACTTAATTGATGTCCACGAGGAGTGAATGGACTGGTGCAACTAGAGAGTGAGCTCGGACTCAGGATGAGTCATTGATGTTGCAATGATTGTACCTTGTGCAGTGATGTTGGAAGGTGTCGGAGAGCAATTTCCACAGGGAGTTATTCCCCGTGAGCAGATTAGCGGTCGCGTGGTTGGCGAAGCTTCTGCGAAAAATTCTATTGGTTATACCGCAAAGAGATCGGTCGTGCGAATGTGGTTGATGATTCAGAGTATAAAAAGGGGGTTTTATAGAATGATCCCGAGAATATTTACGGTCGATTGCGCATGGTTATGTCAAGAAGAGATAATGAATCCTGGTGAATTCCGGAGTTGTGTAATAGTAGCTTCAAGCTAAGTGGGAGAGTCGCACCGCCTATGATTGGGTTGCATAGTTAACTGCTTGCGAGGTTTTTGGTTATTAGCATATTGATGAGTTATTTCAGCTCCGGGAAAAGAGCATAAGTTTTAATTTGGGCAAAGGAATTCTTAAAGGGGTACTATGGTTGACCTTACTGGCTCATGCTCAGACTTGGGGAAGGATTCAGGAGTTATGCCTTGTATAAGTGCGGGTTTCAAGGGAAGTGATTCTGTTGGGTGCTTCGTCGAGGGGGTATGCATGTTCTAGAAGAATCATAAAGTTGATTATATTCGAGGCCAAGTTAGAGCGGGTGGCTCTCAACAACGGTCCTGGTGAATTCAAAGGGGTAAGGTGTGGTGCCTAATGATTTCGGGCCTATAGGTACCGTTATGAATCAAGCTTTGTAGCAGCTTATGATAAGGTGCCCAGAATGTTCTATGATGTTTTGACTTGCAGTATAGCATTTGGGAGGTATGAAATGGTTCGTGGGATGTGAGACAACATGGTCTCGTGATTCAAGGTCACTCGGGATGAGTGTGGATGAAGTGTGTTATGTGTTGAATAGAGTTATTATTATTTCTAAGGCAATCAAGGATGAATTCAAAGAAGATAGATTGGTTAGCCATAGTTGAATTGGCATATTGGTGGCATTGATCAATTCCTTCAGCGTGATCAAGTTATGCAAGTGATCTGTGATGGTACGTGTGAGGCTTGTCGGCCGCCGTAATTGATGTTATTCAGAAGCATTCTACTATTATGGCCTATTATGTGGAGGCAGATCCCGGAAGGGCTATGGTGGCTTAGACCACTACTTAGAGGTTTGCATATTCTACGGTTATGAGAATTCACCTGTGTGTTGTTATGGTTCTCCTAAAGTGAGTTAAGTGAAAAGTTTTTATATGATGAAGTGTTAATCTATTAGAGGTCCCAGAGTTTTGATGAAAATCGTGTTCTATTGTATATTGGCATGTTGGGTGCAGGGAGTGGTATGGAATTTGAAGCAAGGATCAGGGTTGCAGTTCGGTGTGGCAAGGATGTCACGAGCTCGGATGAGCAGTAAAGGAGTTTTGATGTTTAAAGTAAGTTGGTATTGCCTTCAGCATCACCAGAGATTGGTGTTTAGCGAAAAAGGGCTTTGCATTCTGGTTAAGGATTCTTGATCACTTTTTAGCGTTAGTGCGGCCAATAGTTTGGATGATCAGACCTGTTATCCGTCACAGAAGGTTGTGGGGGCGTGCCCCACTGGAAGGTTGTATAAGTGTGGAATGTAGTCACTTGATAGCTTGAAAAGTAAACCAAATATGAAGATTGTGGTGATGTCGTTGATTTGGGAATTGATGCCTGAAGGGCACTTGATTTATTGAGTTGTGGACTGTGGATGATTACTCCGGTTATGATGGTTGTTCTTATGTGTTATGGGAAAAAGGGGAGTTATTATGGACCTCTGAAAGATTATTAGCCTAGTCCTGTGCGATCAGAACCAGCTTGAAGTCCATGGATGGATTCAAATGTGAATATGGGCTCTATATCAAGCCATATGTGTTCATTTCAGTAATGCGCTCCTTATGGGAGAGTAGTCAGGTGTTATTTCGTCGCCAGTCATCTCATGCAATGATATAATGCACCGTGTGAGTTGCGAGATAGCTTGGGGAATTGCTTACATGTTGAGGTTCCATGTAGAGACGAGGTTGTGTGATCAAAATGTCCCTTGAGATTCAGATCGTAGACCGCACCTCAGTTGTGCTTGAGTTTTGTAGCTTATAGCGCTATATGTCCCCTCAGGGATGGTATTATGCACTTAGCGTGCTTGTGACCGATATTCGGTGTTTTGTTGTAATGAGCAATTTGGCTCGATATGCACCTCCTTGGGTGAGTGTTATGTGTGGATTGGGTGGCACGCCGCCATGAGTATGTTATTTGGATCGGGTTGCGCGCCGCAATAGTGTGATGTTGAATACAGTTTCATACTTCATCCTATATGTGTTTGTTTCCCATTTTCTGCTGAAAGTTCATATTAGTTGCGGGAGTTGAGTAGTTCCTTCTAGAGTTCGTTCCCTTTGTATCCCGTTCGAATTGGTGGACGATTGGCACATTGTGGCACCATATGAGACTTTTGATCATGTCCGGGGTGGCTTATTGCCTGAGCAGTTCGTAATGGGTGAGACAAAATTATCGGATCTAGGATCAGTGCAGTCAGATTATATGAAGTATATTAAATAGCAAAAATCTTTATTTGGTTCAGAATGAGGTAATGATTATTGTCAGAAGTATAGACTCAATGATTTGTTGACTTGGTAGTCGGTCATAAATTTCTACACATCTCTTCTGTCGTGGCGCTATTGCAAGAGTTGGAACAAGAATTATATATATATCATGAGGTGCGTTGTGAGCATCAGATTCGTTGTAAACATATGAATAGACCTTAAAACGCCACTTTTGAGAAAAAGAGATCGAGATTGCACAAATTTGATAGGGGATTCGACCTCAGGAGGCAAGAACACACTAGGAGCAAGGCGGAGAATTCTTCTACGAGTTTTTCACTTCCTTCTTCCTATTTCTATTATTGGTTATGAATTCTAGTATTGTAGTTATGCATACTATTATGAATAGCTAATTTGTTATCTAGGGTTTTGATGGAACCTATTGGAGGATGATTTTCCTGTTACGTTAATATATATTTGATGTAGTATTTTCTCTATTTGTTCAACTAAGTTTTGGTTGAAGAGCTTTCAATCGACTATGTCTATTTAGTATGTATTACTCGGGAAAGAGTGCATATTTAAGTAGTTGTTGAACTATATCACTCCTAATGTATATGAGGGATCAATACAGAGGGTTTAAAGGTGGGATTAGGGATAATGAAACCTTGGTGCGATCCGAGTGTGCCATACTTAATGTCAGCTAGCGTAATTTGGGAGAATATGTCTAGTAAATTGTAGTAATTAATTTGGAGAGAGTTACGACAGTCAGATTGCTCATGATCGGTAGAGAAAACTTAGGCAAATTTATAGAAAATGTAACGGAAAGAATTCCGACAATAGGGGAAATCATAACTCTAGACCTCCTTAATCGTGTATCCAGTCCTTATCCTTGTTAGTTGATAGTTTTACTACTTTTTAGTATTTGTTAGTTAATTAGATAAAAATAAATATTATAATATTTATAATTAGGAAAGTGTTTGGACTTGTATTTCTTAGCGATATTAAACAACTATAGCTAAG
Source organism: Nicotiana sylvestris (assembly GCF_000393655.2). NCBI lineage: Eukaryota > Viridiplantae > Streptophyta > Magnoliopsida > Solanales > Solanaceae > Nicotiana > Nicotiana sylvestris. The sequence goes on from NC_091068.1 coordinate 6,852,137, forward strand.
CTTTAGTTCTCTGTGGGATTCGATTCCGAACTTGTAAATCGGATTATATTTGCAACGACCGCTTAGTCCTTTTTATAAGGCATAGTTGGGTGTGATGAATAGTGAATAAATTTAATTGAAGTGAAATAATAAAGGGATATAAAATTGAAGAATTAGAAATATCATGTTGGTAAATCTTAAAAGAAAATTGAAAGATGAGGATTGACATTTTTGTGAGCAATTAACAAAAAATATTAATTTTCTATTTAAAAAGAATATTTTTTTTCTAGAATATGCATATTTCATTAAAAATAATACTATAGGACGCCACAAAATATTTAATAACGACTATTCAATTGGTGCAAGTACCATCCATGGCATCAACCAGCCTAATAAAAGGGGCAATATTGTGATGAAATTTGACATGGCCAAGACATATGACAGAATATCTTAGCCCTTTATCAAGGTTGTCCTTAGAAAATTTGGTTTTGCTAAGCCTTGGGTTGACTTAATTTCAAGGCTCATCTCAGGTGTGTGGTGCTCAATCAATGTCAATGGAACTAGAACTGGTTTCTTCAATTCTTTACAAGGTCTCAAACAGAGGGATCCACTCTCCCCTTCCTTATTCATTATAGCAGCAGAAGTCCTTTCCGGGTCCCTTAATAACTAGCAACTCAATAATAATTTTATACCTTGCTCTATGTCTCATAGGGGCCCTCAAATCAATTACTTGGCATATGCTGATGATATTGTTATCTTTAGTAGTGGCAAGAGCATTTCAATCAAGCTTATCATGAAGGTTATCAAAACTTATGAGCTAATTCTGGGCAAAAAGTCAATTAGGACAAAGGTTTTTCTTGATTGCTCCTAAGACCACCGCTACAAGAATCAATAGAATTAGTAATTGCACCGGTGTGATGGACAAACATTTTCTTTTCACTTATCTTGGGTGCCCTCTATATGTTAGAAGGAAGAAAATCCAATACTTTGAGAATTTGGTCAATAAAGTGGTGAAAAGAAGCAAAATGCTCTCTTATAGGGGGAAATTGTTATGATCAAACATGTGTTACAATCCCTTCCTACCTACACTCTTTCTGCTATGTGCCCCCTAAGGGCACATTAAAGCATTTAGAAAAATACTTTGCCAATTTTTTATCGGGGTCTACTGGTGATCACAATAAGTACCACTTGAGTTCTTGGAAAATTTTGTGTTTTCTCAAAGAAAAAGGGAGAATTGGGACTAGAAGCCTAGAGGAAATCGGTGATGCCTTGGCTAATAAAAGATGGTGGAGATTTAGAGTTATCCCATCTCTATGGGCTAATTTTCTTAGAAACAAATATTGTATCAGGGTGCACCCTGGTACTAAAGTTTGGACCTCTAAGGACTCTCATCAGTGGAAAATATTACTCCAGTCCAGGAAACAGGCAGAAGTCAATATGGTCTAGCAGATTAACACTGGTAATAGGAGCTTCTGGTTTGACAACTGGACTGGAAAAGGCATGATTTGGCCTATTAATTCAGAAGACAGAAGAAGTCCTAAAGTTATGGTAAACCAGTTCATCACCAATGGGAAATGGAACACCTATAAACTTAGTGATATTATTTCTCCAGATATCGTTCATCACATCATGAATATTACAATAGGGAATCCTAATGAGAAGGATCAAATCATTTGGAACCTAATTGAGGATGGCAGATTTTCTAATTCTTCAGCTTGGCAAATGAATAGAATTAGCAGAACAAAGGATCACCTGCTCAACAATGTGTAGCATGCTAGCATTCCTTTTAAAATCTCTTTTTTGTCGTGGAGACCGTGGTATAAGAAACTTCCTTTTGATGATACAATGAGTAGATTTTGAAGGAACATAGTATCCAGATGTAATTGTTGCACTAGTCCAAATAATGAAACTACTCAACATGTATTTATAGAAGGGGATGCTACTAGTCACATACAGAGATTCTTTGGAGCACCAATGGGCATTAGGCATTGCAACTAGCCTATCAGATATCTATTAAACTCTTGGTGGCAGATGAAACATACCAACATAATTCATAAAATAGTTTTGTAGGTACTTCCAGTCATAATCTGTCGGGAGTTTGGAAAGAAAGTTGTGCTTGTAAGTATGGGAATAAAAAGAGATTTAAGCTTTTCAAAATGGAGCAGCTAATCAGTTGGACTCTATAGATAGCCATCAACAATTCTTTCCCTAATTGCCACGTGACATTACCTTGGATCAATCTTTGTGACAAAATGCTGAGAGTGCAGCCTATCTTAAAATGTATATCTGTATGCTGGCAAAAACCCGAACCTAGTATGGTCAAATTGAACACAAATAACATCTATATCATACAAAGTGCCAAGGCTGGAATAGGTGGCATGTTGAGAAATGATACAGGAGAGTGCAACATGGCATTCTCCCGCCCAATAAATTGTAATAGTAACAACGCCTCTGAAGACTTAGCTTCTGGGTTTGGTGTCAACTGGTGCATTCAACATGGATACACTTGTCACACCTCCTATTTCTTACACCCCCGAGAAGGGAGTATATAAGGGAGTTTTTTCCAACTTAAAGTGACAATCGAAACAAGATTATTTTATTAAAAATTCAGAGTCGTCACTTGGGATAATTTATGGTGTCCCAAGTCATCGGTTTAAATCCCGAATCGAGGAAAAGATTGACTCTGTATTATAGTCCGCGAACACAGAAATTCGGGTAAGGAATTTTGTTAACCCGGGAGAAGGTGTTAGGCATTCTCGAATTTCGTGGTTCTAGCACGGTCGCTCAACTATTATAATTAGCCTATTATCTGATTTTTAGTACATGTTTTAACCTATGGTTCAATTTTAACTTTATAACCGCTTTTATTTAAATATTCTTTAGAAAGATTCAACGTCATCTAAAACACATCTTGAACCACGTCACATAAATGCACCCGCAGTCCATGACACATTTTATCTAACGTTGTTGAGACTTGGATTTGGTCACATAAATGCACACCCGAGTTTAGGAAGGTAATTTTAAAATAGCACGCCTAAAGCAACTACGCACCTTCAAGTTTGCGAGGGCCATGGAAATTCAACTAAATGGCACGCCTCGATTTCTAAGGATTAAAAAAAAATAAGTGAGGGCCATGCATTTTGAGATTTTATTCACATAGGATAGAACATACTATCTACTCAGCTACTTTGACCAACAGTGAATAATTTTTAAATCGAACAGTACTATCCTCGCTCTATTTTTCCTTCAAATATTTCCAATTATACAAACTTCAAGACATACCATGGTCTGAATTGAATCTAAAAAAGATTAAATGAGGGAAAGAATTAAATTAGGTAAAAACCAAAACAAAAGTGACAAAAAAAAAACGCCAAAACCGTGCCAGATCCATGTTGATGTTAAACGGCACCACAATAGCAACAAACAATGGCCTTTGATCCTCTTGTCCCTTTTTAAATTATTAGTTTATATCTATATTTATCTATTAGTTCATCATCAATAATTAAACAACTATATTGGACGGAAATGATCGCAAATTCAGAAAATATTCATACAAATTTAAACCATGCCCCTCAATCTTGAAATAAAACCAAAATATCGAGATAAGATAGGAATGAACCTTTGCATTAATGAATCAAGCACAGAATCGAGATGACGGCCAAAACAATTGAACAACGACCGGAAAACTACTAAAGGCAACCTCGCCGGAACCTCGAATCGGCAATGGACAACTTGAAATGCAAACGTGACCTCAACCAAACTCCATGTTTCAGATCAAAATCGAAACTCAGAGAAAGAAAAATGAACTAAATCTTTGCGTGCTTTTTTTTTAGTCTTTTCTCTCCAAAATTTCTGTCTGAAGCTTCTATTTTTTGGTTTTGGTTCGTGTGTATGTCGTGGTTGTTGTTGGTTGCCGGATTTTGATCGGAGAAGGAGAAGCAGTGGCGGAGAAGGTGTAGAGAAGGAGCAGCAATGGGGAATTCTCTCATTTTGGTATAGCGGCTTCTCTAATCTCTTCGTTCTTTAGCGTTATCAAAGAAGAAGCAAACGGATGGGGTCTGTGCGACAGCGGGTTTGAGAGGGAGTTGGGGTGGTGCGGTCGTTGTAGGGCTGGTTGACGTTGTTGCTGGTGGGTGGAAGGTCTGGTGAGGTCGGTGGCGGGCAAGGGTTCTATGGATGTGGAGATTAGGTTGCTGAAGATGGAGGTCCAGTAGCTAGGGTGGTCTGGTGGCGGAGATGTTGGTGGTGTTGGAGAGGTCAGGGGTCGTTTGGTCGTTCAGCTGAGGAAGAAGATGGGTTGCTCGATGGATGGGAACTGTGTTTTCTGGTGGACTGGCGGCGTGGCTAGCGGGGCTGGTTCATCGGTTTGGGGTGGTTATGGCAGGCTGAGGGCGACTGGGGTCTCTAAGGGTGCTAGGGTTCAGCTAGGTTTTTGGGTGTTGTCTTCTTGAAGAAGAAAGCTGCCATGGATCTCCTCCTCTCTTATATCTAGGGTTTATGTTGTAGTAGATGAAGAAGAAGATTAGGATATTGATGGGGTATTGGGTTAAGTCTTGTTGGGCTTGAAATTGGGCCAAAAGATCAAGAATGGACCTCTCTTACTAAAAATGTGATAAACTAAGCCAAAAACTCACTCTTCCTTCTGAAAATGATATAAAATTTACAAAATAAAAATATAAAACTAATCTTAATCAATAAAAACAAATAATATTATACTATGAAACTATTTTGGTATTTTTCAAGATTATGTAAAAATAAAATAGGTTCAAAGTAACATATCTTCCTAATAATATCTAATGCGTGAATTAAATAGAGAAATATGGAACTATTTTTGTATTTTCAATTTTGTGATAAAAATAGCGTAAAAGAGTCAAACATAGTTGAAATAACTATATTAAGCCTAAATTAAATATTTTACGCTAAAATGGGTGAAATTTTGGGCAGGGTCAAAAATTACATGTCTACAGCTGCCCCTCTTTGACTGGAAATACGAAGTATTTTCTGACAAAGAATGACTAGACAAGTTTTTGACCCGACCCTTATTTGGAGAGACCAAAAGCTAAGAGAAAGGAAGAGAGTGTGACCGAGCCCTGGTACCTGAGTTGCCTACATATCATTGGTTATAAAGGAATCAGGCCACGTGTAGTTCAGAAGTGCGTGAGATGATGGAGTATATTGAGGTGGAGAGCCGGTCGAGGTGCCGTCGAGGTTCCGGTCCGCGATTCCTGCCGTCACATCAAAAATAAAAGGAAAATTACAACAAAGTAAAAGAAAAATATAATATCCTATCTACTTCTTGTCTTGAATCTTCCTGGAATCTCTACTTGATCTTCAACATGAGATTGAAAAATGGACCCTGTTCTTCAGGCGAGCTCCTGATACTTCTTGAATTTGCGAATTAAAAGTAACTCTGAAATGAATTCCCTTGTTCGCTACTTGGAATCCCCTTGTTGCCGCCTTGAATTGTAATCTGAGATGTTTCCCTTTCTCCAGGTGGACACTCACTTACTGAAACTTGAATGTATTCCCTTGTTCTCCAGGTGGAATCCCCTTGTTGCAGCCTTGAATTGTAATATGAGATGTTTCCCTTTCTCCAGGTGGATACCCGCTTACTGAAACTTGAATGTATTCCCTTGTTCTCCGGGTGGGCTCCTGATTGCTGAACTTGAAATGCATTCCCTTGTTTTCCAGGTGGGCGCCTGATTGCTGAACTTGAAATGTATTCCCTTGTTCTTCAGGTGGGCGCCTAATTGCTGAACTTGAAATGTATTCCCTTGTTCTCCAGGTGGACGCCTGATTTCAAGAAAAATAGACAAAAACAAAGAAAATTCTCTGGCCCAGTTTGGTGGTTGGGCACATATGTGATTGCAAACTAAATCATGTTATCAAATATCAGTAAGAACTTGAAAGCTAAAACTTGAATTGTACTCCCTTGTTCTCCAGGTGGGCGCCTGATTGCTGAACTTGAAATGTATTCCCTCGTTCTCCAGGTGGGCGCCTGATTGCTGAAACTTGAATGTATTCCCTCGTTCTCCAGGTGGGCGCCTAATTGCTGAAACTTGAATGTATTCCCTTGTTCTTCAGGTGGGCGCCTGATTACCAAAACTTGAAATGTATTCCCTTGTTCTCCAAGTGGGCGCCTGATTACCAAAACTTGAAATGTATTCCCTTGTTCTCAAATGTATTCTCTTGTTCTCCAGGTGGGCGCCTGATTGCTGAACTTGAAAATGTATTCCCTTGTTCTCCAGGTGGGTGCCTGATTTCCACAAAATAGACAAAAACAAAGAAAACTTCTGCCCCGATTTGGCATGCTACCAAATATCAGTAAGAACTTGAAAACTGAAACTTGAAATATACTCTCTTTTTCTCTAGGTGGGCGCCTGATTGCTGAACTTGAAATGTATTCCCTTGTTCTCCAGGTGGGCGCCTAATTGATGAACTTTGAAAATGTAGTCCCTTGTTCTCTAGGTGGGTGCTTGATTTCCACAAAATAGACAAAAACAAAGAAAACTTCTGCCCCAGTTTGGTGCTGGGCATATCTGTGAGTGTTAATTGAATCATGTTACCAGAAAATCTCAAAGAATTTTAAAAGCTAGATCCCATTATCCAGGAGGGTCCTGAAAACTCCTAGTTATATGACAGTTTTAAATCTAAGTTATATTTCCTAAAGGTATGACTTCCGCTAAATCTTGTTATCTATAAAGACCTTAAAACTAAATCCCATTATCCAGGAGGGTCCTAAAATTTAAAATCAAATCTCATCTTAAGGGTGAAAATTTCAGAGCTAAATTCAACTTCCTAACGGTGAAACTTATGCTAAATCTTAGCATCTAAGGGAGGTATTAAACTAAGTCCCATTATTCAGGAGGGTCCTGAAAATTTCAAATTGAATCTTATCCTAAGCATGAAAACTCCAAAGTCAAACTTATATTTCCTCAAGGTAGAGCCTATGCTGGATCTTGTTACTCATGAACGTTTTGAATTTTAACTAAGTCTCATTGTCCAGGAGGGTCCTGAGAATTTTTAAGATTAAATCCCATTATCCAGGAGGGTCCTGAAATTTTAAAATTAAATCCCATTATCCAGGAGGGTCCTGAACACTTAAAACTAAATCTCATTATCCAGGAGGGTCCTGAAAAGCCGAGAATGAACTTACCTGAGCCATGTTTTCTTTCCGGAGGATCTCTGCAGAACGAACAAAATTCCTTGCCTCTGAACCATGATTTTCCTCATGGAGGGTTCCTATATATCGAACAAATTTTCTTTTCCCCTTCTCAAACCGCCTTTGTGCTGATAAAATTTGGGCATGACATTTGCAAAAAAAAACTCAAACTTTCAAGCTTTGATTTGGACACAATTTTCGTCCCTGTTTCAAACAAAGAAAACTTGTGAGTTTATAAATATGGTGGTTGGTTTGTGGCATTGACTTTCAGGGTAATTGCTCATTCACTTCCCATGATAACTTTGGTTTCAACTTGAAAAACCTTGCATATTTATTGACTGACCACTTTCTCTGTCACCCTTATCACAGAAAATACCTCTTCTCCATTCAGACCCAATACCCTCTATCTATTGCATTGCTCACGAACTGGCATTCACCAAACCTTTGTGTCTCATATGAATCCCAAAGCACGTCAATGGACACCTACTCAGTGCATATGTTGTTCTTCCTTGACTTAAACCACTGGCCTTGGCCTTGAGGTCTATTGGTCCTTCACTTGCCATGATAACTTTGATTTATGCTTGGAAGACCTTGTTTGTCACTAGTTAACCACTTTCTTTGTTAATCTTATCACATAAAATACCTTTGATTCATTCACCTTACACCCTCTATCTATTGCATTGTTCATGAATTGATATATACCAAATCTTTGTGTTTCACCGAAAATACCTTTGATTCGTTCACCTAACACCCTCCATCTTGTTGCATTGTTCATGAATGGATATGTACCAAATCTTTGTATTTCATAAGGATCCCAAAGCATGTTGATTATTACCAGCTCAATGCGCTTGTTGTTCTTTTCTGACTTATGACATTTTGATGTGTTAGCCAGAACCCGTTTTGTTCAATTGGACAGCTGGTGGCAAATTTTGAAGTCATTTCTCACTTGTTCTAACCGCACAGACTCAGGAAGAGGAAGTGAACAAGACCAAAAGAACAGAGTAAAGGACAATGGAAAAAAATGATTCCTAACGAGAAAACTACAAAGTAGAAACCTATCAGTTGTGGATATCAACTCTAATAACCATGACATGCACTTGTGGCCTATTCTGTCAAGTAAGCCTGATGTTCAACTTTTGTTGTACCTTTAAACCGTGAAACTAAGCTTCAATGGTCCGATTATCCAATCTGATTCACAATCCTTATTCGACGTGTAGTGCTCGGAGAGTTTTCACCATCAAGCCTCTCTCATTTGATCTTTCTCTCAACTTACCATCGCCTCAAGGTGCCCGTGAAGGTTTTCACCAATAAGACTATCTCATTTTTTATTTCTCTCAGCTTTCATCACTTTATGATGCCCGTGAGGGTTTTCACCAATAAGACTCTCTCATTTTTCATTTTTTCTTGCTTGGACCGGAGTGCTGCCCCTGATATGATTCACCTCTACTCGCTTGACTTGGCATCTCTCGAAAACTGATCAGAAGGTCTTTCTTTGGACCGTAATGTGGTCTTTTGGATAGGGTTAGAAAGAAAGGGTATCAAAGGCTCGAAACAATTCAAATGGGTTCAAAATTACAACTTTCGGAATCAGATTTCCTACAACAACCATAACTTCTGCCCTGGTTTCTTTGCTTGGGGACTTTTGGATTTTTATTTTGATAGGACCGAACCGTGAGGCTGCCTACGTATCCTTAAAAGGAATCAGGTCGAACGTAGTTTATGTCATAGAAATTACTTTGTTTGTTGTGATTTTTCTTTTCTTTTTCTTTCTCTTCTTTTCTTCTTTTTGTTTTCTTTTTGTTGTTTTTCCTCTCTTTTTCTTTTTTTTTCTTTTTCTTTTCATTCTTTTCTTTCTCTCTTCATTCTTTTCTTTCTCTTTGTCCTTTACTTACATTTTGCACTTGCGTTTCTGAACTTTACTACTGATTCCAAAAGAGGGGTATGAAAAAGAAATAAATAAGGCTCAAAAAAGGCAACAAAGGATAAAATGTTTAGATAGCAGAACAAAATGTCAACGTCATTCCAATCTTCAAAACATGCCAAGTACAAACAAACACAACTTAACCAAAGAAATCATACATAATATCTTTTGACCACATCAGAATTGATAGTCATTTCTACACATTTGCCTTCTAATACAAAGCACCATTGGACAACACTCTCACTCTCATTACCACAAATGGCCCCCTGCAAATTTAGGGTGAACTTGCCTTTAGCTTCGACCCGATGCGGCAGGATGCATTTTAATAGGGTTTCTTTATGTTCTATCTGCCCCAGTTTCACACAATTCGGGCTTGAAGTGATCTCAAAATGCCTTTGCTTATTTCCCCTCGCATGTCCCTACATCTTCAAAATTGCTTCATTGCTTCATGACTAAATTGACTTTTAAAACCAGGCTGAGAATTACGCGTGCATGTCATGTCACTAGAGTCAACAGGAAAAGAACTATAAAAAGAAAAGAGAACTAAACAAAAATGACTAGAAATCACAGAAAACAGAAAATTGCATTAGACAGATGGTGAAAGGATTTGGACAACAAAACAAACAAACTAAATTGGGGTTACAAACCTAGACAACACTAAACGGGCTATTATGACTAAACAAACTAAGCAAAATAAAATGATAGAAGGGTTTGAGTCACAAGACAATATCCGGATTACAACCCTGAAATAACCCGGACAGAAGAAATGACAACGAAATAAACCACCAAAACTCCTCCCTAGCTAACCAAGAAAAGAGCGTCTTTCCAATCATCAAACTCAACATCTTACCACTGACTTCAGCATCAACAATACTAGGACCTTCACAAGTCTCCATCACATTGTTCTTAACAGATTGCCTTTGGGTTCCTTTTTCCTGCTCGTTCTTAGGATCAACTTCTGATAGCACTGAAAGCTTCGTAGCACGTGGACTTCCTAGGATCCTAGAAAAATTCTCACATCCCTTTTCAAAATAAATCATACCCACCATATGCGTCTCATTATGCACAGGTGACGGACTTTGGCTAGTGTCTGCCGCGTCTGGATTTTGCACTACAATGTCGCCTGCATCAATAAGCTTCTGAACCGCATTCTTCATATTCCAACACTTATCTATGTCATGCCCTGGGGCATCTGAGCAATATGTGCACCTTTGAGAAAAACCAAACTTCTTTGGAAGAGGGTTTGACATTTTTATCTGGATCGGCTTCAACATGTCCAATTTTCGTAGTCTCTGGAACAGACGAGCATATGATTCTCCCAATCTAGTGAAGGTTTTATTCTTCCGCAACCTCTCATTCTTAAATGCTTGATTGGGCCGGAAAACTGATCCAGGGGGGTTTCGGTAGACTCGTGGGGGTAGATAGGCATTTTGTGGAGCTGGGTACTGGGAGAGTGATGTACGACTTTGGGAGTTCTGTGGAGAGAAGTGGCATTGGGGGGGCTCATCTGGTGCATAAGGATATCTACGGGGATGATGTCGAGGCTGGAAATGTTGATCGGGAAAGCCCATTGGATCATCTTTTCTGTTTCTCTTTCTTCCACCCAAGCTTACTGGGATGTTCTGAATGTTTTTCGAACAACTCATGATTTTGCCTGACTTGATTCCCTCTTTTACTAGCTCCCCCATTTTTAACACATCATTGAAAGGCCTTCCCAAGGCCGGGATCAAATGACTGAAGTAGGTGGGCCCCTGGGCTTGTAGGAAAAGCTCTACCATTTCTTCTTCACCAATCGGGGGACTGACTCGAGTAGCTTTCTCCCTCCATCTGAGCCCAAACTCCCTAAAGCTTTCCTCTGGCTTATTTTCCATTTTAGATAGGGAGGAGAGATCTGGGATAACGCCTAATTTGTATTGAAAATATCGAACGAAATCTTGAGCCATGTCACCCAATGTAGGCCACCTACCGACATCTTGACGATTATGCTATTCCAAAGTTGCCCCAGTCAAGCTCTTACTGAAATGTGCCATCAACAAGTCATCTTTCTCTCCAAAACTTCTCATTTTACTGCAATAAACTCTCAGGTGTGCTATCGGATCTCCACACCCATCATACAAGTTAAATTTTGGCACTTTAAACCCCGCGAGCAGGCGAACGTCAGGGAACACAGACAATTCTTTGTAAGCCATGTTACCCTGGTCTCCCGTTCCTTGCTTATTCTTTAAAGACTGTCCTATGCCTTTCAGCTTCCTGGATATCTCACCTCGCCCTTCTAATCCTGTAACCTTTTCGTTTTCAGCATGAAGCTTATCCCGAGGGCTCTTCTATATGAATCAAGAACCTTGTGGGCAACCTTTGAGGGGTAATATTGGGCATCATGAGCTTGGAGTGGGTATTCATTGTTGGGAATAATGGATATTATAGGAGGGCAATTTTGGGGAGAGGTAATTGAAGGAAGAGTGATGGAGATACTAGGACGGTTGGGAAAGCTGTGATAAACGGGTGGATCTGGAGAGTATGGGGAATCATCTGGCACTATGACCGGCGTTTGGGTAAGGGTAGCATCTAGGAAGCTAGGTGGTGGCGGGGGTGGTGCCTTCCCAGTCATCCAGGCCTGATACCTGTCCGTCATGTGTTATTTTAACATCCTTACCTCATCAGCCAAACCAGTGTCCTGTTCAACCAACTGCTTTCGGGCACCGATATCAACCAACCCAATTTTGTTGTTGTCCGCCATTGCCTTTTGACTTTATGTTGTGGAGAGGAGTTACTACTTTGAGAACCACAAACCAACCACCTTTCTACTATGAAGATATCAAAAGGAACAAAATGGAGTCATCCCGTTAGCGTTAGGGCATTTAACAGCAAAAATATCACATTGCATGTCATGCACCTAGCAACAATTAATGGTTCTAGAATGACTTCGAGGGCACAAAGGTCAGTTTACATCATCCCAATTTGTTCATTTCAACCTTTCTTTTCTTTGTTTTTCTAGCACTTCTTAGCTCACTCATTTTCTTTTCCATTTCTTTCGGATTATCGCTCTTTTCCTTCCATCTCATTTCTCACATCCCATGATTTCATCTCTCTTTTTTTCTTTTTTTTTTTCTTTTAGTGATAAAAAAATGATTCGATCGAACCCTATGTAGGTTGCCTACGTATCATGACCTCGCATGAATCAGATCTTTGCGTAGTTCTAGAAGATCGGGAATAAAGTACACAAACTAACATTCTCTTTTTTTTCTTTGTTTACCTTAATGACTACTCTGATGAGAAAAGAGAAATAAAAGATGCAATTTCTTTTTGAATTTTCTAGACTCAATGTTCTATAATCTATCCTAACCTCAAGTTTAACGATCATATACTTTTTTCAAGACAAATACTCTATGGAAAATTATTAAAAAAAACCTAGAAGAGAAAAAATATTTTTGATTCTCTTTTTTTAAGAAGGAAATCTAAAGAATAAACCACAGAAACATATTTTGAATTTTCATTTGATATCCTGACGCAATATTTCAAAACAAGCAATGAAAAAGATAAAAAAATTATTTTTGGATTTCAAATTTTTAATTACCTAATGGAGAAACTCTGAAAATAAACCAAAGAAAAAGTATGTTTTTTTTCTATGTACAATGTCCTAAAGTTCTAATAAAAATAAAAAGAATTTTTTTTTAATTTTTTCATTAATTTCCCAAAGAGGAACCTCAAACCAAAATCTTTTTGGCTTTTGGAATTAATAGATTAAAGAAAATTTGTAAAGAGATACCAAAAGAGAAAAATCATATTTTTTTTTTTGAATTTTTAGTCCTAATATCCTAAAGGAAGTATAAAAGTAATTTTTTTTGGTTTTTGAGTTCTAGATATTAATTTCCTAAGAAAAACCACCTCAAAGGAATTTATTTTTTCATTTCTAAAGAAAAATTCTAACGGAAATATAAAACGCAAAATCTCTTCTTTTTTTTTGGATTTTTGATTTATTACACACCTTTTCAAATGCAAAATAGAAAGTAAAATAATAATAAAAAACTCGACATTACTATACAAAACTTAAAGGTAAAAGACGACATAAGAAGAAAACAAATTCAAAACATAAAAATAAAAAATGACAAATCTTCCTAAACAACTCCTGAGTGAGTGATCCTACCTGGACGGTCCCGAGGTGTCTGTCATGCTCAAACTGCGGTAAGAAAATCCACGCATGTATGAGAAAACTTAAACCAACACTATGTGAGACAATAACACTCCCTATTGGGCACATGCAAGATATAATTGAGGCTATATTTGCAGAATGGCTTATTTAGCCAAAAGGTGGCTAGAAGTGCAAAATTTGGCTAAGACCCCGCGAAGCCAAGAACATAAGATTTACTAGGAAGACCGGACCCTATGTGCGTTGCTTACGTATCACGCTCCGAAAGACGAGAAAGGTATGCGTAGTTCGGGCAGATTGGATACGAGCGAGAATTAAAAAAAACAACTAATTTAGAGAAAATATATTTTTGTCTTTTTTTTAAAAAAAAAGTGATGAGACATGTAACTTCTTTTGGATTTTTTTTTTCTTTTTCTTTTTTTTTTTGATTTTTTGATTTACGGAAAATGATGAAAAAATGCAAAAGATCTTTTTTTTTTGAATTTTCGAGCTCTCTTTTTTTTTAACAAGAATGTGACAGAAAACATAATCGGGCCCCACTCGCTTTATCTTCACACTTCAACCTTTTTTTTTCTTTTTCATTTGCCCTCAACTGTCATTGGTCCGCCAAATGACCCTTTTACCCTTGAAGAAATGCAACATGTAGCACATAGGATGCATCAAGATGGTCTGTTATTTTGGGTCCACCTGTCCTAGACGGACCCAACCCCTGTGCTGAGTCCCCAAAGTCAGATGCACGTGATTCAAACAAGCATTCCTACTAGAAATCCGGCATGAGGCTGAGTTATTCTAGGTTCAAAACCTGGGTATGTGTTCTAGACTGTGTACCCGAGCAGACAACTCGAGCCAAGGAGGGGGATATGTACCGAGAACCAAAAGGCCATCCGGCTTAGTAACTTGTCCGAGCCTCTTTCTTACTTTCAAGGTATGACACTAATAGAATAAGGAGTCTCGACCAGCGAGCACATCCCCGAAGATGAGAAGAGAAGGATTTCGTAGTAGTTTATATACATTTCAGATAATATCAAAGTGGTAAAAACATCATTTAACATATTAGGCCCAAGCATGTAATCAGATAACAAATAAAGCTAAATACAACAATTCATCTAAGCTCGAATTCTGAACCCTGAACCAGAGATTCTGGGTTCGATTCTCCAGCAGAGTCGCCAGAGCTGTCACACCTCCTATTTCCTACACCCCCGAGAAGAGAGTACATAAGGGAGTTTTTTCCAACTTAAAGTGACAATCGAAACGGGATTATTTTATTCAAAATTCAGAGTCGCCACTTGGGATAATTTATGGTGTCCCAAGTCACCGGTTTAAATCCCGAATCGAGGAAAAGATTGACTCTGTATTACAGTCCGAGAACATAGAAATCCGGGTAAGGAATTCTGTTAACCCGGGAGAAGGTGTTAGGCATTCCCGAATTCTGTGGTTCTACCACGGTCGCTCAACTGTTATAATTGGCCTATTATCTGATTTTTAGTACATGTTTTAACCTATGGTTCAATTTTAACTTTATAACCGCTTTTATTTAAATATTCTTTTGAAAGATTCAACGTCATCTAAAACACATCTTGAACCACGACACATTTTATCTAACGTTGTTGAGACTTGGATTTGGTCACATAAATGCACACCCGAGTTTAGGAAGGTAATTTTAAAATAGCACGCCTAAAGCAACTACGCACCTTCAAGTTTGCGAGGGCCATGGAAATTCAACTAAATAGCATGCCAAGGATTAAAAAAAATTAATTAAGCGAGAGCCATGCATTTTGAGATTTTATTCACATAGGATAGAACATACTAATCTACTCAGCTACTTTGACCAACAGTGAATAATTTTTAAATCGAATCGAACAGTATTATCCTCGCTCTATTTTTCCTTCAAATATTTCCAATTATACAAACTTCAAGACATACCATAGTCTGAATTGAATCTAAAGAAGATTAAATGAGGGAAAGAATTAAATTAGTTAAAAAACCAAAACCAAAGTGACAAAAAAAACACCAAAACCGTGCCAGATCCATGTAGATGTTAAATGGCACCACAATAGCAACAAACAATGGCCTTTGATCCACTTGTCCCTTTTTAAATTATTAGTTTATATCTATGTTTATCTATCAGTTCATCATCAACAATTAAACAACTATATTGGACGGAAATGATCGCAAATTCAGAAAATATTCATACAAATTCAAACCATGCCCCTCAATCTTGAAATAAAACCAAAATATCGAGATAAAATAGGAATGAACCTTTGCATTAATGAATCAAGCACAGAATCGAGATGACTGCCAAAACAATTGAACAACGACCGGAAAACTACTAAAGGCGACCTCGCCGGAACCTCGAATCGGCAGCGGACAACTGTAAATCCAAACGTGACCTCAACCAAACTCCATGTTTCAGATCAAAATCGAAACTCAGAGAATGAAAAAATGAACTAAATCTTTGCGTGCTTTTTTTTAGTCTTTTCTCTCCAAAATTTCTGTCCGAAGCTTCTATTTTTTGGTTTTGGTTCGTGTGTGTGTCGTGGTTGTTGTTGGTTGTTGGATTTTGATCGGAGAAGGAGAAGCAGTGGCGGAGAAGGTGTGGAGAAGGAGCAACGATGGGGAATTCTCTCGTTTTGGTGTAGCGGATGCTCTAATCTCTTCGTTCTTTAGCGTTATCAAAGTGAAGAAGAAGCAAACGGATTGGGTCTGTGCGACAGCTGGTTTGAGAGGGAGTTGGGGTGGTGAGGTCGTTGGTCGTTGTAGGGCTGGTTGACGTCGTTGCTGGTGGGTGGTGGGTCTGGTGAAGTCGGTGGCGGGCGAGGGTTCTGTGGCTGTTGAGATTAGGTTGCTGAAGATGGAGGTCCAGTAGCTAGGGTGGTCTGGCGGCGGAGATGTTGGTGGTGTTGGAGAGGTCAGGGGTCGTTTGGTCGTTCAGCTGAGGAAGAAAATGGGCTGCTCGATGGATGGGAACTGTGTTTTCCGGCAGATTGGCGGCGTGGCTGGCGGGGCTGGTTCGTCGGTTTGGGGTGGTTATGGCAGGCTGAGGGCGGCTGGGGTCTCTAAGGGTGCTAGGGTTCAGCTAGGTTTTTGGGTGGTGTCTTCTTGAAGAAGAAAGCTTCCATGGATCTCCTCCCCTCTTATATCTAGGGTTTATGTTGTAGTAGATGAAGAAGAAGAATAGGGTGTTGATGGGTTATAGGGTTAAGTCTTGTTGGGCTTGAAATTGGGCCAAAAGATCAAGAATGGACCTCTCTTACTAAAAATGTGATAAACTAAGCCAAAAACTCACTCTTCCTTCTGAAAATGATATAAAATTTACAAAATAAAAATATAAAACTAATCCTAATCAATTAAAACAAATAATATTATACTATAAAACTATTTTGGTATTTTCAAGATTATGTAAAAATAAAATAGGTTCAAAGTAACATATCTTCCTAATAATATCTAATGCGTGAATTAAATAGAGAAATATGGAACTATTTTTGTATTTTTCAATTTTGTGATAAAAATAACGTAAAAGAGTAAAACTTAGTTGAAATAACTATATTAAGCCTAAATAAAATATTTTACGCTAAAATGGGTGAAATTTCGGGGAGGGTCAAAACTTACATATCTACAACACTAACTTTACCTTGGAGATGGACTCTCTAATTATCACAAATATGATAAAAAAAATGATAACACCAACAACTACAAACTGAAAAGGATCATGGATGAAACATCAAAGAAGCTGAAACATGCTAATGTCAGCATCACTCACTGTTTTACGGAGGCCAATTATATGACAGATTACTTAGCAAAGAAGGCAAGTAATAGCACTGAAACTTCTTTATATCTCTCACCCCGGCAACTCCCAAGAGGTGTCATAGGGTTCTACCAACTGGATAAATAAAAAATGTCAAGCATACGGTCAAGATTTGATGAGGTCAATCATGGCATTATCCAAAGACCAACTTTTCACTATCTCTCTAAAAATCCTCTCTCTAAAAAGTTTCTCTCTACAAGGGCTCTTTAGCTCCCATGTTCTAACGCATTAAAAAGTTATACCCAAAAATTAGAATGTGAAGGTGTGCCGAAGTATTGTAAACATTGTCGGAAATTGGGTCACTACATAGTCAATTGTAGGGCTCTAGAAAAGAAAAAGGTTGCTCAAGAGAAGGGGGAGGGTGAAGGTGACAAGATTACCAAAAATAAGGAGGATGTACAATCTATGAACAAAATAATGGGAAACAACAGTAAAGGCAGAGAGGAGACAATTCAAGTAGACTCACACAGTGTCGACATTGGAAAAAAGCAATAGGAAGATGGCCTAGACGATAATAAGATCATTTAAAACAAGGAGGAGAAAAGTATGAAGAAGAAAACTAAAAAGAAGAAAGCCAAAAAGATACCAAAGAAGAAAAGCAAAGTCAAGTTCAAACATGCCCAGAACAATAGCAAGAAGAATATTGTCTCTATATCGACAAGCAAACAAAATGATCAATCCTTAGCAGAAATTAGGGACAGTGTGCAGATTCATGAAAATCCAAAAGCTTTAGATGTACAGGATGAGGGGAAGCGGAATACTTCTACTGGAATTGATACAATAGAAGTGCAAGAAAGGAAGAAGGCTACTAACATACAAATAGAGGAGGGTAAACAGTCTTCACAAGATAATGAGACTATCAGGAAAGAAGAACGCAAGGCAGAAAAGAATAACAAACATGTTCACTGTGACTCAAACACATCTACTTTTCCATCATAAATAAAAAAATTTACCAGGTATAAACTTAGTTGTCGACTTGGATGGAAAAGAATGGGAGCAAGAGGTTAACGAAGGCAGCACGAACAGAATCAACATGAACTACAAAAGGGGCAGTGATACTGAGAATGAAGACATAGATGAGGTATCGGAAAGTTGGAGAGATGATAATCTAAATTCTAGTAGAAGAGGGAGAAGTGAAACACGAAAAAGTAGCAAAAGTCAAAGAAACAGAAACTATCCTTCACAGAAGAGGATAACACCCCAAATTGTTCTTATGATTAGTGCAATCTTCTGGAACATAAGGGGAGTGAGATCCAAAAAAGTCATTCACAGGCTTAAAAAACTTATTGGCATCAAAAACACTTAGTTCGTGGATATCTTCGAATATCTCAAAAGAGACGGTAGATGGCTATATGAGATTTTTAGGATTTCAATATTGCCACTCAAATGGTAACGGTTAAATTTGGTGTTTTTGGAACTCTTTCAACAACAATCATATCTTTTCAGAAAGCAATCAACGTGTTACTATCAAGTTGGAGAAGGCCATTTGCAATCAAGATATTCTTATTACGGCGATTTATACTAAGTGCAACTCTGTAGAAAGAAGAGATCTTTGGTCCTCTTTGTAACAGGATAGTGCTATCGTGAATGATCCTTGTTGTATTAGGGTAATTTTAATGTGATCCTTGATCCAAATGAAAAATTAGGGGTTAAACCTCATAGAATGTATAAAAGCACCGATTTTTAGAATTGTATTGACAATTGTGGTGTTACAGATATTGGTTACTCTGGGCCAAAATTCACCCGGTGCAACAACAGGAGACCAAGGAAGAGGATTTGGAAGAGATTGGATAGAGTTTTTGTGAATGACTAGTGGGACACTCTGTTAAGGAGATGCTCTATTAGGCATATGGAAAGAACTGGATCTGATCTCTTCTCATGAAGAATTTATCTTCTAATCACAATTGTATAAGATACTTCAGATTCCTCAACTGTTGGACCAATCTGCCTGGTTTTTTCAATATTGTCGAGGAAAGTTGGAGTGCCAATGTTAAGGGTAATCCTTTGTGGATCTTGCAAACTAAATTGAAGACTCTCAGTAAAAGGTTAACTCAATGGTCCAGGGAAGACATCGGGGACATTCATGATGTTGTTAACAACTGGGAAGAGAAACTACAATTCCTAGAGGATAAGGACATTAAGGATAATGCTGAATTGAGCAGAGAAGAAGTAAATAGGGCCCATGCGGAATATATTAGATGGCTTAGCATTCAAGAATCCCTCCTTAAACAGAAGTCGAGAATAAAATGGTTTGAAGATGGTGACAGGAATACCAGGTATTTTCACTGCATGCTCAGGGAAAAAAGAAGGAAGCAACAGGTAAATAGAATCAAAAATCACAAGGGTAATTGGATTATGGGGGAGGAGAGAATTCCTAAAGTAGCAGTCAGATACTTCAAGGCACAATTCAATCTTCCTAAGCCAAATTTCAATCCTTCTATTTTGGAATGTATCCCAAAATGCATCATGAAGCAGGATAATGTTAATCTCAACCAGATGCCTGATGAAGAGTAAATCAAAAATGTTGTTATGAGCCTTAGTGCTGATAGCACTGCTGGTCCAGATGGATACAATGGAGCATTCTATCACAGCTGCTGGAAAATTATCAGAAAAGATGTTGTTGCTTTTGTGATAGAGGTCTTCAAAGGAAAAGGTCTGACTAAATTCTTCTCTCATACTTGCTTAGCTTTGATTCCTAAAATTGACTCTCCTTCTAGTTTTCCAGATTTTAGACCAATTAGTTTGTCGAACTTCTCTAACAAAATTATTTCAAAAAATTTCTCTTTAAGGCTTAACCTTTTATTACATAAATTAGTTTCTCTTAATCAAAGTGGCTTTGAGAAGGATAGGCTAATCTATGAAAATGTGTTATTAGCTCAAGAAAATATTCACAAAATTTCTGATAAGAACAAAGATGGGAATGTTGTCATTAAGCTAGATATGGCTAAAGCCTATGATAGAATGTCTTGGCCCTTTGTACTCTTTGTGTTAAGAAAATTTGGGTTCTCTAATCATTGGACAGACATGGTTCATAACTTGATTTCAAATGTGTGGTATTCGATCATTATTAATGGGCCTAGGTATGGTTTTTTCTCCTCATCTCAAGGCCTTAAACAAGGTGATCCCCTCTCCCCCTCCTTGTTTATTATAACTGTTGAAGTTCTTTCCAGGTCCCTTAATAACTTGTACAATCACTCTGACTTTATTTCTTTCTCTATGCATGATAAGGTCCCTAAAGTTAATGACTAAGCTTATTGTCACGACCCAAACCAAAGGGTCGCGACGGGCACCCGGTGCTTTACTCAACCGAGTACCAATGTAACATATCTTTCTTATCATGTTATCATGAGTAAATGAGCCATAAAACTAGTCATGAGATAACAAGAATAAAACATAAGGGAATACTCAACATATGAAGACCCAACATGATATACAAACTAATATATGTGACATACGGGCCTATAAGGCCGACATGACCATTAGTAAACTCGAAACATAGGCCGACAAGGCCATACAAGTATCCATACACCTGACATCTGTCTACAAGCCTCTAAGAGTACATAAAATCATAAAGGTCAGGACAGGGCCCCGTCATACCAATCAATACATATCCAAAGCATACTGACCAAATAGGCAACTCCGGAGCAAGTGGAGTGCACCAACACCTTCGCTGAGCTGATAGCCTACTAGGAGGACTGTCAACCTATCAATCGGGACCTGCGGGCATGAAATGCAGCGTCCCCAGGCAAAAGGGACGTCAGTACGAATAAAGTACCGAGTATGTTAGGCAGGAAAGCATAAACAAGAACAGTAATGTAAAGAGAGAGATAGAGGAGATACAACCTGTAACATCAGAGTGCCTCTGGGGGTTACTGATATGAAATGCATAATACATATATATACATAAACTTTTTAAAACATTCGCCTCTGTGGGCATCATCATCATCATATCGTACCCGGCCTCAAAGAGGACTCGGTAAAAGCGTACCCGACCATCATAAGGTTCGGTAGAATCGTACCCGGCCACGTGGAGCTCGGTAAACCTAACTGATCAGTGGTTGCACAATATGTGCCGTACCCGGCCGACTATAGCACGACTCGGTAGAGTAAAATAGATACATATACATAATGCATGCTCGACTCATGGAATCACATTCTAAACCTTTTGGAGTGACTTAAGAACATTATGGACATCCCTACCATCAATATGAACCTTAGTAGGATTTAAGGATCATACACACTTGTTTAGAATAATTTTATAAGGAAAGAACAACATGGACAACCTTAGTTGCTAGGAGTAGAGTCATTATGAAATAGCGTATCGTTTATGTTCAGATCATGCCAAAAGAAAGAAGAAAGTGCCTTAACATACCTTAAACCCGTTGAGTCCTTAATCACTTCCAAGCAACTCTTCAAACAAGTCAACTCAATCTATCATAGTATAAGGAGATTCAAAATCAGTGCTGAGCAAAGGCTAAGTCTATAACTTAAGCTAGTAGCTCATTTACGTAAATTTTGGCAGCATCTCCCTTGTAACAAGGGCCTCCTCCAATACCATATACAAACAACAATGACCAGAGCAATCCATCAATACATAATTATCAATATCAAGACACCATATAACAACAACAAGTCACAACTACATTACGACGAGCGGCAAGCTCCGATTGGAATCCGTATACCCCTTATCAATCCTTATAGACTTCTTACTTCAACATAAAAGTATCATTAACATGATAATGAAGTCATTAATCAATGATTCCAGCCTTAAACCATATATTTATAACAACGAAAATAATCCACAACTTCAACTATCCTCAATTAGCAACTTTATTCACTAGTTCATGTCTAGCCCATCCATTTAACTTAATCAACATCAAGATAACCTTAGGCACAAGCAAGATCACAATATACATACCTTATACAGTAACTTCAAGTCAAAATCCAAGTTATATTCAGTTTACAACAACCCTTAATAGCAATACAACACCATAGAAGTGACTTAAGCTAATCCAAGTATTATCTTGTAGTTTATCATCCTAACAACTTAACCAACATACAAGAAAGATTAAGCATAATTAGTATG
This sequence comes from Nicotiana sylvestris, assembly GCF_000393655.2. Lineage (NCBI taxonomy): Eukaryota > Viridiplantae > Streptophyta > Magnoliopsida > Solanales > Solanaceae > Nicotiana > Nicotiana sylvestris. Next base: position 6,874,237 of record NC_091068.1, read on the forward strand.
CTGTTATACTCACCTTAGAAAGCAGCAACAACTTGGAATTTCATCCAAATACAGCCCACAACAATCCTCAATGACAACACAACCTCAAAGAGGTGTTGTTCTTCACTAGAACTAAGTTTTGATGTTGAAATATGGTGTAATCACTTTGGAATCACTTCAAACCCTTGTGATATATGTTTAGGAGGGTTAGGAGAAGTTTGGAGACGAACTTTAGTTGAAAAATGAGCAAAAATAGGCGTCCAAATCGTTTATAAATTGAAGTAGGTCAACCACCGCCTAAGTGGGTCCCATTGGGAGCTGCTTGCGCGGTCTCGCGAAAATGCGAATATCTCTCTACTCCGATGTCGTATTGACAAACGGTTTAATGCGTTAGAAACTAGACTGTTTAATGCGTTAGAAACTAGACTCGTAGACCTTCAATTTGGTAGGTAGAACACCCCATGATTCCAAGTATATTTGGAGAAATTCTCAGATACATTTGACCTAAATTTCAGCAAATTTATGAATGTAACTTGTGATGACCTTTGCCAACTCTTGTTCCACAACTTGCTTGCCTTCAAAATGTAGAAAATGAATATCATACGACTAAAATAACTCATAGAATAACCTCCTTATCATGTAAGAACCCTAGTCTCACCCCAAAGTACATGTTATAACATTCCAAACTTGTCGACTTTTGACGAAACTTATTTTCTTCAATTGGTTTAGCTTCTAAGATTTCCAACCCTCTTGGTACTCGTTATTCATGATCTTAAATATTTGTAACCTCCAAGGTAACATGATTAACTTACTTTATTTTCTTCTAAATATAATCTCATTTCCGAGCTTACATTAATGACTTACGACGTACTCTCACGTATGAAAACTTGGGGTGTAACACTTATGTTGATGATATTGTTATTTTCTGTAGCGGTAACTTTAAATCTATTAAACTTTTTTTGAAGCAAATTAGTAACTATGAGGAAAGTTCTGGTCAAGTGGTTAATAGAGACAAGAGTTTTTTCTTCACTGCATCTAAGACTGCTGCTAACAGGATTAATAGAATTAGGAAGTATTCTGGCTTTATGGATAAAAACTTCCCTCTCACTTACCTTGGCTACCCACTGTATGTGGGTAGGAAAAAGGCTGAATATTTTGACACTTTAATTAGTAAAATTGTGAAAAGGCTCAATGGTTGGCAAGGCAAACTTTTGTCTTATGGTGGTAAGTGTGTGTTGATTAAAAGTGTCCTTCAATCGATACTTATTTACACTTTATCTGCTATGTCCCCCCCCCCCAAACCATTTTTAAATTAATTGAAAAATATTTTGCTAATTTCTTTTGGGGTACTTTAAGTGAGCACAAGAAGTATCATTGGAGCTCCTGGAACAACCTTTCTGTGCCTACTGATGAGGGTGGCATTGGTGTGCGTAGTTTGGAAGATAAGTGATATGTTGGCTATAAAGAGATGGTGGAGGATTAGGTCTACATCATCTCGTTGGACAACATATATTAGGAGCAAATATTGTATTAGATCTTACTTGGTCTCGAAACAATAGGTTGTTGGTAACTCTCATACCTAGAGACATGTCCTTAAGATAAGAAACACAGCTAAAAAACACATGATTTGGCATATTAATTCTGGTTCTAGTAGCTTCTGGTGGGATAACTAAACCTTAAAAGGTCACTTTGCGGGTCTAGTTAATACCACTAGAAAGAGTCATAAAACTTTGGTCAATGAATTCATCACTGAAGGCAGGTGGGATGTTAATAAGCTGAACGTTGTTCTTCCTGAACATCTGATCAATCATATGCTTAGCATTGACATTGGAAGCCAAGATAAAGAAGATAAAATCTATTGGGATCTTACGGAGAATGGCAAATATTCCAACAAGACAGCTTGGCATCTAGTAAGAAACTCTAGACCTAAACAACACCTCATGGGTAAGTTATGGAATCCTAGTGTTCCTTTTAACATGTCGTTTCTGGTTTGGAGGCTCTGGAATGGAAAACTCCCCTTCGATGAAGTTATTTCTAGGTTTGGGAGACAAATTATTTCTAGGTGTAACTGTTGTGAGAACCCTATCTATGAAAATATGCACCATGTTTTTGTAGAAGGGCAGGCAGCTAGTTATGCTTGGAAACTGTTTGGCTCTCGACTTGGCATTAGCTATCACCCCCACTCTATTAGAAATATCTTAAATAATTGGTGGAATACTAGTTCTATAAATGTTGTACATAAACAGGTATTAAATTTTACTCCCATTATTATATGTTGGGTACTGTGGAAAGAATATTGTGCCTGCAGGTAGGTGAACAGAAAAAATTCAACTTCTATAAAGTGCAGCAATAAATCAGTTGGAATGTGAAAACTTCTCTCCACAAAGCATATCCAAAGTGTGACCTTCAAATGCCTTGGAACAGGCTATGTGACACAGTTGTAAGGTTACACCCCAAACAAAGTCTCATGGTAGTGCAATGGTAAAAACCATTATCGGAAAGACTCAAGCTTAACACGGATGGAAGCTTCAACAAGATAGATGGGAGTGCTGGATTGGGAGGTATTTTAAGAAAAGACAATGATGATATTATTATGGCGCTCTCGGTCCCTTATAGATGCAGTAACCATAATATAGCGGAGGCATATGCAGCACATTTTGGCATTACCTGGTATATTGAGAATGGCTATACAAATTTTACTTTAGAGTTGGACTCCCTAATGCTCGCTGATTTGCTATGGGGGAAGACAAAGAGCAACTACAAAATGGCTACGATCACGGAAAAAATAGCACGATTGAGGCACACGTCTAATATAGACATTCTCCATTGTTGTAGAGAAGCTAACCAACTAGCGGACAGCTTGGCAAAAATGGCGTCAAAAGCTCAAAGTGGAGCTTTCTTCTTTTCTGGGCAGCAACTTCCTAAAGCAGCCAAAGGCCCATTTCACTTGGACAAAAGCCAAATTTCAAGCATTAGAATTAAGCATGACAATGTAAGCTAGGATTTTTTTGTTTGTGGCAGGTGAATCTGATTTTATTATCACCTTGCTACCTTTTTTGAACGGGTAATCTTTACCCTTGTGTTGTAATATTGACAACTATTTTTTTTGAAGTAATACAACACTCCCAATCTATGGGAAATTATTTTTAAAAAAAAAGTTAGGTTCTTTTTTTGCCCATCCCCTACCCTGCTTTTGAAGGATAAAGTTGTTTATCCTTGTGTTGTATTTTGGAGGTAAGGTCTAGTCCCCCTCTTGTACTTTACTTCCACTTAATACAACCCCCGAGTAACTGGGAAACTATATTTTAAAAAAAAAATGGTGCACATACGTTCATTACTGAATGTTACTAGTACCGAAAAATAAATAGGGGGTCGCCACAAAAGTATACATTTAATTTGTTATGACATTTATCGCCACAAAAGGTAAACAGACACATAAGAATTCCTCACAATTATGCTATTTTACATTTCTTTTTTAGAAATTTAAATGACACACAAAACACACACAAGTATTTCTCATCTTTAATTTCACTTTTCTTTTTATTATTTTAAATCAATTTATATTACTTATTTTAGTACTAGAAACTCTATATTTAACCACAAAAGTATCAAAGATCGCACTCTTAAAACCCCTATAAAATATATAAAAGGATATAACTAGGTACCACTGATAAAAGTACTATTTTAGCAATTTTCAACTTTCCTCCCAAAGTTAAACCTTTCTCGACTAGCCTAATATTTACAAGCTATTTCAACAACATAAACATAAAATATTTGACTTTAGGTTACACAGAATGCAATCCTCCAATCATCGGACATGCAAAATGTTGTTCCATAAATGGGCCTTTTTTTAGGTCTAAAACCCTTCCCTTTTGGACCATTTGTTTCTCTATTTGGAGAAATTAGTATTAAGTCTAGTTCTTTACTTTTAAAGTTTTACCGACTGATAAAGTCATTTAAGATTTTTTTCATAAGTTAAAAATCTATTCACATTCATCCCATTATACACAAGGGGATCCTACACATACTAATTTGTAGTATCATCAACGTAAAAGGGAGCTATGTGTTTAGTTTTACAATACAAGAGGTGTATCTATAATTAAATAAAATAAATTAATTGAAGCAAAATAATCAAGGGGTTTGAAATTTAAAAATAAAATTTCTACTGGAAAATCGTAAAAAAAGTTAAAATGAGAATTGACATTTTTGTAAGTCATTTATTTATTTATTTTAAATACTTACTTACACGAACAATATGAGTCAGAACTCTAATATAGGCATTAGAAGTCCTGAAGTTGTTCCAAATCAAAGAAAATCACTAAATATTTATGAATATTTGACTATAAATTTAGTTATTATTGTATATTAATTAACCTGATATCGTTATCGAAACTCATAAATTTCAAATTTTAAATCTGCCTTTGTTGGTGCCACGCATACTTGATGAGAATTTCCATTATTGTCCTATCCATAACATAAAATAACTTGTCTTAAGTTCATAATGAATACAATTTCCCCATCGCTAGATTTGCAAAATGATATGATAATAAAATATGATCGTATGGTAGATTGTATGCCGGTCCATACTGAAGGAAAACTAATGATATGATTGTTCCATTGATCATCTCTCTGAGCAGCAGCAACAACATATATACCAGTATTATTTCACACCGTGGGGCCTGGGAGGGTAGTGTGTACGCAGATCTTATCCCAACTTTGTGAGTATGGAGAGGTTGTTTCCAATAGACCCTCGGCTCAGAAAAGCATAAACAGAATAAAAACAACCAGATAGTAAGGTGATCAACAATAAAAGAAAACAATGGTTAGTCATAAAAATCTGCTACCAACAGAAAGCGAGATTGCGTGCCAATACTACTGCTATGAACACTCTAGACTACCTACTCTACTACCCTAATACTCGAGCTCCACACTTTCCTATCAAGGATCATGTCCTCGATCAGCTGAAGCTGCGTCATGTCTTGCCTAATCATGACTGTTAATTTACCTTTCACCTCTATCAGCTTGTATTTCCACTCCTTGCGGCGAGATGCATTCCACAATGTAATAATTTTAAAATTTTCATATTTGACATCAAATGCAGCTATAGCAGGTATGTAACAAGGTTCTCTCCATGTTTCATCTATACCTAAAGTTAAGACCAAGTGATTTCTATACAATTCTTGAACATGCTTTGCTGATAAAAGAACTTTATCCACTTGATTTCTTCACTCGGAATTTCTCTTATGTATATTCTGCATGCAAATGAAGCGCTTGTTTTTGCATTGTCAAGTCCAAACTATAAATTATTAATTTAGAATCAAATAGCTTAAAAAGACTAGAATTTTGAACCCATAAGTTTCAAATCTCGACTCCATCTCTGGCAGCTCTAGCAACAATTAATGAAATGTTGAGGTAAGCCCTGATGAGAGTAGTGTTTGGATGTTTGATGAAGTGTTGTAGAAGTTGAATTAAAACAAATATGACATAATCTTGCTATGATACTTGATGGATTTTTGATTTATTATTTGAAAAATAGAGACCAAGAAGAGGAAAAGTATCATATAAGTTAAAGCAATCATAAAAAGTTTAGAGAGTTTCACATAAATTAACGGAAAAGAAAACATGCCACAACTATAAAGATAAAGCATCACAATTTTCAATCAATAACCAGCTAAATTAAAATTAACCAAAACTCAAAATCACCCTCTATAACAATCTGCATATACTTTTGTTGGGGGACTTTAAACACCAGTGCTAGGATCTTATTCAAATCAAAGAAAAAGAGCAAACAAGTACCCAAAATGATTTCCAATTTGAGCTTTGGTAACCAATATTGAGAAATTACCCAAGGGGAACAAGACTTTCTACATAACTATAACCAGAGGCGGACCCATGTGTATGGGTGAGGGGTCACCGGATCCAGTAAACTTCGGATGAAATCCTATATATATAGATGCATATACCTTTAAAATAATTAATTTAAAGCAGTTGGCACCCTGAACACTAAAAGCCTTTAGGGGGCATTGGTTGAGCAGAATAATGTGCCCCATCGCCTAAAAATTATGGGTCCGCCTCTCACTATAACTGTGTTCAATGTAGTCTTTTTTATGAGACTTTTCTAAAATCCACAAGTGAGTGTATCCACTTGACCACTTTTCACAATCCATGACGGCTAAGTTACCCTTCACCTCTATCACATCAGCTTGTAATACCACTCGTAATGACAAGATGCATTCCACAATGCAATAATTTTGAATTTTTCAGATTTGACATCAAATGCAGCAATAACAAGTCCATAACTAGGATCGTAATCCTCGACAAACTGATAGATAGCTCCATTGATGCAAACACGAGGCATGCAGTATGGAACATACGGAGAAATGCTTTGAATCTCTCTCCATGATTCATCTACGCCTAAGGGTAAAACCCAACTGCCTTAAGGGTAAAACGAATTTTTTTCCACTAGGACGGGTCATAGAGCGACATCTATGGATATTCACAAAGTCTGGCTCAGATACAAGAGAATTATAAATTTTGTAAACGCACTTGAAACGCATTCAAGTTGAGCAGGACGAAGACGGAATACGTTGAGTGCAAATTTGGGGTCGAGCCAACGGAAGCGGGAGTGGACGTGAGGCTTGACTCTCAAGTCATTCCCAAGAGGGGTAGTTTCAAGTACTTTGGGTCGGTTATTCAGGGGATCGGGGAGATCGACGAGGAAGCCACACCGTATAGGGGTGGGGTGGATGAAGTGGAGGTTAGCATCGAGAGTCCTGTGTGATAAGAAAGTGTCACCATTACTAAAAGGTAAGTTTTATAGAGCAGTGGCTAGGCCTGTCATATTGTATGGGACTGAGTGTTGTCCGGTTAAGAACTCACACATTCAAAAGATAAAAGTAGCAGAGATGAGGATGTTGAGATGGATGTGCGGGCATACAAAGATGGATAAGATTAGGAATGAAAAAATTCGAGAGAAGGTGGGCGTGGCCCCCATGGAGGACAAGATGCGGGAAGCAAGACTCCGATGGTTCGGGCACATTCACAGGAGGAGCACTGATGCATCGGTGAGGAGGTGTGAGCAACTGGCTGTGGTGGGTACGAGGAGAGGTAGAGGGCGACCTAAGAAGAATTGGGGAGAGTGATCAGGCAGGACATGGCGCGACTTAGAATTGCTGAGGACATGGCCCTTGATAGGGAATTGTGGAGGTCGAGCATTAAGGTTGTAGGCTAGGGGGAAGTTGTGAATATTTCTACAGCGCACTAGAGTGAGATTAGCCAGTTAGGAGTTAGTTTTAGGATTCTAGTGGTCATCTACTGATGCAGGACTTTAGCTGTTGGTTATTATCATATCTTCCATCTATTTCGTATTTCTTACATTGCTGTTATTTTATTATGATTCTGTTGATGGTACTAATATATCGTCTCTTGTTGCTTTCTTGAGCCGAGAGTCTCCTGGAAATAGCCTCTCTACCCCTTGGGGTAGGGGTAAGGTCTGCATACATATTACCCTCCCCAGACCTCACTTGTAGGATTATACAGGGCCGTTGTTGTTGTTGTTGCACTTGAAACGCATTAAGGACTTTGCAAGAAGCCATGAGAATATTTCAAAGATTATTTCTTGGGAAATTGACGGTTTTATTCCAGCAAAACTCATGTGTTTTTCCATTGTTGATTGCAGAATGGGTGCGGCTGAAGTGATTAGTAATGCATGGGAAACTTTTTTTCTACCAAAAGTAGGGTAAAGAAAAATAAATGTTGAAAGCATTTTTTAGGTCTAAAATAAAATCCTTCCCTTATAAAGCATTCATTTATTAGATTTTCAGTTGATTTGTCTAGCTTTTTTAATGACTTTAGGAGTTTTTTTTTAAGTACGTATACGTTTTCTATAAGGAGAAGATAAAGGAGAAAATTAGTAAAAGTCTCTTTTTATTCCTTTTAAAGATTTATAGACCCATAAGTCATTTAAAAAATTTCTTATAAGTGAAAAATCAATTTACATTGTAAATTATGAAGAACACTTTTATAAAGTACTCCCTCCGTTCATTTTTACATGTCACGTTTTGACTTTTTACGTCCCTTAAGAAATAATAAATAACGTACATAATTTACCATGATACTCGTATTAATTGATGTATAGTCTTAATGGATTTGAAAAATGAGAATATTTTGCTAAGACCAATAAAAATAGGAATATTCTACCAAGACTAGTCCCGTTGGCGAACATGACGTGCAATTTTTGTTGAAAAAGAATTCTTGGAAGTAGAAAATGAAAATTCATTTTGGTTGGGCGGGCCTGAATGTTGATTACTGATTAGGCCCATATCTGTAGCCCAAAAAGCCCAAAAATAACTTTGGGCTTGTTAAAATTGCAAATTCATGTAATATTTTTCTGGCTCTTTAGAAAGGAAATTGTAGAATTAAGGTATATAACTATTCGTCCAACTACTTACACGAGGAATGCATAATATATATGTTTATGTATAATATATACGTTTATGTATAATATATGAATAGCTGTGTTTAATTAGCATATATTATATATACTAGCTACAAAAAATAAATATTAAATTTATACGGCTATTTATGTACAGATCCCTTAGAAATATTTGTCTTTTACTCTAGATTTTAACAATATGTTACGTAAATAAAATGAATGCTTCATATTGAAGATTTTTCCTGTATACAACTATAATATTCAGTAAACGTGGTTAATTTGCATTTACCACTGGCTTATTTTTTGAGAAATAAAAGAGAAAAGTTGTTAGGAGAAATTACCCATTGAAAAAACCAAGTATGATCCATGATAAAATTTCTTCTTTTATTACTGGAAATTTTTCTTTGATTTTATTTGAATATAATCTAGCCAAGTTGATGCATACAATACAAATCTGATATGATAATTTAAAATAAATAATAGTCTGTTATAATCGGTTAAATTACATTGATTATATAAAAATAACGTACACGGATAATATAAAAATTGTAATAGTTGATATTTGAACTAAGAATATCCATATTATTGTTCGTGTGTACCTCAATCATTTAATCATCCCTCGGGGTCAATAAAATAAAAGCCAATTCCTTATCTTTATAAAACAGGGCAGTGGCAAAATGGACTTGGAAATTTCATTTTGAAGCTGTTGAAAGACAGTGATGGATCAAAAGTTTGCTTGTTGAGTTTGTGTATTGATATTTATATAGAAAATCGGGGTATCAACGTACTTCACGGCTAACTGAAACCAATACAGATAATATATTTTCCAAATGAAAAGCTATAGGGAGTGTATTCTAAGAAAGCAAGAATAAAGGATTTTCTTTCTCTCAACATGGCCTGTGGGGCGGAGCCACAATTATAGTTACTGTTTGAAGAATTAATTCAAATAATTGTCCACCTAATTTCTTAAATTAAAAAAAGTCAGCGGATATATATATATATATATATATATATATATATATATATATATATAACATATAATATGTGTATAAAGATGTATAATCTATGTATACCGACAAGAAAAAATAAATAATAAATTTGACCGGTTATTTGTGTAACAATCCCTTACTGATTCGGTAGAATTTAATAGTTTTAGTTCAACTATATATTTGTGTTAAAAGATTTATTTTTAATAATATATAAATAATTTATTCAAAAGTCAGTGCAGAAATAATTATGGTTTTAAAACTCATAAATCCTCTGCTCCGCCGTTGCCTGCCTGTCAAGAAATTGGAAAGATATTTGAGGGCATCTCTAGGGGTGCACTATTTTTTGCACCAAATCTAAATTTGATATTTTTTTGCTCTAATGGAACACCAAATCTTGCACCATTATAGTGCATGAATACTGTTACACCAAAATTGGTGCAACACTATTCATCAACATCAAATTTGATTTATTATTATTTTATTCATCTTTTTATTTTTTTGAACTTTTAATTTATCATATATTGTGTATATAATTAATTTTATATTAAGATCTTTATAATTTTAATTTTATATCCTATTTTTTTTTATATATTCATTTTTGTATATATTATATTTATATAAAATTATAAGTTAATTTTTTTATTATTATAATTGTACAAATAAAAATATAACCATTATTTAATTAAATTTGACTATGATGTAATATTTTTTTAATTGTCTTTTATCAATAATTTCAGTTTTAGTTGAGTTATCCTTTAAAATAATTTTATAATAAATAATTATATAAATGGTGAATGTGAATTATATATGATGAATACGGGAAAAAATAGAATTTGTTTGAAGGAAATAAAAATGAAATTTAAATAGAAGATAATAATATAATATAGAAGAGAGAGAAGAAATATTCTTTTTTGGTGAAAAAAAATGATATAATGGTTGGAGTAAATTTAATGTTACACTATTTTGATGTGAAATTTGGTGTTAGGGTTGGAGATGGCATATATACTTCAAGTCAAAGTTTTGCCTTCATATTGTGAAAGCTATATTGTTGGGTTTAACTATATTGGATTTCCTGTTAGGTCAACAGACAAGACAAATGAGAACAAGATAATTACTATCTCTTTTGTACTCCTTCCGTTTATTACGTTACAGTTTATGCGAACATATTTTTTTCGGTCCATATCAAAAAAGAATAACTCATTTTTTTTATTTGAAAATAATTCACCTTTATGCACTAGGCTCTATTCTTGTAGGTTCGTATCCCTAGACCTCTGTCATTACTCGTTGTTTTATTTGTTTCCATTGTCTCATTACTTTGTTGTTGATGTTATTTTCTTATTGCTTCATTTCTAATGTTCTTGAGCCGAGGATCTTTCGGAAACATCATTTCTACCTTCATAAGGTAAGGGTAAGGTCTGCGTATACACTATCCTCTCCAGACCCCATTTGTGGAATTCAATGGGTTTGTTGTCTTTGTTGTCACTTTTATGCACTGATTTATAACCACACAAAATATATATGCCTCAATTTATAGCACATGTTCAACGATTTTCTCTTTTTTTTTAAACTCTGTGCTCAATCAAATGGATTCACATAAATTGAAACGGAGGGAGTATTATTTAGTTGTGAAAAACACCTTCCTGCCTACATTTTGCAAACCATTTACTTAATTACTTTCAATCACTAGATACGAGTTTTTATTAATATTCTCTATATTCTTAGTTTTGCATGCATTGTAAATTTGAGTTCGCACCGGAAAGCTCTTTTTTGGAGTAAAGTATTTTCTATCAAAGGCGATTCTATTATCACAATTCAAACTTGAAACTTCTGAATAAGAATGGAAGAGTACTTGTTACTCCACCATAACATTTGATAGTTTATTAATATTCGCACTAGATTAAAAGAATAATCTCTTACTCTTCTTTTTTTTAAATTAGTTTTCAACAAATAAACTGAAACTATTCTACGAACTTAATATTAATGCAAAGAAAATTTAGGTACTTATTAACATCTACATGTTTGAAAGAATGAGAATGACATAAGTGTAAGGGTGTATGGAAGTAACGAGGTATCATGGTTATATCCAAATGATCAAAAATATATATACCTTATTTAATTATTTCTAGCTCCATGGGAAAAAAATATAATACGAAGCTACTCAGAATTTAGGAGAGTTGAAGAAAGAGGTTCCCATCAACAAGGATTATAGTGTGACGGATAGGATCCTTTTACTCTTAATTAGAGGTCTTGGATTCGAACTAAGATATAGAAAAAATCCTGCTAGAGAACGTTTCCCCCTTAAATGAGTCTTACTCGATGAGAATTCGAATATAGTCGAGCTCAAATACGGTACTGAAAAACAAAAAAAGAAAAAGGGGGAGAAGAAAGAGGTTCCCCTAACTGAGACAAATATATATATATATTAGGTAGTTGACCTTGTGAGAACATATGCTCAAAAATTTCAATTCAAATTGAAGAAATATGCTCTCTTTTGGTCACCTTTTCAAAAGGTGAGGAAATATTCACATTTGATTGCCCAATTTTCCACATCACTGTCCCCTAAACCTGCCAAAACACTTCCACTTGAATAAATAAAATAAAAAAAGGAAAAGCTAAATTTAAAGTAAGTTGTGAGTTTAGAAGGTAAAATATTAAAATAATTAATACATTAAATCAGCTTTTGATTAGCTAGGTATCTGCACCGCTTTAGCCTAGTGATCATGAATGAAATGAATTTAGAACCACGAGATCTTAGGTTTAAGTTTTAGCAGAGTCAAAAATATTCGATCATTCTTTTTCTTATCCGTCAAGTCTTGGTGAAAAGTCTTACTTGGTGTTTGTGCTAGTAGGAAAATAAATACTCTATGAGTTAATTAAATTGCGAACAAATCAATTCAAACACTACGATATTATCCAAAAATATTAGCTATGGATTTGAGAAAGACCAAAAGGTAGCTCGGTACATTCGTATTTCCACAAGGTTTGTATAAGGGCTACACCCTAAGGGGGTGTGATGTAGGCAGTCAATTTTGATGCAAGTATCAGTGTATAATTTTACGATTTGAACCCGTAACCTATAAGCCATACGGAGATAATTTTACTATTGCTCCAAGGTTCCCTTCCAATATGAGACAGACTAAAAGGACAGCCCGGTACACGAAGTATCCCGCGTTTACGCATGATTCGGGGAAGAGCCACACCTCAAAATGCTGTAATGTAGGTATCCTACTCTGGTGCAAACATAAGTGAATAATTTTACGATTTAAACCTATGACCTATTGATCATACGAAAACAACTTTACCGTTGCTCTAAGTCTCCTTCTAAATTTGAGTTCAGTGGTAATTGCACTGCCACTCTTTGACGGCACGTAACCAAAAAAACCATAGTCAACCACGTTCTCTCAACTGTTAACGATGTTTCACCAACCTTTAATTAATAAATTTAAAATTTTCAAAAAAAAAAAAAAGAAATCTTTTACTTTGAGTCTCTGATCCATTTTGAATGGTAATATGTACGTACTCCCTAAAATTGATTCAATTAAGTTTAGGATACCATTCCACTCATAATTATTTGTTAGCAATGGACGTTGAACGGGTTTAAAAAATTATATATTATAGAATTCATTAAATGAATAGCGATAATTATAGAGCCGATCTCACATAATTTGAAACTAATGTATAATAATTAATGATTGTATACATAATTTGAACTGAAAACATTAAGTATTTCGCTAGTTGCCGATATTGTAGATTCGCCTTAGTCTGTTCCTCCAAAACGAAAAATAACGAGATTCAAGTATTAGGAATTTAGGACAAAAAAAAAAAAAAAAAAAAAGTTCTTATACATTGAGTCTCTCATATCAACACAATCCAATCCACATCCACAGAGTTGAATCAGTTAAGTGTAGGATACCATTCCACTCATAATTAATTTGTATCAATGGACGTTGAACCGGTTTTAAAAAATTATATATTATATAATTCATATAATTAGGGTAAAATGAATAGCGATAATTATGTAGCCGATCTTACATAATTTGAGACTAATGTATACTAGTAAATAGTAATCAATGATTGTATACATAATTTGAGCCGAAAACATTAAATGTTTCGCTCGTTGCTGATATTGTAGATATCCGCCTTACCGTTCCTCCAAAAACAAAAAAAATAACGAAAAACGAATTAACCATATTCAAAAAAATATTCGCAAAGTTGTATTCAAAGAAAGTATTTGAAATAAATAGGTATATTTTTTATTTTATTTTTTGTATTGGAATCGCTGGACCATTTGTGGAGAAGAACCAAAGAAAAATGATTCAGCCTGCTCAAAACCAATTGAGGAGCTCTACCAATTGAGGAGCTCTTTAGGGGCGGATCCAGGATTTTAACGTAAGACGGAAGCATCACGATTTTTGCTCAATCACTGTCCCTAAAGTCTTCAGTATTCAGAGTGCTAAGTTAATAGTATAATCATTTTCAAGGTGTATACATATATATATATATATATATATATATATATATATATATATATATATATATATATATATATATATATATATATATATATATACATATACAAGATTTTTACTGAAGTTTACGGGGTCTGTTGATCCCTGTGTACTACACATAAGTCTGCCTCTGGGGCTCTCCCACTACAATCAAGTATTGCACTTCCTTCTAACAAGTTGCTGAAAGTTAGCAAACGACTTTGTCTAATGGTAGGAGGTTTGTTGTCCTCATACTTTAGTACTTTTCCGTTCGACTGCAGCACGATACCTGAACTCGAAGCTACTATTAAAAATAATGTTATAAAATAAATGAAATGATTTTTACCCCTTCATTAAAGTACATTTAAAAGACCTGCATTCCAACTTCCAATCCAAACATTCAAGCCTCTTAATTCCTTATGGCGGTACAAGAGATAATGAATAATTAATTTCGGGATTAAATTTGATATGAGTTATATCCCACGTTTGATTGGAATAAAATCATGGTATAACTAATCCGGGATTAGTTATTCCGGAATTATAGTATTTTTTTATCCTTACGGGAAGGTAGGATAATTAATCCCAAAATAATTAATTATAGCATAACTTGTTTCCAACCAAACGACCCCTTAATGTCTCTTTAAATTTGAGCTACTTCAACATAATAATATTACTCATAGAGCTCAACTTCAATTTGTTAATAGAGTTCCATACATGAATTCTAATAAGATTTCAAACTAAAAACCAAGTTAAATGTATTACTTCCTCCATTGCTCCATTTGATGTGGCGAGTTCGAATGTGAGAGTCGAACTATCTAATTTTATATGTTTATGCAGATATAGAAACTTTAAGTCCTTAAAATAAATTTTACATATTTAAAAATTACATAAAAGTACTAAAGTTACAACATTAATAATTTAAATATTAAAAAGGGTCAAAATTGCGCTTAAACTATCGAAAATAGCTTATTTTTTCTCTTCATGTGTTGTTGAGTAATAAAATATTACTATCAAATTGACATCGGACCCCCCCCCCCCTCCCACAATATTAGACTATTTCATCAGTACGTTGACCAACTGATACACTATGTGGGCCCAATATTCCAACTAGCCGAATTATTGTTCTTTTTTAATTCAAACTTTATCTACTTTAAAAGTATTACGAGGTTTTTATCTTGTTTTTTATTACTAGAAGAAATAAATACCCTTTAAATAAAGACCTTTGGCCTTTCTCTTTTTACTTTTTTTTTTTTTGCAATGAAATTCTAATTAAAGAACAATTATAGATGTTTAATGTGCCACTACATATGTTGGGTGTTTATACCCTTGATCAAGCACTAAAATATTTAAATTAAATTAGATTTAGTCAATCTAAGATATTTCTCACATGATAAGAATCAGTATGTTAACAACTAATATAAAATTAGTTAATTTAATTTAAATAAGTTTAAATAGAGCGATATGAATAATAAATATTCATATAGCTGACCTCAAACTTATTTGGAATTATATACACATGTGAATCTCTTTTGCCAAAATTATATACTTTCACGAACATTGCTATCATTACCATTTAATAATTGCATAGGGATTGATAAAAAGGAAAAAATGTTCTACCAAGAGTTTCTCAATTCTCATTAGTTATTAGTTAAGATGAAAAGTTCTCGCTCATTCCACCAAACATTTCTTTCTTAGTAAAGCCATATGGGTTGCCCTAACTAATTAAAATTCATGCCACTATAAAAAGAGATCGTAGCATTAGAATAGTTTGATATTTGGGATTGAGCCTCTCTTCCTCTAGGGAAATCAATAGTGGGCTTCAAGTAAGTCTATAAAGTCAACGAAAAAGCTGATGGAACTGTTGAGGGGTTGAAAGCTAGATTGTTGGCCAATGAATAAACACAAATATATTGAGTCGAACCACTTTAGAGATACGGGAAAGATTTGCCCCAATTTAACGAATCGCATTCCCACGCAACAAATTGCATTCCAACCTCGAGGCTTGCTAAAGAGA
Source organism: Nicotiana sylvestris (assembly GCF_000393655.2). NCBI lineage: Eukaryota > Viridiplantae > Streptophyta > Magnoliopsida > Solanales > Solanaceae > Nicotiana > Nicotiana sylvestris. The sequence goes on from NC_091068.1 coordinate 6,890,140, forward strand.
AAATCTCATTGTAAAGGATTTTCTCAATTCTTATGTCTCGAACTTGAAACCTAAAAATTAATGGTTAAAGATTGCATCCATCCGATCAATATATTTTGGAGATATCAAACACTTTTTTGATAAACATAAAATTGATTAAAGATGTTCAAATAATAAAAAAGAAAAAAAAATATCAAAGGGGTAAAAGGGTCATAACAGTGTTTGAAACGGTTCAATCCTCGTGTCATAATTTCAACGTAGGCTTGACCTTTGGAGCGTAAAAACAAAAACAAACAGTAAGACCCTGCAACCCAAACTCAAATCGCAACACTTATAACCCAGTGGTAGAAAAGAAACCCTCCACACAACATCGCCAGGATCACACATCCATAGATTACAGATATTTCGCAAGTAATAACCTACCTACTTATCCTCAAACTGACATTTCTCTATACCCTTTCACAACCACATCTACTATGCAATCACTTAATTTTTCTGAGTCTGAACTCATCTACAAGACATGAAATCTACTTCGTTTCACAAGTGAAATAACATGAAAGAATTTCTCAAAAACCTTTATAACTCAAGACTATATGACACATCCACATAAATCGAGCATCCAATAGTCATTTTTCACATCTCAAGCAAACTCTTCCAGTTACATTCAAACCATCTGAACACATCCTGCAGTCACATCCTACTCATTATATAGTCACCCAACCACTCACCGAGCCACCAGTCTCACTCATAGGGACACCACTAGACATAGAAATCCAAAAGCACATACTCACACAACTGAAACTATAGAGCCTAAGCTAAGGTCCAAACCGTGCCTCAAGTCCTCTAGACTGGCCCATCACCAAAACAAAAAAATACATTTCGTACCTCATCCATAGAATCACAAGCCATTGATGCACAGCTGATACCGAGCACTCATATACGCATACAAGTGTGTGGAAGGAAATTCAAAGAGATACGCTTCAAGCTGAATCAATGCCCCATGATAAAGAAAGAAAGATGGGAAGTTTATCCTAAATTCTCTGTAGCCTCTAGAAGATAGGTATGGACGTCATCATACCGATCTGCAAGACTCTACTAGACACTTGCTCATGTAGAATCTATGAACTTAGAGATCTGATACCAACTTGTTACGACCCAAAATTCAACTAGTCGTGATGGCACATAGCCCAATCCGTTAGGTAAGACAATTAACAATAAACCACAATATAATGATAATGATAAGAGTAAAAAATAAAATAACTGAATTTTATACAACTCCTCAAGGACTGGTAATACAAATCATGAGCTTCTAAGACTTAGGGTGTAATGGCCCGACCGATTGTTTTGAGTATTACAGTCTCGTTCCCCCATTTATTACTTATTCTATATTCAATTATAATTATGTGACTTGTCAGCTAGGTTTCAGGATAAAATGGAACACTTAGTTCCAATATTTAAAGCTTAAGTTGAAATAATTGATCGGATGATAAATTATGTATAAATGACCCCGGAATAGAATTTTTATGGTTTCAATAGCTCTGTAAGGTGGTTTTGGACTTAGGAGTGTGTGCGAATATTTATTTTGAGGTCCGTAGTTAAATTTGGCTCGAAATGGCAAAAATAGGAAATTATAAGTTTGATCGAGAGTTGACTTTTTGATATCAGGGTCGGAATCCGATTCTAAAAATTGGAATAGGTCTGTTATTTCATTTATGACTTGTACGCAAAATTTGAGGTCAATCGAAATTGTTATGATAGGTTTCAGTATCGAATGTAGAAGTTGAAATTTCTTAGTTTCATTAACATTGAATTAGGGCGTGGTTCGTATTTTAGCGTTGTTTGATGTGATTTTAGGCCTCAACTAAGTTTGTATGATGTTGGATTTTTGGTATGTTTGGTTGAGGTACCGAGGGCCTCCGGCGAAGTTCGGATGGTTAACGGATAAAAATATGGACTTAGGAAAAATCTGAAATTTCTTGGCCTACTGGTGCAACCGCACCTGCAGTGCGAGCTCGCAGAAGCGAGTTGTCTATCGCAGATGCAGCCATGAGTGGGTTGGGGCTGAACACGCGTCATCCCTTGATTTAGCATCACTTTTGCCGGTTATCGTTGTAATTATGGCCACGATTTTAGTTGCCTATTCTTTTACTTACACGCAACAAACTTCTTCATTTACACTTCATAATTCTCCAAACTTTCCCAAACTCTCTTTACTCAACTCGTACTTTATCTTCAACCTTCTTCTCGAGAGAGAAAACTTTCCTTCTTTTTCTGATAAAAAATAGCCTCTTCTTCTAGAAACCCTAATTCCTTAAAAAAACAAAGGTAAAGCTGATGATGCTACTCCTTTTATAGTGAGCACCATCACCCCAAAAAGTCTCATTACAACTAAGGACTTTGAAGAGAAATATCTTTCCGCTCACCCCCTTACATGGGCCATTAATGTATACCCTTCTTCCATCTGTCCTTCTAGTATTCCTGTTGTGGAAAAGACTGTCATTGCCAAGATTTAGATATTATGGCTCCTGATCTGGCAGAGCGGATAACCTTACCCAAGAAGGATTTTACGTATTTTTATACGTGTCCCTTCACCTTGTGGCCGTTCTCTTTGAGTGGAGAGCTTGACTCCATTATCGTAAGGTTCTGCATACGCTACCAGGTATGCCAGGCACAAGTAAGTCCTTCTATGTGGAGGACAATCGTTTGTTTTCGGCATCTATGCCAGGAGACGGGAGATGAGCTAACCCTAGCTCGGTTGATGAACCTTTATTCCCCCCAAGATCTTTCGTGGGGGAATGATAAATCCTAGCAAACGTGGCCACCATGATCTGCTATCTAGAATGGATTATGACAAAGACCGTAGGTGGATGTAACAGTTCATAGCAGTCACCACCAGTGACATCATTTCGGTCACGTCTTCATCCTTTCCGGCATTATGGAACCGTACTCGTAAGTTCATCATTTGTCTTTTCTTCCATCAAAGATCGTCTCAAATCGTTATTGACCCTTCTTATTTTGTTTATTTAAATGACTCCGTGGTTCCATCTAGGGTTGAAGGCTTGGACCAATGGGTCCAGAAAATTTTGGACGTTACTACGCCTAGTGTCATACCTCCTTTTTTCACTACACTCCCGGAAAGGGGCATATGAGAGTTTTTCCAATTAAAGGACAATCGAAATGGGATTTATTTTATTAAAATTCATAGTCACCACTTGGGATAATTTGTGGTGTCCCAAGTCACCGGTTCAAATCCCGAATCGAGGAAAAGATTGATTCTGTATTACAGTCCGCGAACCAGAAATCTGGGTAAGGAGTTCTGTTAACTCGGGAGAAGGTGTTAGGCATTCCCGAGTTCCGTGGTTCTAGCACGGTCGCTCAACTACTATATTCGGCTTATTATCTGATTTTAGTACATATTTTAGACTGTGGTTCGATTTTAACTTTATAGCCGCTTTTATTCCTTTTAGGAAGATTACAACGTCATTTAAAATATGTCTCGAACCACGTCACATAAATGCACCTGTAGTTCGCAACACATTTCATATAACATTGTTGAGATTTGAATTTGGGTCACATAAATGCGCACCCGAGTTTAAGAAGGTAAATTATTAAAATAACGTGCCTAAAGTATAGGCCAAATTATTGAGTTCTTCATTAGTAGGCTAGTATAGCAATTAAGTAAAAAATCACTGCTCGTAACAACTCATTCATAAGATTCAACAACATATTTTAATAATTTAAATCATATTTAACTATATGAAAGGCTAATTATAAAGGGGAAAACAAAACAACAATGAAACAAAAAGGAAAAAAAATGAAGGCAACAGTAAATGACAATGAAACTAAAAGGATGTCATGCTTTTCAATTAACAATGAGTAGGGACTCGACGTTTCAACAAAAATGAAACCAAACAAATTGTTCAAATCCAGATATCAAACTATACATTTCAACCAAAATACTTTCACAATCAAAACCTTCAAACTTCATCCATTAGTGATAAAATTCACATGCATTTGACCATGGAAAAAAAGTAGACATTTATCATCTTTAATAAACTTAGACCAATTTCATCCACTAGTGACCACTGTTGAAAATCAAAATATCTGCACCTTTCCACTTAGCAAAACTCCAATCCAGTAAACAAACAGGGTTAAAATGAAGAGGATAATATAAACGTACCTATTTTATTAACTTTCAAAGTGTACCAAGAAAAGCATGTTGAAGAAACTAACAACGAACAAATCCGCTAATAAGAGACATCGGAACTTCGAAACTCAACCGGGAACAGCTCGTCGGAAAATTCAACTCGACCCCAATTAAAAGTGTTGTTGTTTTGCGAAGATAGGGGTTGTTCTCGAGCTGTTTTTATTGGAATTTTAACGAAACTCGAACAACAATTTTTACGGCTGTTTCATGTTGCAAAAAAGCTGGTTTTGGTGTGGTGTGTGCGTGCGACTGCTGCTCTATTTTTTCGGCTGTGTGTGTGTGGTGGCGTGAGGAGAAGGGAGAAGAAGAAAGAACAACGATGGGGGGTCACCGGTGGTCGTTTATACTGCTTAAGCAAATAAAAAATGGGGAGGGGAAAGGCCGAAGAAGATGACCAAAAAAGGGGGAACGTCTATGTGAATAGCGGCGTAGCCTTTTCCATCTCGGGATCCCTTTTGGCCAGCTTTTTTTTTTTTTTTTTCTTGTCTTTTTGCTGGAAAAAAAAAGCGGTCAGATGAGTTTTTCCAGTCCCCCCCCTTCAGATTTTTTAGGTGTTCTCTTTATGTAGAGTCTAGGTTTAGGTTATTATTTTGTGTATTTTGCCAATTAGTCCCTAGATCTTTTTGTGTTAAGTCCTTAGGGTCCTTTTTTATTTGTTTTTGTTCAAAAGAAGAGTCTAGAAGGGTCCCTAGGCTTAATGGACTAATCTGAATTGAGCCAAGAATTGGGCTCTAAAACTCTTAAAATTATGATCCAACACCTTAATGGGCTCCTTTTAAAATAAGATAAAAATACTACACAATCCAAAAGCTAACATAAAACTATTACGTATTTTTTGTATTTTCAAGTTTATGTAAAGATAAAAATAAGGTACTATTTTTGTATATATTTTTTACTTAAATTTATGAAAGATACGTAAGCTAAAATATTTTTGTAATTTTGCATTTTCATGACGAAAATAAAGTAAAGAAGTCAAAAATAGTTGAAATAGCTATATTAAGCCTAAATTAAATATTTACTTGATAAAATATGAAAAATCTTGGGGAGGGTCAAAAATCACATGTCTACAGCTGCCTCTCTTTGACTGGAAATGCGAAGCGTTTTCGGACAAAGAATGACTAGACAGGTTTTTTGACCCGACCCTTATTTAAAGAGACTAAAACTAAGAGAAAAGGGGAATGTGACCGAGCCCTGGTATCTGAGCTGCCTACATATCCTTGGCTATAAAGGAATCAGGCCACGTGTAGTTCAGAGGTTAGTGAGATAATGGAGCCGAGGTTCCAGTCCGCAGTCTCGTTATTACATTAAAAATCAAAAAATGAAAAATACTAGCTAAGCCTGTCAACTACGAGTTACAAGATTCTTATCTATAAGTCTTCTGAAACTTGATCTTGAGTCTTGAATGGTTCTTCATGCAGACTTTACATTTGAACCTCGGCGCTTGTTAGCTGCAGGTGCTAGCTCGTTCTTCTTTAGCTTTTGTATCAAGACCGGACATGTAGTACTTGTGACCTCGGCCATGTCTTGAGCAACCCACATTTTTCATCAACTTCTGCATCTGAATTAACTTCTTGCCTTTCTCTCTTGTCTTTTTTTCTTTCTTTATTGTGACTAACTTCTGTTGATCATCTCGGACTGTTGACTCGCATTCTTGCTACGAGCTTCTTTCGTTGCTGACTTGAATTGCATTCTGAAGTGAATTCTCTTATTCTCCAAGTAGGCTCCTGATTGTTGAACACTTGCATTGCTTTTCCCTGAAACTGCTTTCCCTTGAAACTTGAACTGTCTTCCCTTGTTCTCCAGGTGGGCGCCTGATTTCTAAAACTTGAATGTATTCCCTTGTTCTCCAGGTGGGCTCCTGATTGATGAAGCTTGAATGTATATTCCCTTGTTCTCCAGGTGGACGCCTGACTGCTGAACTTGAAAAAATGTATTCCCTTGTTCTCCAGGTGGGCGCCTGATATCCACAAAATAAAAAAAAATAAAGAAAACTTCTGCCCCAGTTTGGCATGTTACCAAATATCAGTAAGAACATGAAAACTGAAACTTGAAAATGTATTCCCTTATTCTCCAAGTGGGCGCCTGATTGCTGAAACTTGAAAATGTATTCCCTTGTTCTCCAGGTGGGCGCCTGATTGCTGAATCTGAAACGTATTCCCTTGTTCTCCAGGTGGGCGCCTGATTGATGAACTTGAAATGTATTCCCTTGTTCTCTAGGTGGGCGCCTGATTGCTGAAACTTGAAATGTATTCCCTTATTCTCCAGGTGGCCGCCTGATTACCAACTCGAAATGTATTCCCTTATTCTCCAGGTGGGCGCCTGGTTGCTGAACTTGAAATGTATTTCCTTGTTCTTCAGTTGGGCACCTGATTACCAAAACTTGAAATGTATTCCCTTGTTATCCAGGTGGGCGCCTGATTTCAACAAAATAGACAAAAACAAAGAAAATTTTTTGTCCCAGTTTGGTGGATGGGCACATCTGTGAGTGTTAATTGACATGTTGCCAAATATCTCTATGAATCTGAAAGCTAAATCCCATTATCCAGGAGAGTCCTGAAAACTTTTCAAGTTCAGCAATGATGGCTTTAAAATCTAAATTATATCTTCTAAAGGTGTGACTCCTGCTACATTTTGTTATCTAAGAAAGTCTTAAACTACATCCCATTATCCAGGAGGGTCCTGACAAAAAAAAATCCCATTATCCATGAGGGTCCTGAAAACTTAAAGCTAAATCCCATTATCCGTCCAGAAAACTTAAAAAACTAAATCCCATTATCTAGGAGGGTCCTGAGAATTTAAAACTAAATCCCATTATCCAGGAGGGTCCTGAGAACTTTTAAAATTAAATCTCATTATCCAGGAGGGTCCTGAGAACCTTTAAAATTAAATCCCAGTATCCAGGAGGGTCCTGAGAACCTTTAAAATTAAATCCATTATCCAGGAGGGTTCTGGGATTTTAAAATTAAATTCCATTATCCAGGAGGGTCCTGGGATTTTAAAATTAAATCCCATTATCCAGGAGGGTCCTGAGAATTTAAAACTAAATCTCATTATCTAGGAGGGTCCTAAAAACTTTTAAAATTAAATCCAATTATCCAGGAGGGTCCTGAAAATTTAAAAACTAAATCCCATTATTCAAGAGGGTCCTAAAGATTTAAAAACTAAATCCCATTATCCAGGAGGGTCCTGAGAATTTTAAAATTAAATCTCATTATCCATAAGGGTCCTGAGAATTTAAAAACTAAATACCATTATCTATGAGGGTCCTGAAAACTTTTTAAAATTAAATCTCATTATCCAGGGGGGTCCTGAAAATTTGAAAACTAAATCCCATTAACCAGAAGCTTGAAAACTTTTTTAAAATTAAATCCCATTATCTAGAAGAGTCCTGAAAATTTAAAAACTAAATCCCATTATCCAGGAGGGTCCTGAAGATTTAAAAACTAAATCCTATTATCTAGGAGGGTCCTGAAACTCCTAATTGGATTCTATCTCAAACATGCAAACTTTTAAGCCAACTTATATTCCTTTGGGGTACATTTATGCTAGATTATGCTACTCACGATTGTTTGAATTTTAAACTAAGTCGCATTTTCCAGGAGGGTCCTGAGAATTTCAAATTAAATACCAAGCATGAAAACGTCAAGGCCAACTTATATTCCTTTGGGATATATTTATGCTAGATTATGTTATTTCTGAACTTTAAACTAGGTCTCATTTTCTAGGAGGGTCCTGAAAACTTTAAATTAAATCCCATTATCCAGGTGGGTCCTGAGAGTTTACGGTCAAACCTGTCTGGTGCTTGCCTTTCCTTGCGATGGGTTTCTCCGAAACAAATGAGATTTCCTGCCCCTATTTCAGATTAAAGAAAAATCTTGTCAGTTTAAAATATGGTGGTTGGTTTGTGGCCTTGACTTTGAGGGCAGTTGCTCCTTCACTTCTCATGATAACCGATTTCCACTCGAAGACCTTGCTTGTTCTTTGAATAATCACTTTCTCTGTCATCCTTATCACAGAAAATACCTCTTCTCCGTTCAGACCCAATACCCTCTATCTGTTGCATTACTCATGAACTGACATTTACCAACCTTTATGTCTCCCATGAATCCTAAAGCACGTCAATTACCATCCACTCAATGTGCATGTTGTTATTTCCTGACTTAACCCACTAGCATTGGCCTTGAGGTCTATTGCTCCTTCACTTGCCATGATAACTTTGATTTCCACTTGGAAGACCTTGCTTGTTATTGGTTAACCACTTTCTCTGTCAATCTTATCATAGAAAATACCCTTAATCTATTCACCTAACACCCTCCATCTGTTGCATTGTCCATGAATTGATATGTTCCAAACCTTTGTGTTTCACCGAAAATACCTTTGATTCGTTCACCTAACACCCTCCATCTTGTTGCATTGTTCATGAATTGATATATACCAAACCTTTGTGTTTCACCGAAAATACCTTTGATTCGTTCACCTAACACCCTCCATCTTGTTGCATTGTTCATGAATTTATATGTACCAAACCTTTGTATTTCACAAGGATCCCAAAGCATGTTGATTATTACCAGCTCAATGCACCTGTTGTTCTTTTCTGACTTATGACATTTGATGTGTTAGCCAGACCCCGTTTTGTGCAATTGAACAGCTAGTGGCAAATTTTGAAGTCATTTCTCACTTGTTCTAACTGCACAGACTTAGGAAAAGGAAGTAAACAAGACAAAAAGGAAAGGAGTGAAGGACAATGGAAAAAGATGATTCCTAACGAGAAAACTATAAAGTAGAAGCCTATCAGTTGTGGATACCAACTCTAATGACCATGACATGCACCTGTGGCCTATTCTGTCAAGTAAGCCTGATGTTCGACTATTGTTGTACCTTTAAACCACGAAACTGGGCTTCAATGCTCCGATTATCCAATCTGATTCACAATCCTTATTCAACTTGTAGTGCCCCGAGAGTTTTCGCCATCAAGCCTCTCTCATTTGTTCTTTCTCTCGACTTACTGTCGCCTCAAGGTGCCCGCGAAGGTTTTCACCAATAAGACTCTCTCATCTTTTTATTTCTCTCAGCTTTCCATCGTCTTATAGTGCCTGTGAAGGTTTTCACCAATAAGGCTCTCTCATTTTGATTTCTCTCAGCTCCCTTCGCCTTACGGTGCCTGTAAGGGTTTTCACCGATAAGACTCTCTCATTTTCATTATTTTTCCTGCTTGGACTAGAGTGTTACCCCTGATATGAATCACCTCAATTTTCTCGACCTTGCATCTCTCGAAGACTGATCATAAGGTCTTTCTTGGACCGTAACGTGGGCCTTTGGACGAGATTAGAAAGAAAAGGTATATAAAAGGCTCAAAACAATTCAAATGGGTTCAAAATTACAACTTTCAGAATCAGATTTCCTACAACAACCACAACTTCTGCCTCAATTTCTTGCTTGGGGACTTTTGGATTTTTATTTCGATGAGACCGAACCGTGAGGCTACCTACGTATCCTTAAAAGGAATCAGGTCGAACGTAGTTCATGACATAGGAATTGCTTCGTTTTTGTACTTTTCTCTCTCTTTTTTTCTTTTTTTATTTTCTTTACTCTTTTCCCATTTTTCTTTCTCTTTTTCTCTTCTCTTTTCCTCTTTTCTCTCTTTTCTTTTTTAATTTTGTATATGTATTTCTAAACTCTGCTTCTGATTCCAAAAGAGGGATATGAAAGAAAATAAATAAGGCTCGAAGAGGTAACAAAGGATAAAGTGTTTAGATAGCAGAATAAAATGCCTTCGTCATTCCAATCTTCAAAGCTTGTCAAACACAAACAACACAATTAAACAACCCAAAGAAATCATACATAATATCTTTTAACTGCATCAGAATTGATAACCATATCGACACATTTGCCTTATACATATGTTAAATACAAAGCACCATTGGAAAACACTCTTGTTACCACGAACGCCCCTGCCAATTTGGGGCAAACTTACCTTTAGCTTCAACCTGATCCGGCAGGATGCGTTTCAATAGTGTTTCTTTATGTTCTATATGCCCCAGTTTCACACAATTCGGGCTTGAATTGATCTCAAAATGCCTTTACTTATTTCCCTCAAATGTCCTTACATCTTCAACATTGTTTCATTGCTTCGTGATTAAACTGACTTTTAAAATCAGGCTGAGAATTACGCGTGCATGTCATGTCACTAGAGTCAACAGGAAAAGAACTATAAAAAGAAAAGAGAACTAAACGAAAATGACTAGAAATCACAAAAAACAGAAAATTGCATTAGACAGATGGTGAAAGGGTTTGGACAACAAAACAAACAAACTAAATTGGGGTTGCAAACCTAGAACAAACCCAGACAATACTAAACGAGCTATTATGACTAAACAAACTAAGCAAAAAAAAAGGATAGAAGGTTTTGAGTCACAAGACAATATCCGGATTACAACTCTGAAATAACCCGGATAGCAGAAATGTCAACAAAATAAACCACCAAAACTCCTCCCTGGCTAACCAAGAAAAGAGCGTCTTTCCAGTCATCAAACTCAACATCTTAGCCACTGACTTCTGCATCAACAATACTAGGACCTTCACAAGTCTCCATCACATTGTTCTTAACAAATTGCCTTTGGATTCCCTTTGCCTTCTCATTCTTAGGATTAACCTCTAATAGAACTGAAAGCTTCGTAGCACGTGGACTTCCTAGGATCCCAGAAAAATTCTCACATTCCTTTTCAAAATAAATCATACCCACCATATGTGTCTCATTATGCACAAGTGATGGACTTTGGCTAGTGTCTGCTGCGTCTGGATTTTGCACGACAATGTCGCCTGCATCAATAAGCTTCTAAATCGCATTCTTAATATTCGAACACTTCTCTATGTCATGCCCCGGGGCATCTGAGCAATATGCGCACCTTTGAGAAAAACCAAACTTCTTTGGAAGAGGGTTTGGCATTTTTATCTGGATCGGCTTCAACATGTCAAATTTCCGTAGCCTCTGGAACAGACTGGCATATGACTCTCCCAATGGAGTGAAGGTTTTCTTCTTCCGCATCCTCTCGTTCTTAAATTTTGATTGGGCCGGAAACCTGATCCAGGGGGTTTCGTTAGACTCGTGGGGGTAGATAGGCATTTTGTGGAGCTGGGTACTGCAAGAGTGATGTACGACTTTGGGAGTTCTGTGGAGAGAAGTGGCATTGGGGAGGCTCATCTGGTGCATAAGGATATCCACGGGGACAATGTCGAGGCTGGGAGTGTTGATCGGGAAAGCCCATTGGATCATCTTTTTTGTTTCTCTTTCTTCCACCCAAGCTTACTGGGATGTTCTGAATTTTTTTTTTGAACAACTCATGATTTTGCCTGACTTGATTCCCTCTTCTACTAGCTCCCCCATTTTTTAACACATCATTGAAAGGCTTCCCCAGGGCCGGGATCAAATGACTAAAGTAGGTGGGACCCTAGGCTTGTAGGAAAAGCTCAACCATTTCTTCTTCACCAATCGGGGTATTGACTCGAGCAGCCTGCTCCCTCCATCCGAGCCCAAACTCTCTAAAGCTTTCCTTTGGCTTCTTTCCCATTCTAGATACGGAGGAGCGGTCTGGGGTAACACCTTATTTGTATTGAAAGTTTTGAACAAAATCTTGAGTCATGTTACCCAATGTAGGCCACTTACCAACATCTCGACGAGCATGCCAGTCCAAAGCTTCCCCAGTCAGGCTCTCACTGAAATACGCCATCATCAAGTCATCTTTCTCTCCAACACCTCTTATTTCACTACAATAAACCTTCAGATGGGTTACCGGATCCCCACACCCATCATATAAGTTAAACTTTGGCACTTTAAACCCCACGGGCAGGCGAACGTCAGGGGACACAGACAATTCCTTGTAAGTCATGCTTCTCTGGTCTCCCGTTCCTTACTTGTTCTTTAAGGACTGTTCTATGCCTTTGAGCCTCTTGGGTGCCCCATCTTTCCCTTTTCTTCCTGTGAGCCTTTCATTTTCAACATGAGGCTCATCGCTTGGGCCCTGTTTGTATGAGTAGGGAACCTTGTGGGCAACCTCTGAGGGGTAATATTGGGCATCATGAGCTTGGAGATAAGCGGGTGGATCTGGAGAGTATGGAGGATCATCTGGCATTGTGTCCGGAGTTTGGGTAAGGGCAGCATCTAGGAAGCTAGGTGGTGGCGGGGGTGGCGCCTTCCCAGTCATCCAAGCCTGATGCATGTCAGCCATGTGTTGTTTTAATATCTTTACCTCTTTAACCAACTCATTGCCCTGTTCCACCAACTACTTTCGAGCGCCGGTATCAACCAACTCAGTTCTGTTGTTGTCTGCCATTGCCTTTTGACTTTATGTTGTAGGGAAGAGTTACCACTTTAAAACCACAAACCAACCACCCTTCCGCTATGAATATAACAAAATGAAGCTATCACGTTAGCGTTAGGGCATTTAACATAAGATAATCTCACTTTATGTGGAATGCACCTAGCCACAGTTATCGGTTCTAAAATGACTTCGAGGGTACGAAGGTCAGTTGGCATCATCCCAATTTATTCATTTCAATCCTCTCTTTTCTTTGCTTTTCTAGCACTTGCTGGTTTGCCCATTTTCCTTCCTTTCTCTTTTTTTTAATCATCACCATTTCTTTCTCTCATATCTCACATCCCACAATTCCACCTCTTTTTTTCTTTTCTTTTTTTTTCCTTTTTTTTTTCTTTTATAAAAAATGATTCGATTGAACCCTATGTAGGTTGCCTACGTATCATGACCCCGCATGAATCAGATCTTTGCGTAGTTTTGGCAGATCGGGAATAAAGGAAACAAACTAACATTCTCTTCTTTTTACCTTAATGACTCTAACGAGAAAAGGGAAATAAAAGAAACAAATCTCTTTTTTTGTTTTTGAATTTTCTAGACTTAATGTTCTATAATCTATTGCAAACTCAAACATAACGAGCATATATTTTTTGTTTTTTTGAAACAAACACTCTATGGGAAATTATTAAGAAAAAAACCTTAGAAGAGAAAAAAAAATTGATTTCTTTTTAGGAAGAAAATCGAAAGAATAAACCACAGAAAAATGTTTTGAATTTTTATTTGATATCCTGACGCAAGATTTCGAAGCAAGCAATGAAAAAGATAAAACAAAATATTTTTGGATTTCAATTTTGATTGGCTAAAGAAAAAATTCTAATGATAAACAAAAGATAAAGTATACAATATCCTAAAGTTCTAATGAAAATAAAAAGAATTTTTTTTCATCTTTCATTAATTTCCCAAAGAAACACCTTACAAGAATTTTTTTTTGGATTTTGGAATTACTATCTTAAAGAAAACTTTTAAAGAGGTACTAAAAGAAAATTCTCTTTTTTGTTTCTTTTTTTTTTTAAAAAATTTTGGTCCTAATATACTAAGGGAAGTATAAAAGCAATTTTTTTAAAAAAAAATTCGAGATACTAACTTCCTAAAATAAAACCACCTCAAACTTTCTTTTTTCTTCTTGATTTCTAGGAGTAGTATTTCTAAAGAAAATTCTAACGGAAATATAAAAACGCAAAATATCCTTTTTTTTTTGGATTTTGAGTTACACCACACCTTTTCAAATACAAAATAAAAGTACAATCACAAAAAACTCGACATTGCTGTACAAAACTAGAAAATAAAAGACGACGTAAAAAAACATACTCCAAACATAAAAATAAAATAAAAATAACAAATATAAAAAATCTCCTTAAGCAACTCCTGAATGCTGTGGTCCTGGGGTATCTGTCATGCTCAAACTCCGGTAAGTGGATCCACACCTGTATGAGAAAACTTAAACCAATACTATGTGAGACAATAACATTCCCTACTAGACACATGCAAGACAGGATTGAGGCTATTTTTGCAAAATGACTTATTTGGCCAAAAAGTGGTTAGAAGTGCAAAATTTGGCTAAGACCCCGCAAAGCCAAGAACTTAAGATTTACTAGGAAGACCGTACCTTATGTGGGTTGCCTACGTATCACCCCCCGAAAGACGAAAATCAGGTATGCGTAGTTCGGAAAGATTAGATACAGGCGAAAAATAAAAATAACAACTAATTTAGAGAAAATAAGTTTTTTTTTGTCTTTTCTTTCTCTCTTTTTTAAAAAAAAATGATGAAACATATAAACTCTTTTTTTTATTTTCTTTTTCTCCTTTTTTTGATTTTTGATTTTTGAAAAAATGATGAAAAAGTACAAAAAATTTTAAATTTTCAAGCTCTTTTTTTCTTAACAAAATTTAACAGAAAATATAATTAGGCCCCACTCGCTTTATCTTCACACTTCACCCTCTCTTTTTCTTTTTTTTTCTTTCTTCTTTCTTTTTTCATTGTTTTTTTTTTCATTTCTTCATCTACCCTCAGCTATCATTGGTGCGCCAAATGACCCTTTTACCCTTGAATAAATGTAACATGTAGCACATAAGATGAATCAGGATGATCTTTTATTTTTTGGGGTATACCTGTCCTAGACGGACCCAACCCCTGTGTTGAGTCCCCTAAGTCAAAATGCACATGATACAAACAAACGTTCCTACTAGGGATCCGGCATGAGGTATTGTTATACTAGGTTTTAAAAAACCTGGGTTTATTTGTTCTAGACCTGGCTTACCCGAGCGGACAGCTCGAGCTGGCGGGGCTGCGTACCGATAACCAAAAGATCATCCGGCTTTGCAACTTGTCCGAACCTCGTTCTATTTGGGATATGATACTAACAGAAAGAAGTCACGACCAGCGTATACTCCTCGGGAGAGAGAAGAGAGGGGTTTCGTAGCAGTTTATATATACAGTTCAGATAATATCAAAGTGGTAAAAAGCAACATTTAGCATATTAGGCTCAAACATGTAATAAAATCAAATAACAGATAAAACCAAATGTAACAATTCATCTAAGCTCGAATTCTTGAACCCTGAACCAGAGATTCTGGGTTCGATCCCCAGCAGAGTCGCCAGAGCTATCACTAGGGTTGTCCATTCGGATCGGATATCCGAAATCCGAACCGATCCATTCAATTTTGAATTTTGGATTTCGGATTGGATCGGATTTCGGATTATGTTTATTAAAATTTCGGATTTCGGATCGGATTTCGGATTGGTATATTTTAATCCAATCCAATCCGAAATTCGAAATTATTAGGACATGTATAAATACTACACTTTAATTTACATCAACCTCCAAGTTATTACCTTTACAATTGCTAGATTTAGCTATATTGGCACCATAGTACTCTCATAATTGCATAAACATGAATTTTTCTTAATGTATTGCCTCTTTTACAAAGAAAATATACATATTAGTTTAACTTTGAGGCATAATAATACGATCTGATATCCGATCCGATTCAAACTTTAAAATCCGATCCGATCCGATATAATTCGGATCGGATTCGGATTGCATTTTCTAGAATCCGAAATCCGAAATTCGAATCCAAAATATGCTAAATCAGATCCGATCCGATCCGTGCACAGCCCTAGTTGTCACACCTCCTTTTTTACCTACACCCCCGGAAGGGGATATATAGGAGTTTTTCCAATTAAAGGACAATCGAAACGAGATTTATTTTATTAAAATTCAGAGTCGCCACTTGGGATAATTTATGGTGTACCAAGTCACCGGTTCAAATCCCGAATCGAGGAAAAGACTGACTCTGTATTACAGTCCGCGAACCAAAAATCTGGGTAAGGAATTCTGTTAACCCGGGAGAAGGTGTTAGACATTTCCGAGTTTCGTGGTTCTAGCACGGTCGCTCAACTGCTATATTCAGCTTATTATCTGATTTTAGTACATGTTTTAGCTTGTGGTTCGATTTTAACTTTATAGCCGCTTTTATTCCTTTTAGGAAGATTGCAACGTCATTTAAAATATGTCTCGAACCACGTCACATAAATGCACCCGTAGTTCGCAACACATTTCATATAACATTGTTGAGATTTAGATTTTGGTCACATAAATGCGCACCCGAGTTTAGGAAGGTAAATTATTAAAATAACGCGCCTAAAGTATAAGCCAAATTATTGAGTTCTTCATTAGTAGGCTAGTATAGCAATTAAGTAAAAAATCACTACTCGTAACAACTCATTCATAAGATTCAACGAGATATTTTAATGATTTAAATCATATTTAACTATATGAAAGGCTAATTATAAAGGGGAAACAAAACAACAATGAAACAAAAAGGGAAAAAATGAAGGCAACAGTAAATGACAATGAAACTAAAAGGATGTCATGCTTTTCAATTAACAATGAGTAGGGACTCGACGTTTCACCAAAAATGAAACCAAACAAATTATTCAAGTCCAAATATCAAACTATACATTTCAACCAAAATACTTTCACAATCAAAACCTTCAAACTTCGTCCATTAGTAATAAAATTCACATGCATTTGACCATGGAAAAAAAGTAGACATTTATCATCTTTAATAAACTTAGACCAATTTCATCCACTAGTGACCACTGTTGAAAATCAAAATATCTGCACCTTTCCACTTAGCAAAACTCCAATCCAGTAAACAAACAGGGTTAAAAAGAAAAGGATAATATAAATCTACCCATTTTATTAACTTTCAAAGTGTACCAAGAAAATCATGTTGAAGAAACTAACAGCAAACAAATCCGCTAATAAGAGACATCGGAACTTCGAAACTCAACCGGGAACAGCTCGTCGGAAAATTTGACTCGACCCCGATTAAAAGTGATGTTGTTTTGCGAAGATAGGGGGGTTGTTCTCGAGCTGTTTTCACCGGAATTTTAATGGAACTCGAACAACAATTTTTACGGTTGTTTCATATTGCAACAAAGCTGGTTTTGGTGTGGTGTGTGCGTGCGACTGTTGCTCTGTTTTTTCGGCTGTGTATGTGTGGTGGCGTAAGGAGAAGGGAGAATAAGAAAGAACAACGATGGGGGGGGGGTCGCCGGTGGTCGTTTATACTGTTGAAGCAAATCAAAAAACGGGGAGGGGAAAGGCCGAAGAAGATGACCAAAAAAAGGGGAACGTCTATGTGAATAGCGGCGCAGCCTTTTCCGTCTCGGGATCCCTTTTGGCCAGCTTTTTTTGTTTTTATTTTTTTTCGTGTCCTTTTGCTGAAAGAAAAAGGCGGTCAGATGAGTTTTTCCAGTCCCCTTCGGATTTTTTAGGTGTTCTCTTTATGTAGAGTCTAGGTTTAGGTTATTATTTTGTGTATTTTGCCAATTAGTCCCTAGGTCTTTTTGTGTTAAGTCCTTAGGGTCCTTTTTTATTTGTTTTTGTTTCAAAGAAGAGTCTAGAAGGGTCCCTAGGCTTAATGGACTAATCCGAATCGAGCCAAGAATTGGGCTCTAAAACTTTTAAAATTATGATCCAACACTTTAATGGGCTCCTTCTAAAATAAGATAAAAAATACTACACAATCCAAAAGCTAACATAAAACTATTACGTATTTTTTGTATTTTCAAGTTTATGTAAAGATAAAAATAAGGTACTATTTTTGTATATATTTTTTACTTAAATTTATGAAAGATACGTAAGCTAAAATATTTTTGTAATTTTGCATTTTCATGACGAAAATAAAGTAAAGAAGTCAAAAATAGTTGAAATAGTTATATTAGGCCTAAATTAAATATTTACATGCTTATGAAAAATCTTGGGGAGGGTCAAAAATCACATGTCTACACCCAGAACCCGCACGTGGAAAGGACTAGCCCTCAAATATGGTGGAAGTCCAAAAATCATGGTACGTTAAACTCACCTTGCTTTTTCCCTTTCATATAAGGAAACTGATTAACCCTAGTGGTGCAAGTGCTTCTTCTCGAAGTTCCCGTTCGGGGAACAAGCAACAAAAAAAAGACATTCATCCGCGGTCGGGGGAACAAATAAGAAGGGGCAAAAAGCATCGCGCGCAAGCCATCTTCGGATATTGTGGTGATGAGAATCGTGCCAGAGCTGGTCCCAGAAACCGTGGTGATCGATGATAATGGAGAAGCTAGTGATGAGGGGGCTTCTCTACATAGAAGACAATGACCTTCATCAATTCAACAGAATGCTCAATATGTTGAATTAGCTATACCAATCAAGGACGATGCCTTGACACTCTGGGAAGTTTGATGTGGTGGAAGATGCCAATTCACGCTTCCGAGTCCTAATTGCTGCACCCAGTACTGTATGGCTGAGGACCGGCCTCTTCCATCTTTAGTTGATGAGAAACCATCAACCAGCACTGCACCTGCAGTAACTGTTTCTCGCCCTTCAACGCCATCAACTTCATCTCCTTCTTCACCAACTCTGTTTCTGCCACCAGTAATTACTGCATCATCTCTACCGATCGCAGTTTCCCGAAAGGTCGACGTACCTCTTCCCCAGTCCCCAGTTCATAGGAACTTGGAGCAAAATTATGCTGCCCCATCAGAAGATCCTCAAAAGAGGAGAAGCGTTACTCTCTCAGTTTCCATCGAATGCCATCTGTTATCCTGGCCAGTGGAACTTGCAAACTACCTGAAGCATTTGGCTTTGGAAAAAGATAGGAAAAAGATACAAGCTCTCTCGGGAGAATACTTGTTGAACAATTCCATGCATAACACAATAGCGGTATAGTCTTTTGTTTTTTCTATTGTTCATTCTATCATTGTTATGGTAGGATTTTAAATTTGCATTTATGTTTTGTAGGACAACTTTTTTGCTTCTGAGGGCCTACAAAGGTTGATTCGTGGTAAGGAGGAACTTACCTCTAAACGGGATCAACTTTTGACCGAGCGAGACTAGAATGTTGCTCACCTCGTAGAGTTGGAAGCACGAGCTACTGAGGCCATTGAATTGGTGGCTCGGTTGCTGAAAAGCTAGCAAGAAGTAGTGACCCTTAGCCAAGATATTGCCCCGTTGAGGGCTCAATATGAAAAGGCTAGGGCCAAATGGGTTGAAGTCCATAATGTCATTCTTACTGCATCCGATTGTGAAGAGTTTGATGCTGCCGGGTGAAGTATAATTTTCAGCTCTATTATCCATAAGCTTGATGTTAGCCTCCGGTCCACAAGATCTGCACGGGATAACATTTCTACCGAGGTCGACCAACTTAAAGAAGAACTTCAGCACCGATCGGCTTCCTTCATTGTTGAAAAAATATATGCTATGTATAGTATGAGGAGAAAAACCTTAGAATAGGCCAAAGCAGGTATTATTGATTTGATGCCGAAATCTCTAAGGCCCGTGAGTTGGAGTTAGCTGCAAAAAGGGGTCTTTCGGCTCGACCTGATGCTACCAATTCTTCTGGTTCCGGTTGTGATTTCTCAGGAACCGAAGAGAAATCGGAAGGCGATGATGCTGAAGACT
The DNA here is from genome assembly GCF_000393655.2 of Nicotiana sylvestris. Taxonomy (NCBI): domain Eukaryota; kingdom Viridiplantae; phylum Streptophyta; class Magnoliopsida; order Solanales; family Solanaceae; genus Nicotiana; species Nicotiana sylvestris. Next base: position 6,909,642 of record NC_091068.1, read on the forward strand.
AAAATGACGAAGGCCAAAATATCGAACCGGGGGAGGATCCACCCATTTCTTCTAGGGGCGTAGATGCTTCTCTTCCTCCAGGTTTCGGAGATGCAACAACTTAGTTTTTAATTTCCTTTTCAAACTTTTGTATTTGTGTTGTTTGGCACATTTATTGTAAATAAGAACTATTTTTCGTTCAAGCATTGATAAGTTTTCCTTCTGCATACATTCGTTTAAATATTTGGGCAAGTTTGCTCTTTGCATCTTTTTTCATTTAAGTATTTGAGCAGGTTTTACTATTATGTCTAATTATGCAAGATTTCGGGTGTATTTCCCTCTAAGAACATTTGGATTCCAGGCATAAGTTCTTCCGAAATCAACCCTTTAACGTGAGGATTTTCATAAGAGATGGCTATCTTATGTTTACGGTGCTCTTGAAGAGGACTTCTGCTGTTCATTACGGAACTAGCATTTGAAGTACTTGTTTAACTTTCAAATGACAAAATCAATTCATCATTCAGACAAGAAACAAGATAGAAATAAAAGGACTTTACTTTATTCCTTCCATTTTCGAAAGTACATAAACATACATTGTGCTATAAAGAAATTGCCATTTCTTGTGGCTAAAGAAATTGCCATTTCATTGTGCTATAAGCAACTTGTACAACTTGTTTCTATGGGACTGGCCGTGCAGTCCCTGGTCCCGATGATACAACTATGTTTCCGAGTTTTCACATTCCGTTGGAAGTGGCAGTCATTGTTGACATATCCTCATATCATTCCCCGTAGTGTTCGAATGCGAATTTGAACACTGAACATTTTACACCTTCAAGGATTCCACTTGTGAATTGCTAGATAATATTCAGTTCAATAACAAAATTCACTTCCCCATAGGAATTTATGCTATCGAGCCAAAGATTATGTAACAATCCCCCAGTGGTTTGCACTTGTGAACATTCGGGTAATCTCTATTCGATAGCAAACTTAACTTCCCGGTAGGAAATTTGCTATCGAGCAAAAGACTAACGAATCATTCCGCGGTGGTTATTTGCTTGTGTGTCTTGTCATTTAATGGTCTTACTGTTGTTGCTGAAGCTTCCTTCATAGTATTCTTTTTGTTGCTGCCTTGTTAAAAACCTTGTCAGAAAAACCCAATTGAGACCAAAACTAGACAAAGGGAAAAAGAGTGCAACACATACTTTTGGTACAGTTGGTGTTCATCAACAATAGTATCTCTTGAGGTGTTCCACATTCCAGTTGCTTGGCAACTTTTCTCCATCTTGATTTTCTAACTCGTATGATCTTTTCTCGGTGACAGCTGAAACCTGGTAGGGGCCTTCCCATGTTGGACCTAGTTTCCTCGCATTGAGCTCTCAGGTGTTTTGAGTTACTTTTCTTAAAACCAAATCTCCTACTTTGAAATAGCATAGGTTGGCCCTTCGATTGTAACATCTCTCTATTCTATTTTTTTGGGCTGCCATCCTTATATGCGCCAAGTCCCTGCGTTCATCGAGCAGCTCCAAATTGACTAACATTGCTTCATTGTTTGCCCAAAAATACCTCAGGATAGTTTCTCCTACTCCCACCAGGATCATGGTTTCTGCCCCGTACGCAAGAGAAAAAGGGGCCTCTCTTGTGCTCAATTTGGTCATTGTTCGGTATGCACATAGAATACATGGCAGCTCGTCAGGACATTTTCCTTTAGCTTCTTCCAATCTCTTTTTGAGATTTTGTATAATCACCTTGTTCGTTGATTCTGCTTGGCTGTTTATGCTCGGATGATAGGGTGATGATGTGATCCTCTTGATTTTCAAGTCCTCGAGGAACTTTGTGATCTTTGAGCCTATAAATTGTGGCCCGTTGTCACATGCTATTTCCTTTGGTATTCCAAATATGGAAATTATGTTCTCCCACAAGAAATTTACCACTTCACGCTCGTCGATCTTCTGATAAAAACATGTTTCAATCCACTTAGAAAAATAGTCAGTTAAAATCAAAAGATCTTAGCTTACCGGGGGCCGGTGGTAGTTGTCCAATAATATCCATTCCCCACTTCATGAATGGCTATGGTGACAAATTGAGTGTAATGGCTCTGCTGATTGATGTACCAACGAGGCGTAGCGTTGACATTTATCACTGAACATAAGCTTTAGCGTCTCGTTCCATTCGGGGCCAATAATATCCTTTCCTAGTTAGTTTTAACACAAAGGAATCAGCCTCTGAATGGTTTCCGTAGATCCCTTCGTGGACTTCTCGCATAACATAATTAGCTTTGAGGCTCCCAAACATCGGGCTAGCGGGCCTTGGAAAGATTTTTTGTACAATTGACTTCCTTTGAAGTTGTATCGCGCTATATTTGCGCGTAGTGCCCGAAATGCCTTAGGATCTTCAAGCAACTTTCCGTGCTCGATATAGTCAATGATCTCATTCCTCCAGTCCCAAACCAAACTAGTTGCATTTACCTCGTAATATTTATCTGCATCGAGGACTGAGTGCATAAGCCGTACGACCACACTGGAGTCCAATCCTTTCATTTCCGTAGATGAGCCAAGGTTAGCTAGTGCATCTATTTCGGCATTCTCTTCCCACAGGATATGCATAATTGACCATTCTCGGAATCGAGCGAGCAAAGCCTGACCCTTCATTACATACTGTTGCAACCTCCAAGACCACTAAATAGATCAATAGTTGTTCGCCTTTCTCCAATTTTGACAGTAATGGAGGACTTGACAAATACCTTTTCAGATCCTTCAAAGCATGCTGACACTCCAGTGTCTACTCAAAGTTATTCTTCTTTTTGAGAAGTGCAAAGAAATGATGGCATTTCTTTAAAGACTGGGAAATAAATCTGCTCAATACGGCGAACCTCCCTGTTAGCCTTTGAACCTCTTTTACGCTTGATAGTTGGTTCGAGATGTCTTTGATGGCTTTGATTTTATCGGAATTGACCTTGATCCCCCTTTGTGACACCAGAAATCCTAGGAACTTACCGGAACTGACCCCGAACGCACGTTTCTCGAGGTTAAGCTTCATGTTATGCTTTCTTAGGATGTCAAAAGTTTCTTGCAAGTGTTTGAGATGATCACCTGCATTCAAAACTTAACAAACATATCATATATGTAAACTTCCATGGTTTTCCTTATTTTCTTTTCAAACATTTTGTTCAGGAGCTGTTGATAAGTGGCTCCAATGTTCTTTGGCTAAAGGGCATCACAATATAATAATATGTGCCGAAATTTGTGATAAACGAAGTTTTTCCTGATCCTTCGGGTTTATCTTGATTTTGTTATACTCAGAAATAGCATAGAGGAAAATTGTCACACCTCCTTTTTCCTACCTCAGAAGGGATATAAGGGAGTTTTTTCTAATTTAAGTGACAATCGAAATAGGATTATTCATATAAAAATCAGAGTCGCCACTTGGGATATTTTATTGGTGTCCCAAGTCACCGGTTTAAAATCCTGAATCGAGGAAGGTTTGACTCTAATTATGGTCTGCTAACACAGAAATCCGGGTAAGCAATTTCATTAACCCGGGAGAAGGTGTTAGGCATTCCCGGGTTTCGTGGTTCTAGCATGGTCGCTCAACTATTATATTGGCCTAATTATCTCATTAATAACACATTTTAAACCTATGTGCTTTTTTAACTTTCTAACCGCTTTTAATGTATTTTAGGAAAATTCATGATTGCTTTTGAAAACACATCGTAAACCACGCTACATGAAATGCACCTGCGGTTCACGACATATTTATTTTATTTAACATTATTGAAAATTGAAGTCGGTGTCACACCTCCTTTTTCACTTACACCCCGCAAAGGGCGTAAAGGAGTTTTTCCAATTAAAGGACAATCGGAACGAGATTTAATTATTAATGATTCAGAGTCGCCACTTGGGTTATTAATGGTGTTCCAAGTCACCGGTTGAATCCCGAACCGAGGAAAAATATGACTCTGTTAACAGTCCGCGAACCAGAAATCCGGGTAAGGAATTCTGTTAACCCGGGAGAAGGTGTTAGGCATTCCCGGGTTCCGTGGTTCTAGCACGGTCGCTTAACTGTTGTATTTGATTTTATCTGATTTTAATACATGCTAGCTTATGTGTCTTTTATTTAATTTTGAACCGCTTTTATTATAATTATTTTTTTAAAAAAAGGAATTACAACGTTGTGAAAATGTGTCTCGAACCATGTCGCAATCAATGCACCCATGGTTGTCAATAAACTTCGACTCCATTGAGATTTGGATTTGGGTCGCATCAATGCGCACCCTAGTTTAGGAAGGTGAATTATTAAAATAGCGCGCCTAAAGCAACTACGCATTTTTAACTTTGCGAGGGCCATGAAAATTCGCTAAATGGTACACCTCGATTTCTAAAGGATTAAAATTAATTAAGCGAAGGCCATAGATTATAGCTCTTGTCGGTATGGCAAACCCCAATCTAATTAAAGGAGCCATATTTCAATACCTTTAATAATACCAAACCTTACAGCCTTTTACAACTAAAACCTCATAACTTGCCAAAAGTTTAATAAAAGAAACTAAGCAAATGAGTATTCAGGAATAGTAACGACAAGTACTAATACTAATTTTTGTCCAAATGAAACTAAGCAAATGAATATTCTGGAATAATAACGACAAATGCTAACACTAATCTTGTCCAAATGAAACTAAGCAAATGAACGCTCATAGTTTCCTCCATTAGCTAGCACCGAATGAATAAATTAACGCCAAACTGAGTTATAGAACACCTAATAGAACTTAATCAAAGGGTACCAAATAAACAAAAATAATATAAAATAAAAATGAATCAAAAGGCATGAACAGAAAATTACCATACAATTTCTGTACTGCATCTTTGAACTTCAACGTAACTTTTCCTCATCTACAACTTGATTTTTAATAACTTGAACAAACAGAAACGGATAGGACCAAGGACCAACCCTCAACATCGACCTCGTCGGAAAACCTCGAACGGGAACTTTTGATCAAAGCTCCAAGCAACAAGCTTCAACTTGACAGATCTCGACATGGTCTCAAGCGCAGATAATTTCCCATTATGATAGGTCGCTGGACTGATTTTTGAATCGAGCAAAGTTCTAATGTTTAATGGGTGAAAGAAAGATGAAGCAGTAATGTCTAGGCGAGGTTTTGGTGGTGGTTTCAGTTTGTTTTCCGGCGAGCTTGTCACTATTTTTGCTGGGTTTCTGGCAAACTATGGTGGTCTCAGTGGCTTTCGTTGGATGGGTTTTGGAGAAGATGAACCAATGGGGGGGTCGTTTGGTCGAAGAAGAAGAGCGATGGGGTGCAGGCTCCCTGGAGAAGACGACGTGGGGGGTATTTTCTTTTGTTATCTTGAATTGCGGCGCCCCTTCTGTAGATTCTTAGGCGTTCTTTTTGTTCCCTTTTTTGTTTTCTTTCTTCATTCTTTAGTGTTAAGCATTCTTTTATAGTGTAGAGTCTAGGTTGTAGGGTTTTAGGTTAAGGGGTATGGGCTTAGGAATTATGGGCTAGGCAATTATGGGCTAGGTCCAAAATTAGGCCTAAAGATGGGTTGCTCGAGTCCAAGGTCTATTCTTTTGCTGCGCACGAGATTAAAAATACATGCTTATTTATTAATTAGTCCTACTATTAAAATAATTATTAAAACAAAACTAACCATTAAAACAAATCCATTTTTTGTATTTTCAAACATTATATTAAAAATAAAAATACGATACTATTTTTATATATATTTTTTTAGATTAAAAATGACTACAAAATATTAATGAACTTATTTTTTGTAATTTTTGTTTTTTTGTACTAAAATAAAGTAAAAGTGTCAAAATTACTTAAAATATCTATATTATGCCTAAATTAAATACTTTACGCTAATATATAAAAAAATTTGGGGAGGGTCAAAAATCACATGTCTACAGTCGGGTCACATGAAATGCACACCCGAGCCCCTTTAATCTAATTTGATGTAGTTCGGTTGATAAATAGCAATCCATTTTCTATACTATGACAAAATCATGTTCAACTATAACCAATTCGAGTAACATCTGAGCAGATAAATAAGCGAGCAAATTCGAAACTTCGGAGAAACAATTACACAAACAATGGAATCATATCACCAAACAAACATTTAACATTAAGCTTGAATAAAACGGATAGAGGGTGATAGAATTGGACCTCAGCATAGCCGGAAAATTGGTTATTTCATTGTTTTAAACTCAAAAAATGCAACGAACAGCGGATAGAAACTCGAATTGGCACCGGAAACTCAACCAAACACGGATTCAAACCCACACTTTAATCACTGTTCATGACCTTAAACTCGGACAACACCTCGAACTTGAAACTCGAGCAGAACTCAGCAAGGAAACCGGAAACAAGGCTGGACTCAATCGAGTTCCATAATCTTGAAACAGACCCCAACCGTAAGATGAAAAATGCGGGATATTTTTTAGTTTTCTGGAAATATTGTGGGTGCTATCTATGACTCAAACGAAGTTTTTTCCTTTTCTAATTGTTCACAGAAACAGAACCAAAAGAGAGAAGAAGATTAATGATTTTTTAAACCTTCCCTTTCCGCCTCTGTTCGTATGTGTGCGTGTGACGTTGTTGAGGGAGTACCGAAGAAGACAAGTGTGCGGCTGTGTGTATCTAGGTTCAAAGAAAAAGAACAGGCTGAAAGGTCGTTGGTCGACGAGGTGGATAAGGAGCCGCTGGTGGTCTTTTCAGCTCATTTTCTGGCAAGCTCGTCGTTGTTCTGTTGCTGGTAGCGTTACCAGGAGAGGAACGAGTTGGTGTGGGAGACGGGTGCTGCTTGGAGAAGAGGACGGCTGGATCTGTTTGGTCTCTAGGGTCTTGTTTTTAAGGAAGACCATCAAGCTTTAGGTTTTTTATGTTTATGGCTACTGCTGCAGCTTTTTTTCATCTCCTTAGGCTCCTAGGGTTTTGTCTTGTATCCCAATGAAGAATAATATCGAATTCATATGGGGAGGGGTCTATTAGGTTGTGTATTGCAGCTGAAACCTTTTGGTCTTAGGCGTTTTTTGTTCAAGAAGATGAAAAAGGAGCTCCATGTTTTTGGGGTCCAAAATTTTAGAATAACGGCTGCCCCTCTTTGACTGGAAACATACAGAGTTTTCAGACAAAGACTGCCTAGACAGGTTTTTAACTCAACCCTTATTTGGAGAGACTAAAACTAAGAGAGAGGGGAATGTGACCGAGCCCTGGTATCTGGGCTGCCTACATATCTTTGGCTATAAAGGAATCAGGTCACGTGTAGTTCAGAAATGAGTGAGGTGATGGAGTATACCGAGGTGGAGAGCCGGTCGAGGTGCTGTTCCGTCGAGGTTCCGGTCCGCGGTTCCTGTTATTACATCAAAATCAAATGAAAAAGACTAACTAAACCTGTCAACTACGAGTTACAAGATTCCTATCTATAAGTCTTCTGAAGCTTGATCTTGAGTCTTGAATGGTTCTTCATGTAGACTTTGGATTGGAACCTTGACGCTTGCTAGTTGCAAGTGCTAGCTCGTTCTTCTTCAGATTTCGGATCAAGACCGGACATGTAGTGCTTGTGACCTCGGCCATGTCTTGAGCAGCTCACATCCTTCATCAACTTCTGAATTGCCTTCTGAATTGAATTTCCCTTTTTCCAGGTGGGCGCCTGATTGCTGAACTTGAACCGTCTTCACTTGTTACTTAGACACTGTTTTCTCTTGTACCTTGAACCATTTTCCCTTGAAACTTGAACTGTCTTCCTTCGAAACTGCTCTCCCTTGAAACTCGAGTTGTCTTCCTTCGACACTGCTTTCCCTAGAAACTTGAGTTGTCTCCCCTTATTCTCTAGGCGGGCTCCTGACTTCAAAACTTGAACTGTATTCCTCTGTTCTCTAGGCGGGCTCCTGACTTCAAACTTCAAATGTATTCCTCTGTTATCCAGGCGGGTTCCTGACTTCACAAAACAAACACAAAAAAGAAGACTTTCTGCCCCAGTTTGAAAACTGGGTACATGTTACTGGATGAGAATTTAAAAACTAAAACTTGAATTGTAATACCTCTATTCTCCAGGCGGGCTCCTGACTTCAAACTTGAAATGTATTCCTCTGTTATCCAGGCGGGCTCCTGACTCTAACATGGACAAAGAGATTGATTGAAAACTAAACTGAATTGTATCACCTCTGTTTTTCAGGCGGGCTCCTGGCTTCTGAATTTTGAAATTGTATGCCTCTGTTCTCTAGGCGGGCTCCTGATTTTCTGAATCTTGAAATTGTATGCCTCTGTTCTCCAGGCGGGCTCCTGACTTCAAAATTGGAAATGTATGCCTCTGTTCTCCAGGCGGGCTCCTGATTTCAATAGTAGGCGAACCAAGAAAACTTCCTGCCCCAGTTTGGGAAACTGGTTGTTTGTTACCACATACTAATAAGAACCAAAACTGGAATTGTGATAAGACTGGAATGCAACTTTTTTTTAAAAAAATTTAAAGACTAAAATGTATCTTAAAATTTAGAATTTATCTTAGGTGAAAAATTCATCAGACTAAGATTTTCATCTTAGGTGAAAGATTCGACTAACTAAGATTTATCTTTATCTTAGGTGAAAAGTTCATCATACTAAGATTTATATCTTATGAGAAAGATTCAACGGACTAAGATTTTTATCTCTATCTTAGGTGAAAAATTCATCAAACTAAGATTTTCATCTTAGGAGAAAGATTCAACAGACTAAGACTTATCTTTATCTTAGGTGAAAAATTCATCAGACTAAGATTTCCATCTTAGGTGAAAGATTCGACTGACTAAGATTTATCTTTATCTTAGGTGAAAATTTCATCAGACTAAGATTTCCATCTTAGGAGAAAGATTCAACAGACTAAGATTGTGACTCTAGGAGATAATTCATTAGACTAGGTCCATTTTTGTGATCCCGACTTTCTTAATTTTCCAAATTCCAACTTCCATTCTTTTCAAATTCTGCCTTCCTTCCTTGTTCCCAAATTATGCCTTCCTTTCTCTTTTTTTTTTCGACTTCTGCTTTCCCCTTCTTTAAATTATGTCTTCCTTTCTTTTTCCTCAAATTCCGCCTTCCCTTCTTTTTTCCAACTTCTGCCTTTATCTTTTTCCAAATTATGTCTTTCTTTCGTTTTTCCAACTTCTGCCTTTATCTTAGGTAAAAGATTCATTAGACTAAGATTTTTATCTTAGGTGAAAAATTCAACAGACTAAGATTTCTTTATCTTAGGTGAAAGATTCAACAGACTAAGATTTCTTTATCTTAGGTGAAAAATTCATCAGACTAAGATTTCTTTATCTTTTAACCATTTTCCTTCGAAACTTGTTTTATCTACCCTCTAATTATCTTCCTCCAGAACTGCTTCCTTAAATACTGGTGTTGTCCTCCTTCACAAACCATTTCCCTAAAAATAGTGTTTCAATCCTCCGAAAATTATTTTTCTTAAAACTGGTGTTTCTTTCCTGAAAACTACTTCCCTCTCAAAAAAAACTTGTATTGACCTTCATGTTCTTCAGATGAATACCCGACTTTAAGAAAATTTTCAACACGACAGAAAATTTCTGCCCCAGTTTGATAATCCTCCTGTAGCATATCTTTCTGCCATCAATAACATTTCCATGCCCCTGTTTCAAATCAAAGAAAATTCTGTCAGTTTAAAAGGGTGGTAGTTGGTTGTGGTACTCCCACTGGGATGGTTTTACTTTTCTCCTTTCCATGCTTTGCGTTGTCCGACCATCTGTGAAACTTGGCTGATAACTTCCGCCCTTCTTGACGACTATCTCTCAATTATTACTTCTAGTCTTCTTATCTGACCCCATATGTTTTCTGTGACAACTGATTCTTCTTGAAGGTCTTGCATGTTTATTGATTAACCACTTTCCCCGTCATATGTGTCACTGAAATACCCTTTTTTTCCCATTCAATCCCAATACCCTCTATCTGTTGCATTGCTCCTGAATCGACATCTACCAAACTTTGTGTTTCATAAGGATCCCAAAGTATGTGGATTATTACCAGCTCAGTGCTCTTGTTATTTTTCCTGACTTGTGACCCCATTTTGTGCAATTGGAAAGTTGGTGGCCAATTTTGAAGTCATTTCTCACTTGTTACGAACAAAAGACTCAGAAAGGGGAAATAAACAAAACAAAAGGAACAGAGTAAAGGACAATAGAAAGAGATGATTTCTAACAAGAAAACTACACAGTAGAAACTTATCGGATGTGGATACCGACTCTAATGACCTTGACATGCACCTGCGACCTATTCTGTTAAGCAAATCTGATGTTCAGCTCTTGTTGTTCCTTTTTGCCGTGAAACTGGGCTTCATTGCTCCGCTTACCCAATTTGATTCGCATTCCTTATTCGGCTTGTAGTGCCCAAAGGGTTTTCACCATCAAACCTCTCTCATTTCGTTCTTTCTCTCAACTTACTGTCGCCTCAAGGTGCCCGTGAAGGTTTTCACCAATAAGACTCTCTCATTTTTTATTTCTCTCAGCTTTCATCACCTTGCGATACCCATGAGGACTTTCATCAATAAGATTCTCTCATTTTCATTTTCCTTGTTTGGACCGGTGTGTTTCCCCTGACATGAATTACCTTACCTGCTTGACTTGGTATTTCTCAAAGACTGATCAGAAGGTCTTTCTTTGGACCGTAATGTAGGCTTTTGGATGGGTTAGAAAGAAAGGGTATAAACGGCTCAAAACAATTTCAAAATGGGTTAAAATTACAATTTTCGAAATCCAACTTCTCATAACAACCACAATTTCTGCCCCAGTTTCTTGCTTGGGGACTTTTGGATTTTTGTTTCGGTATGACTGAACCTCAGAGAGGCTGCCTACGTACCCTTTTGGGATCAAGTCAAACGTAGTTCACGACATAGAAATTACTTTTTTTTTGTAAATTTTCTTTCTCTTCTTTTCTTTTCTGTTCTTCTTTTCTTCTTTTCTTTCATTTTCCTTTCTTTTCTTTCTTTTCTTTCTTTTCTTTTCTTTTCTTTATTTTCTTTTCTTATTCTTTATTTTCTTTTCTTTTTCTTTTCTTTTTCTCTTTCCTTCCTTTTTTTTCATTTGCTTATTTGCGGCACTTGCGTTTCTTAATTGTGTCGTTGATTCCGAAAGAGGGGTACGAAAGAAAATAAACACGGCTCAAAAGGGTTGACAAAGGAAAAAAGTGTTTGGATAGCAGAAAAAACGCCTTCATCATTTCAATCCTCAAGACATGCCAAAGGCAAACCAATACGATTAATGCACAGAAATTACACATAGTATATCCTGACCGCCTCGGAGTTGATGGCCATTTTCACACATTTTCCTGCTACATCTGTCAAATATAATGCACCATTGGGCAACACTCTTACTCTTATTACCACGACCGGCCCCCTGTCGATTTGGCCGACTTGCTTTTAGGGTTTCTTTATATTCTATCTGCCCCAGTTTCACATGGTTCGGGCGTCAAACAATCTCAAAACGTCCAAATCTATTCTTATTTCCTCAGGTGCCCCTATCGTTTTCAAAATGGTCTCATTTCTTCTCAACTTTTGAAGATCAGACTGAGAATTATGCGTGCATGTCATGTCACTAGAACCGGCAAAAGGCAAAACAAAACGATAGAAAAGAACTAAACGAAGAACAATGATTGAAAGTAACAAAAGACCAGAATTTGCATTAGACAATGATGAAATAACTCGAATAACAAAACAAACAAACAAACTGGAGTACAACCCTAGAATGAACCTGAAACACCCATGGACAACACTAAACGAACCACTACGACTAAACAAGCTAGACAAAAATGAAAAGATAAGAGGGTTTGATCATAAGACAATATCCGGATTACAACCCTGCAAATAACCCTGACAACAGAAATGACAGCAAAATGGACCACCAAAGCTCCTCCCCAGCTGACTTAGGGATGGAGCGTCTTTCCAATTACCAAGCACGGCATTTTAGCCACTAAGCTGCGCATCCATATTGCCATGACCACTATCTGCGTCAGTATTTTCAACTTCGGTCAACAAGTTCCCAAGAGGATTCTCATACCCCATGTCACCGGGCATGTTCTGGGTGCCATTGTCTTGAATCAAATTTTCCTGGATCATCCTTTCTATTTCTCTCTTCAAATCACGATAATTTTCCACATTGTGCCCTAGAGTATTGGAGTGGTATTCACACCTTTTAGATGAGTCAAAGCTTCTCGCACGTCGGTCCACCTGATTTGGAGGAATGGGTGCAATCATGTCATGTTGTTTTAACTTCTCAAATAAGCTTGCATAGGACTCTCCTATTGGTGTAAAACTATCTTTCAACTTTTGTTCCCTTCTATACCCCTGGCTTGGATGTGGGTTACAAGGTAGTTGAAAATTTTGCGGAGGTTGGTAGAGATTTTGTGATACTCGTGCTCGCTTTCTTGGGTGATTTGGTGGCTGGGCAACATACTGGGATGGATCAACGGAGTATGGGGAGTTCGGAGGTGGATAGTAATGCTTAGCGGGGTCATGAAAAACCTGATGAGGCTGTACATACCTTCGAGATGTTCTCCTAGGACCTCTTCTCAACCCTGATATCACTATGATTTCTTCATCCCTCTCAGTCGTGTTACCAGATTCAATTTGGATAGCTTGAACTGCAGCTTTGAGAGCTGTTTGACTTATAATTCTGCCTGTCTTATGACCATTCTCCACCATTTCTCCCATTTTGATTTCTTCCGGTAAGGATTTACCCACTGCGGACGTCATGTATTGAAAATAATCTGGCTCTTGAGCCTGTAGAAAGACAATGATTAACTCGTGGTCATCCATGGGTGGCTTAGCTCTAGCTGCCTGCTCTCTCCATTTGATGGCATATTCCCTGAAACTTTCAGTTGGTTTCTTTTTTAGGTTAGAAAGGGAAATGCGGTCTGGGGCGATGTCGATGTTGTATTGAAACTGTTTGACAAAGGCCCGTGCCATGTCATCCCAGACGTACCAGCAAGATGTATCTTGATCCAAAAACCATTCAGATACTACTCCCGAGAGGCTTTCCCCAAAATAAACTATAAGTAATTCTTCATTTCTTCCCACACCTCTCAATTGGTTGCAATACCTTTTCAGGTGGGCTATGGGGTCTCCATGTCCACTGTACTTTTCAAATTTGGGAACCTTGAAACCAGGCGGCAAGTGGACATCGGGGAACATGCATAGATCTCTGAAGGCAACACTCTTTTGACCTGCCATTGCTTGCGTATTTTTCAACCGTTTTTCTAACCTTTTCACTCTTTGAGTTATTTCTTCATGTACTCTCTTTCGGGCAGGCTTCTCGATGTTTACAGGAAGCTCAAATGAGTACGAGTGGTACTCGGGATAGTGGTACTGTTCTTGTTGTGTAGCAAATTGTGACTCGTGACAAGGCTGTCCTTGGCCATTGGCCGAGGCTTGGCGCATTTTGGTCATTTGTTATTTCAGTGTTCTATTTTCCTCAACCACCGCTCTTGTTGAACCCTCAGACCCTGAGTCTCTTGAGCACTCGTAATAGCTTCGATGTCAGTTATCATTTTTCCTCAGATCTTGTGTTTCCAGCTTACCACAAACCAACCACCTCAACTTTCTTCACAATTCAAAACAAAACATATTAGTATTGATTGAGTCGATCCTCATTATTAACAACATCTTTTCCATTTTTTTATTCAATTCTTCTTTACCATTTTTTATTTTTTTTTTGGTTGCGGTCGAATCTTATGGAGATTGCCTACGTATCATGACCCCGCATAAATCAGACCGTGCGTAGTTCTTGCAAATAAAAGGTAAACGACAATAAAATATTTTTTGGAATTTTCCATTTTCATAATAACAACAAAACTGACCAACTTAATGATGAAATATAGACTTGAAAATCAAACGACCCATATACTCTAATAAAAAAAAATACAAACCCCAAAAATGATAGATTCCTTCCCCTATATGCCAATTTTGACCCAAAATCTGAACGATATTCACTTGACCACTAACTCTTTTTCTTGTTTTTCCAAATTAAATTAAACGACCCGGTATTGCAAACACGGCCTTCCAGCGCCTCGGGGACGAAGATTTTAAGGCTGTGAGAGTCAGAATCAAAATATGACCAAAGGTGGTTGTTTGCGCAAAGTCAGCCTTCCGGTGCCCCGTTTGGGAACATTTGGTTATTTTTGACAAAAACGGCATCACCTGGTTTATTTATGGCAAAAATTAAAATTTTGATATTTTTGGGCTATTTTTGTAAAGGCGAGGTTGGACCCGATGAGGGTTGCCCACGTATCTCACGCCCTGTGAGAATCAAACCATGCGTAGTTCGGGCAAATTAACCGAACTATTTTAAAACATGACACTTTTCCATTTTTGTTTTTGGCATTTCATAAGCGAATAAAAACTATTTTTAGAAACAAGACTCTATTTTTTTTTTTCAAGAAATAATAAAACAATCTATTTTCCAAACTAAAAATAAAAGACTCTTTTTTCCTTTTCCTTTTTCAACAAATAATGAAACAACTTATGTTTTTCAAATTAAAACAAAAACTTTTCTTATCCTTTTCTTTTTCAACAACCAACTTTCCAAAAATAAAAGACTCTTTTTTCTATTTTTTCTTTGCTTTTTTTTTTTAGTAAAACAAAATAAAACATTTTCCTTTTTTTTCTAAAAATTTCGGCAGAGTTTCGCCAGTAATTGGTCATTGATATTTTTTTTCTAAAACAATCAATTAACTCCCTAATTGATATTTCTTTTTTCTTTCCTCTTTTCTCTTTTTTTTTTCTCAATTTTCCAACATTCCCGAGATTCAGAAACCGGTCAACATGCAGGTTCGAAACAAATATATGTACAGAGCAAGTAGGATGCATCAGGATGGTCTTTTCATTTCAGGTTGCTAGTCCTAGACGGACCCAACCCCTGTGTTGAGTCCCCTAAGTCAAATGCAACATGATGCAAACAACCGTTCCTACTAGGGATCCGGCATGAAGTCATGTTATTCTATGTTCAAATCCTAAGTCGGTGTTCTAAACTGTGTACCCGAGCGGACAACTCAAGTCGAGGAGGGGCAACTTACCGGGAACCAAAAGGCCATCCGGCTTCGTAACTTGTCCGACCTCTTTCTTATTTCAAGGTATGACACTAACAGAATAGGGAGTCTCAACCAGTAAGCACATCCCCGGAGGTGAAGAGAGAAGGGTGTCAGCACAGTTTATATATAGTTCAGATAATATCAAAGCGGTAACATTTAGCACATTCAACACAAAGCATGTAGGAAAATCAGATACAATCAAATACAACAATTCATCTAAGCTCGAATTCTGAACCCTGAACCAGAGATTTTGGGTTCGACTCCCCAGCAGAGTCGCCAGAGCTGTCACACCTCCTTTTTCACTTACACCCCGCAAAGGGCGTAAAGGAGTTTTTCCGATTAAAGGACAATCGGAACGGGATTTAATTATTAATGATTCAGAGTCGCCACTTGGGATATTAATGGTGTCCCAAGTCACCGGTTGAATCCCGAACCGAGGAAAAATATGACTCTGTTAACAGTCCGCGAACCAGAAATCTGGGTAAGGAATTCTGTTAACCCGGGAGAAGGTGTTAGGCATTCCCGGGTTCCGTGGTTCTATCACGGTCGCTTAACTGTTGTATTTGATTTTATATAATTTTAATACATGCTAGATTATGTGCCTTTTATTTAATTTTGAACCGCTTTTATTATAATTATTTTTTTAAAAAATAAATTGCAACGTTGTGAAAATGTGTCTCGAACCATGTCGCAATCAATGCACCCACGGTTGTCAATACACTTCGACTCCATTAAGATTTGGATTTGGGTCGCATCAATGCGCACCCTAGTTTAGGAAGGTGAATTATTAAAATAGCGCGCCTAATGCAACTACGCGTTTTTAACTTTGCGAGGGCCATGTTCGCTAAATGACACGCCTCGATTTCTAAAGGATTAAAATTAATTAAGCGAAGGCCATAGATTATAGCTCTTGTCGGTATGGCAAACCCCAATCTAATTAAAGGAGCCATTTTTCAATACCTTTAATAATACCAAACCTTACAGCCTTTTACAACTAAAACCTCATAACTTGCCAAAAGTTTAATAAAAGAAACTAAGCAAATGAGTATTCAGGAATAGTAACGACAAGTACTAATACTAATTTTTGTCCAAATGAAACTAAGCAAATGAATATTCTGGAATAATAACGACAAATACTAACACTAATCTTGTCCAAATGAAACTAAGCAAATGAACGCTCATAGTTTCCTCCATTAGCTAGCACCGAATGAATAAATTAACGCCAAACTGAGTTATAGAACACCTAATAGAACTTAATCAAAGGGTACCAAATAAACAAAAATAATATAAAATAAAAATGAATCAAAAGGCATGAACAGAAAATTACCATACAATTTCTGTATTGCATCTTTGAACTTCAACGTAACTTTTCCTCATATACAACTTGATTTTTAATAACTTGAACAAACAGAAACGGATAGGACCAAGGACCAACCCTCAACATCGACCTCGTCGGAAAACCTCGAACGGGAACTTCTGATCGAAGCTCCAAGCAACAAGCTTCAACTTGACAGATCTCGACATGGTCTCAAGCGCAGATAATTTCCCATTATGATAGGTCGCTGGACTGATTTTTGAATCAAGCAAAGTTCTAATGTTTAATGGGCAAAAGAAAGATGAAGCAGTAATGTCTAGGCGAGGTTTTGGTGGTGGTTTCAGTTCGTTTTCCGGCGAGCTTGTCACTGTTTCTCCTTGGTTTCTGGCGAACTATGGTGGTCTCAGTGGCTTTAGTTGGATGGGTTTTGGAGAAGATGAACCAATGGGGGGGTCGTTTGGTCAAAGAAGAAAAGCGATGGGGTGCAGGCTCCCTGGAGAAGACGACGTGGGGGGTATTTTCTTTTGTTATCTTGAATTGCGGCGCCCCTTCTGCAGATTCTTAGGCGTTCTTTTTGTTCCCTTTTTTGTTTTCTTTCTTCATTCTTTAGTGTTAAGCATTCTTTTATAGTGTAGAGTCTAGGTTGTAGGGTTTTAGGTTAAGGGGTATGGGCCTAGGAATTATGGGCTAGGCAATTGTGGGCTAGGTCCAAAATTAGGCCTAAAGATGGGTTGCTCGAGTCCAAGCTCTATTCTTTTGCTGCGAACGAGATTAAAAATACGGGCCTATTTATTAATTAGTCCTACTATTAAAATAATTATTAAAACAAAACTAACCATTAAAACAAATCCATTTTTTGTATTTTCAAACATTATACTAAAAATAAAAATACGATACTATTTTTATATATATTTTTTTAGATTAAAAATGACTACAAAATATTAATAAACTTATTTTTTGTAATTTTTGTTTTCTTGTACTAAAATAAAGTAAAAGAGTCAAAATTACTTAAAATATCTATATTATGCCTAAATTAAATATTTTACGCTAATATATAAAAAATCTTGGGGAGGGTCAAAAATCACATTCTACAGTCGGGTCACATGAAATGTACACTCAGATTACAACAGGGTCACATGAAATGCACACCCGAGCCCCTTTAATCTAATTTGATGTAGTTCGGTTGATAAATAGCAATCCATTTTCTATACTATGACAAAATCATGTTCAGCTATAACCAATTCGAGTAACATCTGAGCAGATAAATAAGCGAGCAAACTCGAAACTTCGGAGAAACAATTACACAAACAATGGAATCATATCACCAAACAAACATTTAACTTTAAGCTTGAATAAAACGGATAGAGGATGATAGAATTGGACCTTAACATAACCGGAAAATTGGTTATTTCATTGTTTTAAACTCAAAAAATGCAACGAACAGCAGATAGAAACTCGAATTGGAACCGGAAACTCAACCAAACACGGATTCAAACCCACACTTTAATCACTGTTCATGACCTTAAACTCGGACAACACCTCGAACTTGAAACTCGAGCAGAACTCAGCAAGGAAACCGGAAACAAGGCTGGACTCAATCGAGTTCCATAATCTTGAAACATACCCCAACCGTAAGATGAAAAATGCGGGATATTTTTTAGTTTTCTGGAAATATTGTGGGTGCTATCTATGACTCAAACGAAGTTTTTTCCTTTTCTGATTGTTCACAGAAACAGAACCAAAAGAGAGAAGAAGATTAATGATTTTTTAAACCTTCCCTTTCCGCCTCTGTTCGTATGTGTGCGTGTGACGCTGTTGAGGGAGTACCGAAGAAGACGAGTGTGCGACTGTGTGTATCTAGGTTCAAAGAAGAAGAAGAGGCTGAAAGGTCGTTGGTCGACGAGGTGGATAAGGAGCCGCTGGTGGTCTTTTCAGCTCGTTTTCTGGCGAGCTCGTCGTTGTTCTATTGCTGGTAGCGTTACCAGGAGAGGAACGAGTTGGTGTGGGAGACGGGTGCTGCTTGGAGAAGAGGACGGCTGGATCGGTTTGGTCTCTAGGGTCTTGTTTTTAAGGAAGACCATCAAGCTTTAGGTTTTTTGTGTTTATGGCTGCTGCTGCAGCTTTTTTTCATCTCCTTAGGCTCCTAGGGTTTTGTCTTGTATCCCAATGAAGAAGAATATCGAATTCAGATGGGGAAGGGTCTATTAGGTTGTGTATTGCAGCTGAAACCTTTTGGTCTTAGGCGTTTTTTGTTCAAGAAGATGAAAAAGGAGCTCCATGTTTTTGGGGTCCAAAATTTTAGAATAACGACTGTAGCCTCTCATTTTAGGTCTAGGGTTCTTTTTTAGGTCTAAGTCTAGGGTTTTAGGGGTATTGGGCTTGGGTTGTTATGGGCTAGATCCGAAAATTAGGCCTAAAAATGGGTTGTTTGAGCCCAAATGTTATTCTTTCTCAGTGAACAAGACTAAAAATACTACATCATTTACTAATTAATCCTACTTAAGTAAAAATAACTATTAAAATAAGACAGACCGTTAAAACAAAACTATTTTTGATATTATTTCAAGATTAAAAATGACTACAAAACATTAATGAAACTAATTTTTTTTTTTGTAATTTTTATTTTCTTGTGATAAAATAAAGTAAAAGAGTCAAAATTAGTTGAAATATCGATATTAGGCCTAAACTAAATATTTTACGCTAAAAAATAAAAAAATCTTGAGGAGGGTCAAAAATCACATGTCTACGATTTCCCCTCTTTGACTGGAAACACGATGTATTTTTAGATAAAGAACGACTAGATAGGTTTTTTGACCCGACCCTTATTTAGAGAGACCAAAAACTAAGAGGAAGGAGAATGTGACCGAGCCCTGGTATCTGAGCTGCCTACATATCCTTGGCTATAAAGGAATCACACCACATGTAGTTCTGAAGTAGGAAGAGTGACGGAGTTTACCGAGGTGGAGAGCCGATTGAGGTGCTGTTCCGTCGAGGTTCCGGTTTGCGATCCTGTTATTACATCAAAATGAAAAAAATGAAAAAGACTAACTAAGCCTGTCAACTATGAGTTACAAGATTCCTATCTATAAGTCTTCTGAAGCTTGATCTTGAGTTTTGAATGGTTTTTCATGCAGACTTTAGACTGAACCTTGACGCTTGTTAGCTGCAGGTGCTAGTTCATTCTTCTTTAGCTTTTTTGTATCAAGACCGGACATGCAGTGCTTGTGACCTCAACCATGTCTTGAGCAGCTCACATCTTTCATCTACTTCTGCATTTGGATTCACTTCTTGATTTTTTTTATTCTGGATTGTGACTAACTTCTGTTGATCATCTCGGACTGTTGACTCGCATTCTTGCCGCTAGCTTCTGCTACTTCTAACTTGAATTGAATTTTGAAATGACTTCCCTTGTTTTCCAGGTGGGCGCCTGATGCTGAATACTTTGAAATGGATTCCCTTATTTTTCAGGTGGGCGCATGCTTGCCAAAACTTAAATTGTATTCCCTTGTTCTCCAGGTGGGCGCCTGATTGCCAAAACTTGAACTGTATTCCCTTATTCTCCAGGTGGGCACCTGATTGCCAAATACTTTGAAATGGATTCCCTTATTTTTCAGGTGGGCGCCTGATTGCCAAAACTTGAACTGTATTCCCTTGTTCTCCAGGTGAGCGCCTGATTGCCAAAACTTGAACTGTATTCCCTTGTTCTCTAGGTGGGCGCCTGATTGCCAAAAACATGAATTGTATTCCCTTGTTCTCCAGGTGGGCGCCTGATTGCCAAAGCTTGCACTGTATTCTCTTGTTCTCCAGGTGGGCGCCTGATTGCCAAAACTTGAACTGTATTCCCTTGTTCTCTAGGTGGGCGCCTGATTGCCAAAACTTGAATTGTATTCCCTTGTTCTCCAGATGGGCGCCTGATTGCCAAAACTTGAAACATATTCCCTTGTTTTCCAGGTGGGCACCTGATTGCCGAAACTTGAACTGTATTCCCTTGTTCTCCAGGTGGGCGCTTGATTAAACTTGAATTGTATTCCCTTGTTCTCCAGGTAGGCGCCTGGTTACCAAAACTTAAAACGTATTCCCTTGTTCTTCAGGTGGGCGCCTGATTACCAAAACTTGAAACATATTCCCTTGTTCTCCAGGTGGGCGCTTAATTACTAAAACTTGAATTGTATTCCCTTGTTCTCCAGGTGGGCGCCTGATTGCCAAACATTGAGTTGTATTCCCTTGTTCTCCAGGTGGGCGCCTGATTACCAACGCTTGAATTGTATTCCCTTATTCTCCAGGTGGGTGTCTGATTATAACAAAATAGACAAAACAAAGAAACTTTTCTGCCCCAGTTTAGTATCTGGGCACATCTCTGAGTGTTAATTGAATCAAGTTACCCAATATCTCTAAGAATTTAAAAGCTAGATTCCATTATCCAGGAGGGTCCTGAAAATTAAAATTAAATCTCATCTTAAGAGTGAAAACTTCAGAGCTAAATTCAACTTCCTAAAGGTGAAACTTATGCTAAATCTCATTATCTAATTGAGGTCTTAAAACTAAGTCTCATTATCCAGGAGAGTCCTGAAAACTTGAAATTAAATCTCATTATCCAGGAGGGTCCTGAGAAACCGAGAATGAATTTACCTGAGTCATGCTCTCTTCCTGGAGGATCTTTGCAGAACGAACAAAATTCCTTGCACCTGAACCATGTTTTTCCTCATGGAGGGTTCCTGCAGATCAAACAAATTTTCTTTCCCCTTCTCAAACCGCCTTTGTGCTGACAAAATTTGGGCACGACACTTGAAAAATTCAAGCTTCCTAGCTTTGATTTGGACATAGTCTTCATCCCCGTTTCAAACAAAGAAAACTTGTGAGTTCAAACATGATGGTTCGTTTGTGGCCTTGACTTTGAGGGCGATTGCTCCTTCACTTACCATGATAACTTTGATTTCAACTCGAAAGACCTTGCTTGTTTATTGACTAACCACTTTCTCTATCACCCTTATCACTGAAAATACCTCTAATTCGCTCAAACCCAAGCCCTCTATCTGTTGCATTGTGCTCATGAATTGGCATATACCGACCCTTTGTGTTTCACATAAATCCCAAAGCACGCTAATTGCCACCCACTCAGTGCGCTTGTTGTTCTTTCCTGACGTACGCCATGGGCCTTGACCTTGAGGTCTATTGCTCCTTCACTTGCCATGATAACTTTTATTTCCACTTGGAAGACCTTGTTTGTTATTGGTTAACCACTTTCTCTGTCAACCTAATCACAGAAAATACCTTTGATTCGTTCAAACCCAACACCCTCTATCTGTTGCATTGTTCATGAATTGACATATACCGAAGCTTTGTATTTCACATGAATCCCAAAGCACGTTGATTGTTACCAACTTAGTGCGTATGCTGTTCTTTCTTGACTTATGCCACTTTGATGTGCTAGCCATATCCCGTTTTGTGCAATTGGAAAGCTGGTGGAGAATTTTGAAGTCATTTCTCACTTGTTCTGACCAAACAGACTCAGGAAAAGGAAGTAAACAAGACACAAAGAACAGAGTAAAGTACGATGGAAAGAGATGATTCCTAACAAGAAAACTACAAAGTAGAAACTTATCAGATGTGGATACCAACTCTAATGACCATGACATGCACCTTTGGATTAAGTGGCCTAATCTGTCAAGCAAGTCTGATGTCTAACTCTCATTATACCCCTAAACCGTGAAACTGGCCTTCAATGCTCCGATTATCTAATCTGATTCACGATCCTTATTCGACTTGTAGTGCCCAAAGGGTTTTCACCATCAAGCCTCTCTCATTTTGTTCTTTCTCTCAACTTACCGTCGTCTTATGGTGTCTGTGAAGGTTTTCACCGATAAGACTCTCTCATTTTATTCTTTTTATTTTTATTTCCTTTGATTCTATATATGACAAGGCATTGACCATAATAAAAACATCATATGCTCCTGGCATAGCTAACTCAACACTCTCAAAGGTTATCTGGAAGGTCTTTTTGGACTGTAGTGTGGCTTTTGGACAGGGTTAGAAGGAAAGGATATCATAAAGGCTCGAAATAACTAAGACAACGGGGTTAATTTATTTGTAACTTTTGGAATCCATTCTAAAAACTTTGCCCCAATTTCTAAAACAAGGAAATTTGATTCTTTTTTTTTCTTTTTCTTTTGATTGAGTTACTAAGAAATACTGCCCCACTTTCGACTTCGTGGGATTATGAAATATTTTATTTAGTATGACCGAACCATAAGGCTGCCTACGTATCTTGTGATAATAAGAATCAGGTCAAACGTAGTTCACAAGACTGCTTTTTGTTACTATTTCCCTTTTTCTTTTTCCCTTTTTTCCTTTTTTTTCTTTTTCCTTTTTCTTCTTTTTTTCTCTTTTTTTTTGTTTTTTGAATTTTTATTTTGGAATGAACTTTCTAAAATAAACCTATGGGGACATGAATTTTTTTTTCCGTATAACTCTAACTTGATTCCAAAAGAGGGGAGGTCAAAAAAATCAGTACATGCTCAAAAGGGTATCGAATGGTATAAGTGTTTGGGTAGCTGAAAGAGGACCTCATAATCTCTGAAAATGCCAAGTACAACACATGTAACTTGAAGTGAAAAAGGAAGAGCACACACAACATTTCTTTTACACTTGTGACATTGCTATCACTGATATGCTTTCCACTTTTTTTTAGAGCCTTGTCAAGTATGGAACTCTCATTGGGTAATTTCTTCTACACAATGGATACCCTCCGTCAGTTCAGAGCAAACTCCCTTGGCTTTATCTTGTTACTTGAGGTACACTTGAACTCAAAACTGCTCGCTTCAGATTGTTGGGACGCATTCTCTTATAACAAATTCTTGTCGTTCTATTAACTTTCCAAACCATCTGCCCCAGTTTCACAAAATTCAGGCTTTAAATGATCTCAAAATGCATTTACCTATTTTCCTCAAATGTCCCTATCATCTTCAAAATTATTTTATTGCTTCATGATTAAACTAACCTTTAAGACCAGGCCTAGAATTATGCGTGCATGTCATGTCACTAGAGCCAGCAAGAAAAGAACTATAAAAGGAAAAGAGAACTGAACAAAAATGACTAGAAATAACAGAAAATAGATAATTGCATTAGACAGACGATGAAAAGGTTTGAACAACAAAACAAACAAAACACATTGGGGTTACGACTCTGGAAAAACCTAAATAATACTAAAAGGGGTACTACAACTAAATGAACTAGGCAAATAAGGGATAGAAGGGTTTGAGTCACAAGATAATATCTGAATTACAACCCTAAAACAACTCGAACAACAGAAATGACAACAAAATGAACCACCAAGACTCCTCGTTGGCTAGCCAAGAGAGGAGCGTCTTTCCAGTTACCAAGCTCGACATCTTAGTCACTGAGTTCTACATCAATATTACTGGGACCTTCACCAACTTCAATCACATTGTCTTCACCAAGTGGCTCATTGACTCCTTTGACCAACCCTTCGTCATTGCAAACCATCCCAACAATTTGTGCGTTGTCATATACCTGTAGAGGATTATGTGTGACACTTGGGGTATTACTGCCTTGGACCACAATTATTCCTTCTTGAATCATTCTTTCTATTTCCTTTTTCAAAACACGACAATTTTCAACATTGTGCCCCTGGGCATTGGAATGGTATTCACATCTTTTAGCATGATCAAAGCTTCTCGCACGTGGGTCTATATAATTTAGAGGAATAGGTGCAATTATGTCGTAGTGCTTTAATTTCTCAAACAAGCTTGCATAGGACTCTCCTATTGGTGTAAAATTATCTTTCAACCTTTGTTCTCTTCTACACCCTTGGCTTAAATGTGGGTTATAGGGAACTTGAAAATTTTGTGGAGGCTTGGTGAAGCTTTTGCGGTGCTCGCGCTCGCCTGTTGGAGTGACCTAGTGGTTGGACAGGTGGCCGGATATTGATCGAAGGATAATACTGGGTGGATTATGTGGAGTTTGGGGATGTTCATGGGGTCAGTATTGAGGCTGAAAGAGTTTAGCAGGACTACCCACTAGATCTCGTCTTTGGCGGGACTCATCAACATCTTTTCTATCAATCGGAGGACTGACTTGAGCAACTTGTTCGTTCCATCTGAGCCAAAACTCCCTAAAACTTTCCTTGGGTTTCTTTTCCATCTGAGATAGGGAGGAGCGGTCTGGGACAATGTCTATATTGTACCATGTCATCTCATATATGCCACTTACCAACATCTTGACGAGTATGACATTCCAAAGCTGCCCCAGTCAGGCTCTCACTGAAATACGCCATCATCAACTCATATTTCCCGCCAACACTTCTTATTTCACTACAATAACCCCTCAGATGGGCTACTGGATCTCCACGCCCATCATACAAATTAAACTTTGGCATCTTAAACCCTTTCAACTTCCTGGATATCTCATCGTGCTCCACTGTCTTAGCAGGCTTTGCAGTCTCACCAGGAGGCTCAAAATGAGGAGCGTAAAAGTATGGACCCGAGACCTTGAAAATTGGTTCTCGAGAAAAATGTTGAGCATCGGAGATTTTGAACACATTCTCGCTAGATAATCGAAGAAAAATACCAGGTGGATGAGCCACAAAAACATGAGTGGTCAAAAGGAGCGGGATATGAGGTGGTTCTGGGGGGTGGAGTGTGAAAAGGTTATGGGGAGATATCCTGGACTTGTGACAGTGGAGGAATGGTGACAAGGTTTTCAGTGTAGTTAGTGAAAACTGATGGTGGAGGACGCCCACTAATCCAGGCTTGGTATATTTCGGTCATTTGTCCTTTCAACCTTAAGACCTCTTCTTTCAACTCAGATTCTGATTCAACAATTCCCTTAGACGGATCAATAACCCATGTGTCCAAGTCTTTGCTAGCATCGCTACCTTGCTCTTTGACCTTGTTTTGTATGGATGAGTTACTTAAAAACCACAAACCAACCACCCTTCTGCTCAATGAAGATAACAAAAGGAACAAAATGGGGTCATCCTGTTAGCATTAGGGCATTTAACATCTAAAAATATCGCATTGCCAACAATGCACCTAGCAACAATTAACGAATCTAGAATGAATTCGAGGATTACAAGGCCACTTGGCATCATCCCAATTTTGTTCATTTCAATCTTCTCTTTTCTTTCTTTTCTAGTATTTCTTGGCTTGCTCATTTTCCTTCCTTTTTTTTCTTCTAAATATCACTCTTTCTTTTCCTCTTATTTCTCACATCCCATAATTTTATCTATTTTTCTTTTTTCCTTTTTTTCTTTTAATAAATAAAAAAATGATTCGATCGAACTCTATGTAGATTGCCTACGTACCATGACGTCGCATGAATCAGATCTTTGCGTAGTTCGGGAAAAGTAATGGATAAATTAAACTAAAAATAAAAATCTTTTTTGGATTTTTCATTTACAACTCTTTTCGATTTTCAAATATAAAATAGGAAATATAATAATGGAAGACTTGACAAACTCAACTATACTGCAACAAACTCTGACACCAACTAAAAGAATCAGTACTACTGAACATGACTAAAAATTACAAGATAACACATAAAAAAACAGACTCAAAACATAAAAAAAATATCCTTAAGCAACTCCTGGATGCAGCGGTCCTGACTGGATGGTCTCGGGGTATCTGTCATGCTCAATCTCCGGTAAGTAGATCCACACCTGTATGAAAAACTAAAACCAAGTAGAGTTAAAGACTTAGAACGCTATGTGAGAGAATAACACTCTTTATTGGACGCATGCAAGACATGATTGAGGCTATTTTTACAAAATGCCTGAAGTGGACAAAAGGTGGCTAGGAGTGCAAACTCGACAAAAGTGACCTCTAAGGCATGGAAAAATTACTTTGCAGAAATGACCCATTTTATAGAAATGGTCTATGTGGACAAAAATGGCTAAGCATGCAAATTCAACACAATGGACCTTAAACAGAGAGAACACCTTGTTGTGAACTTAGAACTCTAAAACATGGGTCACTGAACCATTTTTGCGAATATGACCACATTTGCAACAATGGCCGATGTGGCCAAAAAACGGCTAGACACGCAAATTTGACAAGGATGGGCCTTAAAGTAAAGAGACACCTAATTGTGGAATAAAGACTCTCCAGACACAATTAAATAAACCACTTTGCGAAAATAGTCATATTTTGCAAAATGGCCGATGTGGCCAAAAGTGGCTAGACATGCAAGATTTAGCCAAGACCCCGCGAAATCAAGAACATAAGACTTACTAGAAAGACCGAACCCTATGTGGATTGCCTACGTATCACGCTTCGAGAGACGAGAATCAGGTTCGCGTAGTTCGGAAAGATTGGATACAGGCGAAAATTAAAAAAACAACTAATTTAGAAAAAATATATTTTTTGTCTTTTTTGAAAAATTATAAACATGTAAACTCTTTTTGGATTTTTTCTTTTTCCTTTTTTTGATTTTTTTTTGGAAAATGATGGAAAATGCAAAATCTTTATGGATTTTTTTGTTTGTATTTTTCTTAAAAAAAATGTGAAAGAAAAACATAATTGGGCCCTACTTGCTTTATTTTCACACTTCACTCTCTTTTCTTTCTCATTTACTCTCAACCATCATTGGTCCGCCAAATGATCTTTTTTACCCTTGAAGATTGCAACATGTAGCACATAAGATGCATCAAAATGGTCTTTTATTTCTAGGTACACATGTCTTAGACGGACCCAACCCCTGTGTCGAGTCCCCTAAGTCAAATGCACATAATGCAAATAACGTTCCTACTAGGGATCCGGCATGAGGTTATGTTATTCTAGGCTCAACCTGGGGTTGTGTTATAGACCTGGCTTACCCAAGCGGACAACTCGAGCCGGGGGGAGGGGGGAAGCGTACCGGGAATACATAAGTTTCACCGGCTTTGCAACTTGTCCGAACCTCATTCTAAAATTGGAATATGACTCTAACAGAAAAGAAGTCACACGAAGTGCACACTTCTCAGATGATTTAGAAGACTCAGAGAGAGGAGGGTTTCATAACAATTTATATACAGTCCAAACAATATCAAAGCGGTAAAAAGCAGTAATTAGCACATTAGGCTCAAACATATAAAAATTAGATAATAAATAAAATCCAACTATAACAGTTATTCTAAGCTCGAATTCTTGAACCCTGAACCAGAAGTTCTGATTTCTTGTCCCCAGCAGAGTCGCCAGAGCTGTCACACCTCCTTTTTCCTACCCTCGGAAGGGATATAAGTTTTTTTTTTCAATTTAAGTGACAATCGAAACGGGATTATTCATATAAAAATCAGAGTCGCCACTTGGGATAGTTTATTGGTGTCCCAAGTCACCGATTTAAAATCTAGCATCGAGGAAGGTTTAACTCTAATTATGGTTTGCGAACACAGAAATCCGGGCAAGGAATTTTATTAACACGGGAGAAGGTGTTAGGCATTCCCAGGTTCCATGGTTCTAGCACGGTCGCTCAACTATTATATTGGCCTAATTATCTGATTAATAACACATTTTAAACCTATGTGCATTTTTAACTTTCTAACCGCTTTTAATGTTTTTTTGGGAAAATTCATGATTGTTTTTGAAAACACATTGTAAACCACGCTACATGAAATGCACCCGGGGTTCACGACATGTTTATTTTTTTAACATTATTGAAAATTGAAGTCGGGTCACATGAAATGTACACCCGGATTTATAACATATTTATCTTATTATTATTATTCGAAATTACAGTAGGGTCACATGAAATGCACACCCGAGACCCTTTAATCTAATTTGACGTAGTTCAGTTGATGAATAACAACCCACTTTCTATATTGTGACAAAATCATGTTCAGCTATAACCAATTCGAGTAACATCTGAGCAGATAAATAAGCAAGCAAATTCGAAACTACGGAGAAACAATTACACAAACAAAGGAGTCATATCACCAAACAAACATTTAATATTAGGCTTGAATAAAACGGATGGAGGATGATAGAATTGGACCTCAACATAGCCGAAAAATTGGATGTTTCATTGTTTTAAACTCAAAAATGCAATGAACCGCGAATAGAAACTCGAATTGGCCCCGAAAATTCAACCAAACACGGATTCAAACCCATATTTTAGTCACTGTTCACGACCTTAAACTCGGACAACACCTCGAACCTGAATCTCGAGCAGAACTCAGCAGGGAAACCGGAAACAAAGGCTGGACTCAATCGAGTTCCATAAACTTGAAACAGACCCCAACTGTAAGATGAAAAATGCGGGATATTTTTTAGTTGTCTGGAAAAAATATGGGCGCTATCTATGACTTAAATGAAGCATTTTCCTTTTCTGATTGTTCACAGAAACGAAACCAAAAGAGAGAAGAAGATTAATGATTTTTTAAACCTTCCTTTTCCGCCTCTATTCGTATGTGTGCGTGTGATGCTGTTGAGGGAGTGCCGAAGAAGACGAGTATGCGGCTGTGTGTATCTAGGTTCAAAGAAGAAGAAAAGGCTGAAAGGTCGTTGGTTGATGAGGTGGATAAGGAGCCGCTGGTGGTCTTTTCAGCTTGTTTTCCGGCGAGCTCGTCTTTGTTCTGTTGCTGGCAGCGTCACCATGAGAGGAATGAGTTGGTGAGGGAGACGGGTGCTGCTTGGAGAAGAGGACAGCTGGATCTGTTTGGTCGCTAGGGTTTTGTTTTTAAGGAAGACCATCAAGCATTAGGTTTTTTGTGTTTATGGTTGCTGCTGCAACTTTTTTTTCATCTCCTTAGGCTCCTAGGGTTTTGTCTTGTATCCCAATGAAGAAGAAGATCAAATTCAGATGGGGAGGGGTCTATTAGGTTATGTATTGCGGCTGAAACTTTTTGGTCTTAGGCGTTTTTTGTTCAAGAAGATGAAAAAGGAGCTCCATGTTTTTGGGGTCCAAAATTTTAGAATAACGGCTGTAGTCTCTCATTTTAGGTCTAGGGTTCTTTTTTAGGTCTAAGCCTAGGGTTTTAGCGGTATTGGGCTTGGGTTGTTATGGGCTAGATCCGAAAATTAGGCCTAAAAATGGGTTGTTTGAGCCTAAATTTTATTCTTTCTCCGTGAACAAGACCAAAAATACTACATCATTTACTAATTAATCCTACTTAAGTAAAAATAACTATTAAAATAAGACTGACCGTTAAAACAAAACTATTTTGGGTATTTTTTCAAGATTAAAAATGACTACAAAACATTAATGAAACTATTTTTTTGTAATTTTCATTTTCTTGTGATAAAATAAAGTAAAAGAGTCAAAAATTAGTTGATATATCGATATTAGGCCTAAACTAAATATTTTACGCTAAAAAATAAAAAATCTTGGGGAGGGTCAAAAACCACATGTCTACAAAACTCATTACATCATGCCCTACTGTTGCATCAATCATTTGATCAATGATTGGCAATGGGAACGAGTCTTTTGGGCACGCCTTATTTAAGTCCTTAAAGTCTACACACATGCGAAATTTATTCTTCTTCTTTGGAACTACTACTATGTTAGCTAGTTAGTCAAGATACTTTACCTCTTGGATTGAACCAATATCAAGCAAGCAAATTACTCTTCTTTGACAAATTTATTTCTGAGCTCGGCAATAGGACGTTTTTTCTGTCTTATCGGAGGGATGTTGGGATCCAAGCTTAGCTTGTGTACAGCCATTTCTGGCGGGATACCTGCCATATCCGCATGCGACCACGCAAAACAATCGACGTTAAATTTAAGGAATTCAATAAATCTGACCTGAGTTCGGGATGCAGTCCTGTCCCCAAGTGAAACTTACTTTCTAGGAACTTTTCAAACTATGCGACTTGTTCAAGTTCTTCCCTGTGGACTTTGTTGCATCCGTTTTCTTTTGGTACCTGAAAATATCTCGATACCTGATAAGATTCTGACGACTCCTCCCCCTGGTTAGCTTCGCTTGGCTTGGGAGCATGCGCCGGTTCCTGTAATTGCTATGTCGCACACTCCTTCCCTTTGCTACTAGAAACTGAGATTGCATTCATTTCTCTCATTGTCGGTTGGTCGCCTCTTATTTGTTTAACCCCCTCGGGAGTTGGGAATTTTAGCAACTAATGATATGTTGAGGGCACTACCTTCATCTCGTGTATCCATGGTCTCCCCAGGATTATTTTGTAACCCATATCGCCATCCACCACCTCAAAAAGGGTCGTCTTCATCACCCCTTCGGCATTCGTGGGCAGCAGGATCTCTTCTCGGATTGTCACACTTGCTAGGCTGAACCCGACAAAGAGTTTTGTGGCTGAAATGATGCTTCCGATGAGCTTGGCTTGCCCCAATACCCTCCATTGTATGATGTTGGTTGAACTCCCTTGGTCCATCAAAACACGTTTAATTTTAAAATCTAAAACATTTAAAGAAATTACCAACGCATCATTGTGTGGTAGTAGCAACCCATATGCGTCTTCTACCGCGAAAGCAATCGTCTTCAGCGACTTCCCTAGTCTTTTGTTGTGGGTTACTGACGCCTTCGTCTTTTTTTCGCCGAGAATGTAACCCCATTAATCTCGTTCCCTCAAAATAATGTAACCGTAGTTGTTTTTAGCCTGGTCACTTAAAAATTCCCTAAGATATCCGTTATTTAGCAATGTTGCCACCTCTTCGTGCAGATGCCGACAGTCCCTAGTTCGATGACCGTTTGTCATGTGGTATTCACACAACAAATTAGGATCCCTTTGACTGGGATCAGATCTTATTGGCCTCGAGAATCGTGCTTCTTTAATGCTCCTCAAAACTAATACCAACTCCGATACGTTGAAGTTGAAGTTGTATTCGAAAAACCCCGGGTAAGAAGAATCTGTTGTTTCCTTGTTCTGCAACGATTTGTCATTTCGATGGCGATCAGTTTTCCGATCAGTAGCGAATCTGTCTGCTGACCGAAAACCTCTGCCGCATCTTTCGGCCCATTCAGAGGGTAAAAACTAACCTTTTGAAGATTGTCGATCTATGTCGAAATCATCTTTTTATTTCTCTTTATTTTTCTCCCGGACCCGACCCTCGGATGACGCTGGGAAACCGAGCTGATCATCTTCAATTTTTATCTTAGATTTGTACCAGTTGTGAACATCCGCCCAAGTTGTTGCCTGGAACTTGAGAAAACTTTCTTTTAACTTCCGGGAAGCGTCGAAACTTCTCGAGTTCAGACCTTTAGTAAATGCTTCAGCCGCCCATTCGTTCGGTACTGCCGGTAGTAATATCCTTTCCTTCCGGAATCTAGTTACAAACTCCCACCGCAACTCGGAATCTCCTTGTGCAATCCTAAATATGTCGGCCTTTCGAACTTGTACCTTTTTGGCCCCGGCATAGGTTTTGTTGAAAGAGTCCGCAAGCATCTCGAAGGAGTCAATGGAGTGCTCAAGCAAGAGCAAATACCATGTTAGGGCTCCCTTCGTAAGGGTCTCCCAAATTTCTTCAGTAAGACCGGCTCAATCTCGTGGGGAGCTAAATCATTCCCCTTCACCATCATAGCATAGGTGGTGATGTACTCCTGAGGATCTGAAGTCCCATCATACTTTGGCACGTCTGGCATTTTAAACCGCTTCGAAATCAATTCTAGTGTCACGCTTGGCTTGAACTGCAATTGTGTGTACTTCTTTGAGTACGGCCCTTTTAGCACTGTGGTGCGCCCGAAATTTGACCCATTCGGGCGTTTATTTACCTCATAAATCGCATGAGTTCGGCTTTAAATGGATCATTTTCATTGTTGCTGCCCGAACCGCCACCGTTCCTCCCAGCCTTGTTAAAGCCGACTTTTCCCCTTGGGGTGTTTTTATCGACCCTTTGCATTGTCTGATTTGGGGGAGCACCGAGAGAAATTGCACCTTGTCCATTCTCATTATTGGATACGCCCAATAACGCTTGCTTTAATTCCGTCATAACCTGATCCTGCAGTGTGGGATGACATATTATGGCCTCCTATTGCTCCTTTAAGATCCTCACTATTTCTACAACGTGCTCTTCTTCAGCATAATCAGGAGTCGCCTCCCAAACATGTCGCGGATATCGGCTGCCGTGGACCAGCGTGGCCTCGCTCCCCTTATTGCGGGTATCGCTGATGGAATCTTCAGCTGATTTCCTTGGAACTCAATGTTGTGTGTTGTAACACCATTATCTACCATTTTTAATGATTTTGATAAGAACAAAGAATCAGACAAGTCAGTATTAGATGCATGGATCAATTCAATTACACAACTGTCTCACGGTGGGCACCAAACTGTTTACCCGCAAAACGGTATAGTTGAATTTATACATGGTTTATAGACAAGTGAATTAATTTGATCCTAAAATAACAGATGAATTAGACAAGAATATAAGAATTGGCCTTGAAATTGAAATAAATGGCAGATATTTTAGTTCCAGGCGCAGAGCTACCAGAGTCAGTAAGAACAATGCAAATAAGCAGGAAAAGTAAAGTATTATTGAGCTTTTGGTAGAATATAGCATATGCTTATCAGAAAAATCCCCTCTCTACAATGACGGTAGAGTTCACTATTTATAGATACACCTAAGGAACAAGATCCTAGGATCAAGCTCCTCTTAAATGACAATTATGAGTGTCATTGAAGAATGTGTAACGGTAGACAGTGAATGCCATATTCTCTAACGGATCATGCACTTAATGTTGTCGAATATTTTTCATTGAATGCTACCGGATGACAAGCATTTATTTCGTCTTTATGAATACCATTCTTTCCGATGACAAGTGAGGTCATTTCCTTTGGGTTTGACTGCCTTCTGTCTTTGTCTCCATGTGTTACTTTCCCATACGATCATTAAATATGAACATATTTTATCTTATACACCATCAAAAACAACAACAACAACGACCCAGTATAATCCCACAAGTGGGGTCTGGGGAGGGTAATATGTACGCAGACCTTACCTCTATCCCGAAGGGTATAGAGGCTGTTTCCAGGAGACCCTCGGCTAAAAAAACAATAGGAGATGATATATTAGTAACATAAAAATGCGTAATAAAATAACAACAATATATAAGAGATATGAAATATGAAATACAGAATACGAAATACGAAATATGAAATAGCTGGCTGGTATATTACAACTAGAAGGTAAAGCCCTGCATCAATAGACGACCAATGACATTCCTAGTCTAACTCCTAACTGGATAGTCTCACTTTATTGTGCTGTAGAAATATTCACACTCTCCCCTAACCTACAACCTTAATGCTCGACCTCCATACTTCCCTATCAAGGGCCATGTCCTCAGTAATCCTAAGTCGCGCCATGTCCTGTCTGATAACCTCTCCCCAATACTTCTTAGGTCTTCCTCTACCTCTCCGCGTGCCCACTACAGCCAGTCGCTCACACCTCCTCACCGGTGCATCAGTGCTCCTCCTCTGAATGTGCCCGAACCATCTGAGTCTTACTTCCCGCATCTTGTCCTCCATGGGGGCCACACCCACCTTCTCTCGAATATCTTCATTCCTAATCTTATCCATCCTTGTATGCCCGCACATCCACCTCAACATCCTCATCTCTGCTACTTTCATCTTCTGGATGTGTGAGTTCTTTACCGGCCAACATTCAGTTCCATACAACATGGCAGGCCTAACCACTGCTCTATAAAACTTACCTTTTAGTAACGGTGGCACTTTCTTGTCACACAAGACTCCCGACGCTAACCTCCACTTCATCCACCCCACCCCTATACGGTGTGTGACATCCTCGTCAATTTCCCCGATCCCCTGAATAACCAATCCAAGGTACTTGAAACTACCTCTCTTGGGAATGACTTGAGAGTCAAGCCTCACTTCAACTCCCGCTTCCGTCGGCTCAACTCCAAATTTGCACTCGAGGTATTCCGTCTTCGTCCTACTCAACTTGAAACCTTTAGACTCAAGAGCATGTCTCCAAATCTCTAGCCTCTCGTTGACGCCGCCTCTTGTCTCGTCAATTAGAATAATGTCATCAGCAAATAGCATGCACCATGGAACCTCCCCTTGAATATGATGAGTCAGTGCATCCATCACCAGGGCAAATAGGAATGGGCTGAGCGCAGACCCTTGGTGCAACCCCGTAATAACTGGAAAATGTTCAGAGTCGCCTCCTACTGTCCTAACCCGAGTCTTAGCTCCATCATACATGTCTTTAATCACCCTAATATAGTTACTCGGGACCCCTTTATCCTCTAAGCAGCTCCATAAGACCTTCCTAGGAACCTTATCGTACGCTTTCTCCAGATCAATAAACACCATGTGGAGATCCTTCTTCTTATCTCTGTACTGTTCCACCATCCTCCTAATAAGGTGGATAGCTTCTGTGGTAGATCGTCCCGGCATGAACCCGAACTGGTTGTCTGAAATAGACACCGTCCTTCGCACTCTCATTTCTACCACTCTCTCCCAAACTTTCATGGTATGACTTAGTAATTTGATGCCCCTATAGTTGTTACAGCTCTGGACATCACCTTTGTTCTTATACAACGGGACCATTGTACTCCACCTCCACTCTTCAGGCATTCTATTAGTCTTGAATATAACACTAAACAATGCAGTAAGCCATTCCAAGCCTGCTCTACCCACACACCTCCACAGTTCAACCGGAATTTCGTCTGGCCCGGTAGCTCTGCCCCTTCTCATCTTACGCATTGCCTCCATGACTTCATCGATCTCAATGTCCCTACAATTACTTAATTCATGGTGACTGTCGGCATTCCTCGATTCCCCAAGTATAATATCCTGATCCCCTTCTTCACTTAGAAGTTTATGAAAGTAGGTCTGCCACCTCCTCTTAATCTGGTCATCTCCCATCAAAACTTTGCCGTCATCATCTTTTATGCACCTCACTTGGTCCAGATCCCGAGTTGTCCTCTCTCTCGCCTTAGCGAGTCGGAATAACTTCTTCTCCCCACCTTTGTTCCTTAGTTCCTCATACAGACGAGCAAAAGCTGTCGTCTTAGCCTCCGTCACTGCCATCTTCGCCTCCTTCCTAGCTACCTTATACCTTTGACTGTTCTCTCTCTTCTCCTCCTCGTCAGTGCTCCCTACTAACCTTAGGTAAGCCGCCTTTTTTGCTTCCACTTTACCTTGGACAACCGCATTCCACCACCAATCTCCTTTGTGTCCACCACAGTGGCCCGTAGATATCCCTAACACCTCTCTCGCCGCCTTTCTTATACAGTCCGCCGTCGTCGACCACATTGTGTTTGCGTCCCCACTACTTCTCCAAGCTCCCATTGCCGATAACCTTCCTTCCAACTCTTTAGCTTTATCCTTAGTTAAGGTGCCCCACCTAATCCTGGGGCGTCCTTGTACTGACCTCTTCTTCCTCCTTATCCTAATACAAATGTTTATCACCAAAAGCCTATGCTGCGTAGAGAGGGTCTCACCTGGGATAACCTTGCAGTCCTCGCACAACCTTCTGTCGCATCTCCTGAGGAGGAGATAGTTAATCTGAGTCTTCGCCACCAAACTTTGGTAAGTAACCAATTGTTCATCCCGCTTCGTAAAACTCGATTTTGCAATGACTAGATCGAAAGCCTTGGCAAAGTCCATCGACGATCATATTGCACGGGCAATTATAATATCAGTCTTGGGTCTGAGGTATATATGTAGTTTATTGTTGCTCCAAGCACTCCCCTTAGCATCTTTCTAGAAATTAAGAAACTACACGAGTAGTCTTCTCTATTTCATTCTTTCGTTTTCCAAAAAATTCATTAGCCCGCAAAAAACATTACAAAATAGATTCCTCCATTCTCTCTCTCTCTAGAAATATTTGTTTCTTCTCTCTCTATGTTTCACTTTCTTTCACAACAAACCCAACAAATTCAAACAACTTTTTCTTTTGCCTCTCTGTGTAACTCTGCTTTTATAGAGAAGAGATATATACATATAACAGTGGTTACTGTTGGGGAGGGGGGGTATGAAATGAATAGAACGTGAAATGGGAGGCGGTTTTTCGTGTTTTACCAACCCGGCGGTGGTGAACCGGACTGAACCGGAGGTAATATTCACGGGCAGCGAACCGCTCGACGAAACCCTAGGTCATTCCTTCTGCTACGTTAGGTCATCCGCCCGGTTCGCTCTCTCTCCGACAAACTCGGACCGGTTCATTTCGCCTTCTCAGTCACTCCGGTTCGATAATGAAGCGGCTCCGTTAAGGACCGAAACCGGATTCAGAGCGATTTCAGGTGCTTCTGTTAGTGCAAATACTTGTACTCCCCGATCGGTCCTCCAACTTGATAATATTTACGACGATGGTACTGGTAGTGTTGTGAATGGTTTTGAAAGTACGTCGTCCTTTAGTGCTTTACCTCTTCAACCGGTTCCTCGAACCGGTTTAAGCAACGAACCGGCTGGTACAATGGAAAGAGAGAGGGCTTTCTTCATGTCCGGTCCGATCGAGCGAGGAGCTCTATCCGGTCCACTAGATTCCGCCGTTCCATTCTCAGCTCCGTTGGGTGGTGATGGCATTTATGTAAAAAAGAGAAAGTTGAAGGGCATTAATGGAATTAAAAAAGCCTTTAGACGGCCGTGGGTGGTGCCAGTGAGAAACTACTTCACAGGTAAAAAGGAAATTAACTGTACACGTGATTATAATGGATGGCATTTGCGTAATAATGTGAATGTTGAATGGGCATTAGGAAAAGCAGGGGAGGATCGTGTACATGTGGTTGTATGTGAAGAACATGGATGGCTGTTTGTTGGGATTTATGATGGGTTTAATGGACCTGATGCACCTGAATTCTTGATGAGTAATCTGTACAAAGCAATGAACAAAGAATTAGAGGGTTTGTTTTGGGATAGTGAAGATACTAGTATTAGTAATAATAACCAAGAAAGCAAAAAAAATGCAAATATAGAAAATGAAGTGATCATTGAGGACTCGAATGAAGCTAATTCGAATCGAGTGAATAAGGAGATGAGTAGCGGGGGTAGGGGAGTAGAAGAAGCTGAGAATGAGGTTAATTTGGATCAGATGGATAAAAGGTGTGAAAAGAAGGTGATATTTCAATCAGAAAATGCAAATATAGAAAATGAAGTGATTGGTGAGGAGTCGAACAAGCCACATTGGAATCGAGGACCTAAGGCCATAAGTAGGGGGGCTAGGGGAGTAGAAGAGGGTGAAAATGAGGTTAATTTGGAGCAGCTAGATAAAGGATCGGAAAATGAAGTGATCATTGAGGTCTCAAACAAACCAAATTCAAATCGAGCAGCTAAGTCGACGAGTAGGGGAGAAAGGGGAGTAGAAGAAGGTGAAAATGAGGTTAATTTGGAGCAGCTAGATAAAGGGTCGGAAAATGAAGCGATTGGTGAGGACTCGAACAAGCCAGATTCGAATCGAGCACCTGATGCCACGAGTAGGGGAGATAAGGGAGTAGAAGAAGGTGAAAATGAGGTTAATTTGGAACAGATGGATAGAGGGTCTGAAAAGAGAGTGACATTTCAATCAGGGGAGATAGAGGTTAGGAGGAGGAGATTGTGGGAATTTTTAGCAGAAGATGAGACAGAGGATGGTCTTGATCTTTCAGGTTCGGAGAGATTTGCATTTTCGGTAGATGATGCATTAAGTGTAAATAGTGCAGGTTCAGCGGTTAATAGGAGGTCGTTACTGTTGTCGAAGTTGAAACATGGTTTGTCAATTAATAAGCACAAAGAGAGTAACAGGTTATTCCCATGGAGATTCGGATTGCAAGCTAAAAAGAAGGTTGAAGTAGGGGAGAATAGAGTGGAGGAAAGGATTGATAGAAGTGAAAGGAAGCGTAAGGTGGGTCCGATTGATCATGAGTTGGTTTTGAGAGCAATGTCAAGAGCTCTCGAAATCACTGAGCTCGCATACTTGGATATGACAGATAAAGTTCTTGATCGGTACCCTGAGCTTGCATTAATGGGTTCTTGTTTGTTGGTTGCTTTGATGAGAGATGAAGATGTGTATGTAATGAATGTGGGAGATAGTCGTGCTATTGTGGCTCAGTACGAGTCTGAGGTGGTTAGTTCTAGTTCAGAATCAGTAGTTCCAGGCAATTGCGAGTTGGCCGTTGAGGGCATTGCTGAAGAACCTGTAGTTCCCGGTGATGAGGAAAATAAGGCGACGAATGAGATACCTATTCAAGCTATGAAGCTGACTGCCTTGCAATTGTCAACTGATCACAGCACTAGCATTGAAGAAGTAAGGTTCCTCGGTTTCCGGTGTTTCCTTCCATGTTTGAAGTTTAATTGATTTATGAGTTATGACATTCTGCTAAGTACTGGAGTACATAATTACTTTACTCTGTAAGAATTACAAAGCTTCAGAATGATGAATTCATGTATATTAGAGTTGTTTCCTTTATCTGGTGCTCCAAAATATGATGGCCCT
Organism: Nicotiana sylvestris; assembly: GCF_000393655.2. Taxonomy (NCBI): domain Eukaryota; kingdom Viridiplantae; phylum Streptophyta; class Magnoliopsida; order Solanales; family Solanaceae; genus Nicotiana; species Nicotiana sylvestris. Next base: position 6,948,341 of record NC_091068.1, read on the forward strand.
TGTGCTCATCATTGGCTTTTCTGATCTAAGACGACTTTAGTAGGTTATGAAATTTATTGGGATATAATTTCCAAAATAAAAGCCTCTGAAGCAAAGAGGCCTCAAAGGCTCAAAGTCAGTTTCTTGCTTTAATTATATGCAGAGCTGTATCATATATGTGCCTGCCAAACTGGTTTTTCTGTAGGTCTGGTGCTTTGAATCTTTGGTCACAGTGTATTGAACCATTAAATTTGGGTTGGCAGCATTTAGCTGGTATAGGCAGGTTCTTAGAAACAGTTCAGCATTTGCGATAGTTTGACCCTCTCAAATGGTTCCTTTTCCTATAATCTGTTATTCCTTTCAAGTCATAAGCTTGGTCTTCCTCATTGTACTCACTTTTGCATAAATGACATTAGTCTGAAGAAGGATCCTTAAGCCCAAATCTCTTTCGTTGCCTCTCTCTCTCTCTCTTTCAAATTTAATTAATGTGAGTGTTCCATATTTTCATGAACTTGTGCTTAATCTCTATGAGTGGATCAGGAATGCAGTCAGATCCTTTCCGATATTGATTGCCTTCTAATCTTAAAACTTTCTTAAAATAGAGTGCAATACTGTTCCAAACTTGTGGTTCATGAGTCTTAGGGATATCTTAGAAGGTATAATTTTGCCGCTCTTTAGTGTAATAGTGACAATGAGGAAACTTCATAATTTGATTTCCCTTAGCTCCATTTTTGTCAATATATTTGCCTTGTCTGGACTCTGGTATTCTCTTGTTCATCTAAAAGAAATAATGGGTTTGGAAGCTTCCTGTAAGCTTCTAATATAACTGCTCAAATATAGCTCCTTATACACTAGGTGCCTTCTATACTTGTAGTAAACACTGTATTAGATGGAGCTACTTGAGGGGTGAGATATATATTGATGAATCTTTCTTTTGTTTTCTACTTCTTCCAGCTTCATTTATTCTGCTCTTTTATTCCTGCATCTCTCTATTTTTTAAGCAAACTGTTGTTTGTAACTTTGTAGTTGCCTCAGACCCCACATGTGGGAATATACTATATATGTTGTTGTTTGTAGTAGGATACTGGTTGCAGTTTTCCTTCAGCTATAAAATTCATGTATTGATGTGATGCTATCAACCTTTTTTTTTTTATATTATTTTGTCTTGGATTATTGGACGAAGACGAATATGATAAACTGCTGAATGCCTCAAGTGAGTGAGTTCTCTTTTTCTTTCCTTTTTTTCTTTTTTCCGTTTCCTGTCCAACATTATCATTTGGCAGAAACGTTGCCTATTGGGATTGATGGACAACTCCTACCATGATAAAATGATTTTAACTGAGCTTAAGCGTAGGACCTTTTGGCAATTGAAAAGTTGCCCTCGTCTGTTGTACCTAAGTCTTTTTCTGGCAGAGGAGTTATATGTTAATGTCTTGTTGAGCAGTGAGTCTGCCGGAAGCAGCCTCTCTGCCTTTCAAATGCAGGGGTAAGGTCTCCGTACACTCTACTCTCCCCACCCTCCCCAGACCCCACTTGTGGGAATACACTGGGTATGTTGTTGTTGTTGAGCAGTGAGTGTACAAATAGACATTTACTAACTTTGATGAATATTCTTATTTTTCTCCATTAGCGACGATGCAATGCATCAGATTTTGTACTCCATGGAAAACAAAACTCAAACAATATAATGAGGTAGATAAGTAAAAAGAAAAAGTGAAACAAATGCCTGACATATCTTCTTTTTCTTGTAACATTTGTGAAAGGCTTCAGGCCTCGTGTGTTTGTTGGGCCTTATTTATCAAGACATTAGATGAGCACAAATAATATATAGTGGCTCCAATTTGAGGCCTGCACATTCAAGTTGATCTTTTCCTCTTCTATCTAAATTGCCCCAATACTAATTGCAGTTCACTGATTTTGCTGGTTGTTGAATGAGCTAGTAGCCGTAACAGCACCTATATTGCTGTCACTCATAATTCTGTTCACTCTTTACTCTGACATAACCATTTCTGCATGCCAGATACGGTTAATGATTCTCGTGTTGTCTGTTTCGGTTCTACCAAGTTACAACTTCTCATTGTTGTTAGTAAAGTGTGTTTGACCAATGAATGCAATTGGCTCTGAGTTTCTGTCACATTTGTCATTGTGAATTCTGTAATTTTTAATTGTTTGTTGCTTGTCACATTTTCACATTTGTATTTTAATCAGTCAGGTTATTAAACAGTTTGTTTCTTATAACAATTTCCAGGAAGTTATTAGAATCAAGAATGAACACCCAGATGACTGCAATTGCATTGTTAATGATAGAGTGAAAGGTCGTTTAAAGGTCACTCGCGCTTTTGGGGCGGGCTTCCTGAAAAAGGTTTGTCATTTGCTTTTCTTTCTCCATTCTGGTTTCCCATCCCAAAATCTCAAGCAATTGCATCAAATTGCACATCTGCACATTCGGAGTCTCGTTTTGCTTTAGATATTGTGGCATGGCATCAGAGGACCCTCTTTGACTGTTTCTATTTCTGGTTTGGCCGAAATTTTGTGGATCTCTAGGAGATGGAATGTCATGCACTCTTAGTCCTAGCATTCCATCTAGTACAGAAATATATGTTTCTTCCTATAGTTACTCTGGACATGTAAAGTTCGCCACATGTTTAATTATTTAAATGAACATCCTACGTTGAATTGTTGCTGTAGACTTATATCCTGTTGTGACATGCTTGTTGCCAATCCGCTTAATATTTTGAGATGTGCCTGTGCAGCCTAAATTGAATGATGCATTGCTAGAAATGTTTCGGAACGAGTACATTGGGGATGCTCCTTATTTATCTTGTAAACCTTCACTGCGCCATCATAGACTCTGTCCCAAGGATCAGTTTTTGGTGCTATCCTCTGATGGCTTGTACCAATATTTGAGCAATCAAGAGGTGGTTTGTCATGTGGAGAACTTCATGGAGAAATTCCCTGATGGGGATCCTGCTCAGCATCTTATTGAGGAGCTCTTATTCCGTGCAGCCAAGAAAGCTGGTATATATTCTGTCTAGTCTTTCTGTGCAGAGTTAAGGGTAAAAAGTTACGGTTTTGGTGATTTTTTACGTTTTCAAGTGGCCGCACACCCTTAATTTTTGCTAGGAAATTACATTTAGATTTTCAGATTTTTTACTCTCAATCATCTTTCTCTTTTTCTCCAATTTAGACCAATTCTGTATTAGGTGGGAACACTAAATTGGACCCGCTATGAGTCTGAGACACATTAACATACAATTGCTTATTCTGGATTTATGACCAGATTATCCGCCATAACTTAGTTTGTTTATGTCTACTTCTCTTTAACTGATGGAACAAAGATACGTCTTGAGGTACGAGAAACGTCTTTGTCATTTACTCGTTTAAGCTGCTGCACTAGCTCTGACATTTGATAACTATGAAAAGCCTATGTCAAGAATATTGTTTTGCACTATTTAGTTAGATTTGTAAGCCTCTGAATAGTACATTCTATTCTAATTGAATCGTACTAGTCCTCAGTCCTCACCTTCTGACTTGGGTCTGTGGATTTTGGAAGTCTATTCTTTTGGGGAAGAAACATTAGTAAAAGACTACACTAAATTGGTAATATAACCCACCCTTTCCATGGGTGAAAAATTCCCAAGTTCATCCATCAACCAAATTGGTAATTCCTTTATGCAGGTGTCCATGTAAAGCCTTGGTAAATGTCTCCTTATGTATTGCACCTATGTATTGCTCTGACACCTAGTTCTTTGGATCACTTGGTGGATTGGGTGTATTAATGAAGTGTAGAAATTGATAGATCAGATAACATTGTCAAGATCTCGATAATCCTCTTGCTAAAGAGGGCAAGACATTACGTGGATGATTTATTTCATAGCATAGCTGTTCAGGGATTTCAAGATAAGTTGTCAATCTTCGTTTTCTAGAAGATGCGGCATGGGATTCCCAACTGATCTGTCTGAATATCTAGAAGCTGATGAATCGTCAAGCTGTTTTCTTCTCTTAGATGCTGAAGTTTAACATCAATCAACTATGGCTCAATCCCAAACTAGGGGATTCTGGGCATCCTTAAATTAAAAGAAAGTCCTTTAAACAACTCCAGATGATGTCATTGGTTTCATATCACTTTCTGAAACTTAAGGACTACTAAATACGTTGGCTTCATCTCCACAGTAATCATTGGTTTCTCATTTAGTAGCATCTTTTTTCTCGACCATTTCATTTTATGTATTTTTGCGGTTTAGGTCAAATATGATTTCTGAGTCTGATTTCATGGTTTCTTATGATTGCCTCTCTAAATGACTTGTTTTGGGTTGTGGCATGCAGAAGATTACATGTTTTTCAATTGAATTCTTAATGTTTTCTTGCAGGAATGGATTTTCATGAATTGTTGGACATCCCCCAGGGAGATCGTAGGAAGTACCATGATGATGTTACTGTTATGGTGGTATCTCTTGAGGGAAGAATTTGGAAGTCGTCTGGGAAATACCTCTGAGTTTTTACAATTTTCATGTAATAGTGCGCTGCAATTTTGATCTCTTGAACCAGACAGTCGCTCAAGCTCACTTGCTCCAGTTATCCCCTTGACAAATGCCATAACTAGTGCTAGAAATATGACAAGGCTCGTGAATGTAGAAATTTTGTAGCTGGGATTGCTCAGAAGTCACAACTGCTCCTAGAAAAGAAACAGGGTATCTTCATTTAGTTTCTTTTTAGATTTTGCAAATAGATATTTTCATTCTTTAAGTTCTTTCTTTCTTTCTTTTTGCCCCCATCTCATCTACTCTTTAGAGCCAAAATCAAGTAATTGTGACAGGTGGGTGGCTTAGTTTCTGAGTTCTAGGCGATTTATCTGTATTTTAGAGGTGGATACCCACCAATGCGGTTTACAGAGGAGAGAATTCTTGTTGAGCCCTTGTGTAAAAGTTATCTTGGTAAAGGGAAAGGTACTTCACGTACTTTTTTGCTGATTGCAGTGTCAATATTTCCTTCATTTCTTGCAACACACACACACACCCCTATTACCATCAAAGTCAGTTTTGTACTTGTCAAACCTGTTTGTGTAAAAAAGATTACACCTTTTGGTACATCTGTTGATAGTAGAATATGGGCTTATCCCATGACCAGCTACTGCGGGGTAGTCGAGCGTCGGTGTATACTTGAGCAGCATTTTTCCTTGCATTTACGCAAAGAGATTGTTTTCACGTCTCCGTGCAGGACAACTTACTCGGAGCCTCCTTTGGAGCCTCGAGCAACTGTGAATGTCAAACCTAATCTCCAAATCATCGCTGATGATGTCAAATGCTCTCGAGGACCAACTGTTTTACTTCAGGGCCCGGGGTGTTGACGTTGAAACTGCCAGAAAAAGCTTTGATCTTTTCGTTTGCTGCTGAAGTAGTAGACCATTTCCCAAATGCTTCAATTCGGAAGAAAGTTGAAACTCATATTAGAGAACTGCTAGATCCCTCACGCCCTTAATGCTGAGACGTCGTTGAAATGCGTAGAAATGGCGTGGGATAGCCACTTTTTAACATGGTATTTAGTTTTTATCCAGTATTTTTAATGCTGAGGTGTCCTTAACATTTACACTGCACATGAAGTTAAGGACGCCATGTCCTTAACATTTACACTGTATATATGAAGTTAAGGACATGATGTCCTAAAGTTTGACAACGTAAAGTGTAAATACATGACACTTTGTCCTTAATATTTACACAACATTCATGAAGTTAAGGACATCATGTCCTTAATATTTACACAACACCCATGTGTAGCACAGGGGTATTTTCTTCCGGGCGGGTAAAATTTATTAAGCACTGGCTAAAAAGTAAATACATTTTAAACAGTGGCTAAAAAGTAAAAATATCTCTAATTAGCGGCTAACTGTACACTTCCCCCTTGAAATGGGGGCATTTACATCTATATCCGCTTTTTGTGTCACGTTTTAACTTGTGTCCGCTTTGCAAAAACAAATTGCAAGCGTACCCGTTTTTTCACATAACTTCAGCATACGGGGCTGAAGTAACAAAGGCAATAACATAAAACTTCAGCATTCTAGTAGACGGACCTGAAGTAGCAAGTGTGCTGAACCAAGTGTGCTGAAGTTTTTGTTTTTGTAACTGGCGAACTTCAGCTCTAGAGCTGAAGTTTTTGTTTTGTAACTCGCGAACTTCAGCTCTAGAGCTGAAGTTTTTGTTTTTGTAACTGACGAACTTCAGCTCTAGAGCTGAAGTTTTTGTTTTGTAACTCGCGAACTTCAGCTCTAGAGCTGAAGTTTTTGTTTTTGTAACTGACGAACTTTAGCTCTAGAATTGAAGTTTTTGTTTTGTAATTGTCGAACTTCAGCTCTAGAACTGGTGATGCTAAATCAACTAAGCCTATCAATCTAAAATCAAATGTGGTCAAAGCTGCTGACGAGAAAATCATGCTTCATTAACATTGCTTATCGATATAAAATCTAATACAGTTTGAATCTGTTAATAAAAATCACTCCAGAATTTGCAGTAATATGACTCAAATAGAAGAAAAAGAGAAGAAATCATGATTTCACTGTCTAAAAGAAAACTAAAAGGCACTGGTAAGGAGATTAAGATTAAAAAGACTATGCGCACTATATGAGAATGTTAGTCCTTTGCCCAAAAAAGAAAAAAATATTACCATATTTATGGCAATCATCCCATGAACTGAAGTTCCATATTAGCACCAACAGCAGCAGAGAAAGAAGAAGAAGAAGAAAACGAAGAAGAAGAAGCAAGAGGAGAAAAGGGGCTGAAGTTATTTAAAAAGTGGGTACAAGTTAAAAATTTAAAAAAAAATGGGTCTAGGTTAAATGGAGGCGACCAAATAGGGTGCCCCGTGCAATTTTTACCTTGAAATGTTGCGCATTTTTCTTTCTTAGTTCCGCTGTGTACTAATGATAATGAATGAAAGTCCATTTTCTAATAAACGAAAATAAGTAGTTGTTCAGTGTAATCCTCTTTACATCAAATGTAATTCTTTTTGGTACTGTAGAGATTAATATGGTGATATTTATTTGAAATTACATTGTCTATGCTACTTGAAACATTTTCTGTCTCACTAATCATCCATTCTTGGCTACTTCATATGGGTCTCAAGCTTTTCTGTTACCATTCTCTCTGTGAGATAATAAAAGATGGAATTCAACGTATTCTAGTACTAGTATTGTAACTGATAGGCCACAGGTTCGAGATATGAAAACAATCTCTTTGCGTAACAACAACAAACCAGTAAAATCTCTCAAGTGAGGTCTGAAAAGGGTATAGTGTACACAGACCTTACCCAAGGAAAAACGCCGTTAAGGTATATACCTATGCCAAAAGGTGTAACCTTTTTTACAAGACAGTGGAATGGTTTGAGAAGTATAAAACTGACTTTGATGGTATTTGGGGGGGGGGGTGCGGGGAATGTTGCAAGAAATGAAGGAAATATTGATACTGCAATCAGTAAAAGTCTGTGATGTACCTTTCCCTTTACCCCATTCTATAAGAAAACTTTTTACACAAGGGTTCAACAAGAACTCTCCTCTGTAAACCGAATCCATAATACAGATATATCGGCTAAAACTCAGTAACTAAGCCGCCCACCTGGTCAAAATCACTGTGGCTCTAAAGAGTAGATGAGATGGGGGCAAAAAGAAAGAAAGAACTTGAAAGAATGGAAAGATCTATTCTACTGTGCAAAATCTAAAAAGAAACTAAATGAAGAGATCCTGTTTCTTTCTTTTCTAGGAGCAGTTCTGAGCAATCCCAGCTACTAAATTTCTACTTTTCACGAGCCTTGTCGTATTTCTAGCACTACTTTTGGCTGTTGTCAAGGGTACAACTGGAACAGTGAAATTAAGCTACTGTCCAGCTTCCACCACTGTTCCCAACATCCCAGCTCAAGGGATCTAAATTGCAGCACCACTATACATGGAAATTGTAAAAACTCAGATGTATTTCCCAGATGACTTCCAAATTCTTCCCTCAAGAGATACCACCATAACAGTAACATCATCGTGGTACTTCCTACGATCTCCCTGGGGGATGTTCAGCAATTCATGAAATTCCATTCCTATAAGAAAACATTAACAATTCAATTTAAAAACATGTAATATTTGCATGCCAATCATTTAGAGACGCCATCATAAGATAACCATGAAATCAGAGATTCAGAAATCATAGTTTACCTAAACCGCAAAAATACATAAAATGAAATGGTAGAGAAATAAGATGCTACTAAATGAGAAACTAATGATAACTATGGAGATGGAGCCAAAGTATGTAGTAGTCCTTGTGTTTCAGAAAGTGATATGAAACCTATGACATCATCTGGAGTTGTGTAAAAGGACTTTCTTTAAATTAAGGGTGCCCAGAATTCATACGAGGGACCTAATCACCTAGTTTGGGATTGAGACATAGTTGATTGATGTTAAAATTCGCATTTAAGAGAAGAAAACAGCTTGATGATTCATCAGCTTCTAGATATTCAGACAGATCAGTTGGGGATCTCATGCCACATTTTCTAGAAAACGAAGATTGACAGCTGATCTTGAAATCCCTGAACAGCTATGCTACGAAACAAATCATCTATGTCATGTCTTCCCCTCTTTAGCAAGAGGGTTACCAAGATCTTGACAATGTCATCTATCAATTTCTACACTACATTGATACGCCCGATCCACCAAGTGATCCAAAGAACTAGGTGTTGAAGAAAAACAAAGGTGCAAAAACTCAAATTACAGATAGGAAGACATTTACCAAGGCTTTACATGGACACCTGCCTAAAGGAGTATACTTTGCTGCAATATTTGGTTGATGGATGAGCTTGGGACTTTTTCACCCACGGAAGGGGTGAGTTATATTACCAATTTAATGTAGTCTTATACTAATGTTTCTTCCCCAAAAGAATAGACTTCCACATTCCACAGATCCAAGTCAGAGGGTGAGCACTGAGGACTAGTACGATTCAATTAGAATATAATGTACTATTCAGAGGCTTACAAATCTAACTAAACAGTGCAAAACAATATTCTTGACATAGGCTTTTTATAGTTATCAAATGTCACAGCTAGTGCAGCAGCTTAAACGAGTAAACGATAGAGATGTTTCCCAAACCTCGAGACGTATCTTTGTTTCATCAGTTAAAGAGAAGTAGACAAACAAACTAAGCTATGGCGGATAATCTGGTCATAAATCCAGAATAAGCAATGGTATTGTCAGTGTTTAGAAAAGCGATCGCTTCGTCCTTAAAGCGCGAAGCGACGCGAAGCGACAGTGTATCGCTTCAGGCTGCTCGAAGCGATGCGATCTTGAAAAGCGCGCGCTTCACTAGCTGAAGCGACGAAGCGATGAAGCGACGAAATCAACGAAGCGATCGCTTCTTTACAAAAAGCGATAACTGGCCCTTTTTTATAAAAAAAACAAACTTGGGGTCTGTTTTTTAATTATACAAAATAGACCCCTACATAGTCACACTGCTTCTCCCGTCAAAACAATTAAACAAAGATTGACAAAGGCCTAGGGTTGACCCCTTCTCTCTCAAGCTCAAGCTCAAGCTCAAGCTCGACCACTGCTTCTCCAGTCGACCGGTCCAGGTAATTTCTTTCTCCTTTCTTCTTCATTTCTTCTTCTCCTTTCTCCTTCTCCTTTCTTATTTTTCTTCTGCTTCTCTGCTTATTTTTCAGAAATTTTTTTTCTTTTGCTTCTGCTTCTGTTGCTTCTTCTTCTGCTGCTTCTTCTTCTGTTACTTCTGTTGCTTCTTTTTCTGCGTCTTTTTCTGCTTCTGCTGCTTCTTCTGCTTCTGCGTTATTACTTATTATATTTCAGCATATAAAATTAATTATATATATTTATTATTTTTAGTTTATGTGATTTTTTAAATGTTTTTTTTCAGTTTATATAATTAATTATTATATATATTATTATTATATGTATTTTCAGTTTATTGATTATATTTTTTTTCTTATATCTTAAATAATAGGGATATTAAAATGTCTCAAAGTTCGAAAGAGAAAGACCCGGCTTGGATATGGCGAGAGAACTAATGAGAAGAATATAAATGTTGTATGCAAGTTTTGCAACAAGATTACAACGGGTGGCATTTATCGCTTTAAATACCATCTAATTGGTGGCGATAGAAACGTCACAAGTTGTCTGAAATGTCCACCGGAGGTGAGGGAAGAAATAAAGAATTTTGTTGAGAAGAAGAAGGAGCAAAAAAATCAAATGGTTCATCAACCAATGGTGGCCAATCTTGATGATGATGATGATGATATTGAAGAATTGTCACTTCCAACAAAACGGGGAAGAGATGGGTCAAGCCATGGATCATCGACTAAAGGTCCTATGGATTGCTACTTCTCAAAGAAGCCGGAGCAAAGGGCGGTGGAAAAGATGTACAAAAAATTGCTAAAGACATTTTGAGGGATCGTGCGGTTAGAGCTTTTGCACGATGGGTCTATGATGCCGGGCTCCCCTTCAATTGTGTCAACTATGACACTTTTGGAGACTTTATTGAGGCCGTTGGTCAATACGGACCTGGAATGAAGCCTCCCACTTACCATGAAATAAGAGGTCCTTATCTAAATAAGGAAGTGGAGGAGACTAATAAAATTGTTGAGGAGCATAAAGTTGTGTGGAACAAGTACGGCTGTTCCATTATGATGGATAAGTGGACGGCAAGAACGGGGAAAATGATTATTAATGTGTTGGTGAATTCTCCCCGGGGAAGCTTGTTTCTTGAGTCCATTGATGCTAGTGACTCATCCACTGACCACATCAAAATGTTCACCTTGTTTCAGAATACCATCGAAAAGATTGGTCCAAGCAAAGTTGTTCAAGTGGTCACTAATAATGCAAGTGAAAATAAGAAAGCAGGTGGCATGATTGAAGGAGCGTACAAGAATGTCTATTGGACTCCATGTGCGGCTCATTGTATCAACTTGATGTTCGGGGACATTTTCAGGGAAAAACCCTTCTCTACAGTTTTTGGCCAGGGCGTTAGGTTACATTCTTATATTTCTCAGCGGCCCTTGTTATTGAATATGATGAGAAGATTCACCATGCAAAAAAATTTGGTGAAACCGGGCAAGACAAGGTTCGCCACTGCTTTCTTGACTCTGCATAGTATCCACTGTCAAAAAAACAATTTGAGAAAGATGGTCACTTCAGAGGAATGGAGCAAGAGTAAATTTGCAAAGGAAAGTGCGGGGAAAGAGGTTGCACGCATTATTCTTTCTTATTCTTTTTGGAATAATGTCCTTCATGCTCTTAAAATTGGTGGCCCTTTGGTTAAAGTACTCCGTTTGGTGGATGGGGAGCAAAAACCATCAATGGGCTACCTCTATGAAGCTATGGATAGGGCCAAGGAGACTATTCAAGCATCATTCAGTGATGAGCAGAAATATGCAAAGGTCTTTCAGATCATTGATGCAAGATGGGATGAGCAACTTCATAGACCTTTGCATGCAGCTGGACTTATTCTGAACCCATCACTCTTTTATGAGTAGCATGAGAAGAATTCATTGGCTAAAGAAGTGTGGACAGGATTCCATCAGGTTGTTATCAAGTTGAACCCAGATGAAGACTTGCAAGAAAAGATAGTAGATCAGCTTGCTATTTACAAGGCAGCTGAAGGACTTTTTAAGCTCCGACTTGCTATTAAACAAAGAACGACGAAGTCGCCAGGTGACCAAGTGTTTCTATATTTTATAGCTCTAACTTCAATGTATTCTTTATACTTATTAACTCTTGAACATTTTTTTTGACTTCTATAGTTGAATGGTGGGACCAATATGGTGTAGAGACTCCGGAGCTACAGGCTTTCGCCATCAAAGTTCTAAGTTTAACTTGTAGCTCATCTGGATGTGAAAGGAACTGGAGTGTTTTTGAACACGTGAGAAATAAAAAGAATTATTTCGTATTTTGAGATAAAGTAAATTATATCTCAATTGTCCAAACTCCTACTAATTAGTTGACACATCTTTTTTGCAGATTCATACAAAGAAAAGGAATCGACTAACCTTGAAGCGCCTCCATAATCTAGTGTTCATAAAATACAATAGAGCATTGAGGCGTCGCTACAACCACCGCAATATAATTGATCCAATTCTTTTGGACAATATTGATGAGGCTAATGAGTGGCTAACCGGAGTCCCCGAAAATTGCGAAGGTGAAGAAGTATTTGAAGGCGACTCCGATTTCACTTGGGGTGATGTTGCGGTTGGTAGTGGAGTTGGGGAAGATCCTTATGGTTTAAGGAGATATACTCCAAGTTCAAGCTCTATTAGGAAGGGGAAAAGTGTGGCTACTACAAGTCGACCCTATCCCTAATTGATGAAGATGAAAGTGATCATGAAGAGGAGGGGGAAGAAGAAGATGACGAGCAATATGAAGATAATAGAGGAATTCAAGATTTTGACAATCTTGAAGAATAAGAAGAGTAGAAGAATAAGATGTTGATTCTAGTAATTTAGTAGCTTTGATTTTGCTTGTCCTATGGTTTGTGGATGATTTGGTGGTACCTAGTACCTACTTTTAAGTATTTAAATTGAAGTTTTTGATTATTTATAATTTTACATTATGTTTTTTAAGAATTGCGCTTCACTTTAATAAAGCGTGCGCTTCGCTTTTGAAGCGAAGCGAGCCCTTGTCGCTTTTTTGCGCTTCGCGCTCTCAAAAACACTGGGTATTGTTAGCGGAAACGTAAAAGAAAGAACACAAGATTTAACGTGGTTCAGATCAAAATAATCCTACGTCCACCAGAGAACAGTTGCCTTTTTAATATTAACAAAGGAAGGGGAGAGTTCCCAATTACACTTAAGAGAATTTCTCTCTTAACTCTCTACTCACTACAATGTGTTGTATTATTTTTGGGATGGTTTCTACAAATGAAGGAGTGCATCTATTTATAGAGGTAAAGACCTCCTCTTGATGTCATTGGTGACATCAAACTACCTCCTCTTGATGTCATCAACTCTTTCCACCAACTCTTCCAATTGGCATGCCATTGTTGACTAAACATAAACCAACACCTTCAATCTCCACCTTGGTTTGCGTTTCGAGCGTGCTTGTGAACAACTCTGGCCAAAACTTCTAAGCTTACTGGGCAACCCCGTTGTAAGAAACAAGAAGAATCAAACCATTGTTGAACATACCACCTCCACCTAACAACTGTTCTCTTCGGAGTTGCATCAGTTGATGCACACCCCCGCCAAGTCCTTGCAGTGTGCAAACTTAGCGAGTGGGACTATCTTGGTCAACATATCTGCAGCATTATCGTCTGTGATAACCTTCACGACCTTGATAGTTCCCTCTTCAACAACATCTCGAATAAAATGAAATCTGACATCAATGTGTTTAGTGCGCTCATGAAATCTCTGATTTTTCATTAGATGAATAGCACTCTGACTATCACATCTAAGAGTTGATTCCAGCTGAACCAAACTCAATTCCGCTACTAAACCTTTCAACCAGATAGCTTCCTTCACCGCCTCCGCTGCTGCCATGTATTCTGCTTCTGTCGTAGACAAAGCGGCAATCGACTGCAGAGTCGACTTCCAACTAACGGCACTGCCAACGAGGGTAAAGATGTATCCAGTTGTGGACCTTCTTCTGTCAAGATCTCCTGCATAGTCAGAATCTACATAACCGAGAATTGAAATACCTCCACCACTTTTTCGAAAGGTCAGACCAACACCAGAAGCTCCTTTGAGATATCTCAATATCCACTTGACAGCTTCCCAATGCCTCTTTCCTGGGCTGGACATGTATCTACTTACCACACTTACAGATTGAGCAATATCTGGACGTGTGCATACCATAGCATACATAATGCTACCAACTGCACTGGCATAAGGAATCTTTGACATATGCTCCACCTCATCCTCGGACTGAGGCATTTGTAACTCTGAAAGTTTAAAATGAGGAGCTAATGGTGTACTTACAGGCTTGCACGTATGCATATTGAATCTCTTGAGAACCCTTTCAATATACCTCTTCTGAGAAAGATGTACAACACCGTCTTCTCTTGAAATCTCCATACCAAGGATTTTCTTTGCAGCTCCTAAATCCTTCATGTCAAATTCCTTACTCAACAGTTTCTTCAAAGCATTTATCTCTGTAATGTTGTTAGCAGCAATAAGCATATCATCAACATACAACAGTAAATAAATCATTGAGTTACCAGACATCTTCTTGTGATACACACAGCTATCAAATGCACTCCTTGAGAATTCATGTGTAGTCATGAATGCATCAAACCTCTTGTACCACTGTCTAGGGGATTGCTTCAAACCATACAAAGACTTCTTTAGTTGGCATACGTGATCTTCTTTTCCCTCAGCTAGGAAACCTTCAGGCTGATCCATATAGATTGTCTCTTCTAGATCACCGTGTAAGAAAGCAGTTTTGACATCAAGCTGTTGAAGCTCCAAGTCAAATTGGGCAACCAATGCTAGTAGCACGCGAATTGAGCTATGCTTCACGACCGGAGAGAAAATCTCATTGTAGTCAATTCCCTCCTTTTGGCTGAAACCTTTTGCAACCAATCTCGCCTTGAACCTAACATCTTCCACTTCAGAAATTCCCTCTTTCTTTCGGTAGACCCACTTGCATCCAACTGTCCTCTTCCCCTTTTGTCTTTTCACTAAGACCCATGTCTGATTCTTGTGAAGAGACTCCATCTCTTCAGTCATGGCTAACCGCCATTGTACAGCATCCTTGCAAGAAGTTGCTTCAATATACGAGGAGGGCTCCAGATCCTTAATCTCTTCTTGTGCAGCTACGAACGCATATGCAATCAAGTTTGCTTGATCTATAAGGCGTTCCGGTTCTCGTGTCTGCCTCTTCTCCCTCCCCTTCGCAATTGTGTATGGTTCATTGACAGCAAGTTCTTCAAGGTCTACATCTTCTGACTCATCTTTAACCTGAGTCTCTTGATCCTTTTCCTTGGCAAGCTCCACCGGAAGCTCCACCTGCTCGTCGTTCTTGTTTCCTGAAAACTCCACGGAAACTTTACGGGGATCAAGTATAGAGGATTCATCAAAGGTGACATCTCTACTAACTATAAATTTGAGTAAAGACAAACACCAAAGTTTGTACCCTTTTACTCCATCCACATACCCTACGAATATGGCCTTCTTAGCCCTTGGTTCAAGCTTTCCTTCATTAACGTGATAATAAGCTGGACACCCAAATACTCGTAAGTATGAATAGTTAGAGGGTTCACCTGACCATACCTCATTCGGAGTCTTAAAGTCAATTGCCGATGCTGGAGATCGATTGACAATATGAGCAGCAGTGTGAACTGCTTCAGCCCAAAATACTTTGGACATTTTGGCTTGTAGGAGCATACAACGAGCCTTTTCAAGAAGAGTTCTGTTCATTCTCTCGGCAACTCCATTCTGCTGTGGGGTATGCCTGACAGTCCTATGTCTTGAGATCCCATGAACCTTGCAGAATTCATTAAACTCTTCATTGCAAAACTCCAAGCCATTGTCTGTGCGAAGATACTTGATTTTCCGCTCCATTTGATTTTCAACCAAAATCTTCCACTCTTTAAATGCTTCAAAAGCATCACTTTTTGCCTTCAAAAAATGCACCCAAACCTTTCGTGAGAAATCATCAATAAAAGTGAGAAGATACCTCTTTTTGCCCTTCGATGGAAGTTTAGAGGGACCCCATAAATCTGAATGGAATGTAGTCTAGCACTCCTCTTGTCTTGTGTTTGCCAGTGCTGAAGCTGACCTTCTTTTGCTTCCCTAGAACGCAGTGCTCACAGAAGTCAAGTGTGTTGATCTTCTCACTTTCCAAAAGGTTGCGATTGCTCAACATCTCCAGTCCACGTGCGCTCATATGACCCAGTCTCATGTGCCATAGTCTTGCCTTGTCATCATTAGATAACTGCACTGTAGATGCATTTGCAGAGCCAACAATGGTGCTTCCGGCCAATGTGTAAAGGCCGTTCTCCAGCTTGCCTTTCAGCATGACTAAAGAACCTTTAGTCACCTTTATAGTTCCTGCTTCGCTCATGTACCTGTAGCCTTGTTCATCCAGAGTACTCAGGGAGATCAAATTCTTCTTCAGATCAGGAACATGACGGACTTGTGTAATAGTCCTCACGACTCCATCATGGCAGCGAACCCGAACTGAGCCAATGCCAACTATTGCACAAGTTGCATTATTGCCCATTACTACGGTTCCTCCACTTTTCTCATAGCTGCTAAACCAGTCTTTTCGGAACGTCATATGCAGAGTGCAAGCAGAGTCTAACACCCATTTGTTTCCATAACTACTATTATTATTACACGATGTTGTTAGTACATAATCATTATCAAAATCATGTACCTGTTCAACTGTGGATGCACTCGCCTTTTCCTTGGACTTTGACATTGGGCAGTCTCGTTCAAAGTGCCCCTTCTTGCCACAACCCCAACACTCTGTATTCTTCTTGTTCACACGAGACTTTGATCTGTGCTTTGATTTGCTCTTTCCCTGTTGGCTAGTCCGGCCTCTCACAAAGAGCCCACTTGCCTGGTCATCTCTATCTCCTTCAATGTGCCTCCGCACATCACTAGAGTTAAGTGCCTGCCGCACTTGCTCAAGCTTGATAGGCTCCTTGCTATACATCATTGAATTCTCAATATCACGATATCCTGAAGTCAATGAAAATAGCAAAGCACATGCAAGCGTCTCCTCCTCCTTTTTAATTCCTGCAATCTGTAAGTCCATGACAAGTTTATTGAACGCATCTAAATGATCTTGTAACGAAGTACCTGACCCCATCTTAAATGTGTGAAGACGTCGTTGTAACAACATCCTTGTTGTCACTGATCGGTCTTGGTATAGCCCTTCTAGCTTTTTCCATAACTGTTTGGCCGTCTCTTCGGTACCCGTACTCACTTCACAAAGCACGTTAGGTGCAAGGGATAGTTGGATTGCACTCAATGCATCCCCTTTAATCTTCTCCTTGTCGGGAGCTGATATATCCTTAGGATACTTTCCGTCAATAGCATGGATTGAACATTTCCTCCGCAGTAACGCCATCATCTGGATCTTCCAGATATTGAAATTGTTGCGTCCACTGAATCTATCAATTTCAAACTTCATGGAACTCATCTTTGCTTGTTCTTCCTCCTTGGATCGTTAAAGAATCCTGTTGTTCTGATACCAATTGTTAGCGAAAACGTAAAAGAAAGAACACAAGATTTAACGTGGTTCGGATCAAAATAATCCTACGTCCACCAGAGAACAGTTGCCTTTTTAATATTAACAAAGGAAGGGGAGAGTTCCCAATTACGCTTAAGAGAATTTCTCTCTTAACTCTCTACTCACTACAATGTGTTGTATTATTTTTGGGATGGTTTCTACAAATGAAGGAGTGCATCTATTTATAGAGGTAAAGACCTCCTCTTGATGTCATTGGTGACATCAAACTACCTCCTCTTGATGTCATGGTTGACATCAAAGGAGGAAGCTTCCTCCTAGCATCCACACCAACTCTTCCAATTGGCATGTCATTATTGACTAAACATAAACCAACACCTTCAGGTATGTTAATGTGTCACAAAATTGGAGTGGGTCCAATTTAGTGTTCCCACCTAATATAGAATTGATCTAAATTGGACAGCAAGAGAAGATGATTGAGTGTCTGAAAATAAAAATAAAAATAAAAATCTGAAAATCTAAATGTAATTTCTTAGCAAAAATTAAGGGCGTGCAGCCACTAGAAAACGTAAAGAATCACTAAAACAGTAACTTTTTACCCTAACTCTGCATAGAAAGACTAGACAGAAAATATACCAGCTTTCTTGGCTGCACGGAATAAGAGCTCCTCAATAAGATGCTGAGCATGATCCCCATCAGGGAATTTCTCCATGAAATTCTCCACATGACAAACCACCTCTTGATTGCTCAAATATTGGTACAAGCCATCAGAGGATAGCACCAAAAACTGATCCTTAGGACAGAGTCTATGATGGCGCAGCGAAGGTTTACAAGATAAATAAGGAGCATCCCCAATGTACTCGTTCCGAAACATTTCTAGTAATGCATCATTCAATTTAGGCTGCACAGGCAGATCTCAAAATATTAAGCGGATTGGCAACAAGCATGTCACAACAGAATATAAGTCTACAACAACAATTCAACGTAGAATGTTTGGCGAACTTTACATGTCCATCCAGAGTAACTATAGGCAGAAACATATATTTCTTTACTAGATGGAATGCTAGGACTAAGAGTGCATGACATTCCATCTCCCAGAGATCAACAAATTTTCGGCCAAATCAGAAATGGAAATAGTCAAATATTCCTCTGATGCCACAATATCTAAAGTAAAATGAGGCTCCGAATGTGCAGATGTGCAATTTGATGCAATTGCTAGAGATTTTTGGGATTGGAAACCAGGAAGAGAAAGAAAAGCAAGTGACAAACCCTTTTCAGGAAGCCCGCCCCAAAAGCGCGAGTGACCTTTAAACGGCCTTTTACTCTATCATTAACAATGCAATTGCTGTCGTCTGGGTGTTCATTCTTGATTCTAATGACTTCCTGGAGATTGTTACAAGAAACAAACTGTTTAAGAACCTAACTGATTAAAATACAAACATGGGAATGTTACAAGCAACAGACAATTAAAAGTTACAGGTTTCACAATGACAAATGAGACAGAAACTCAGCGCCAATTGCATTCATTGATCAAACACACTTTAATAACAACAATGAGAAGTTGTAACTTGGTAAAACCGAAACAGACAACACGGGAATCATTAACCGTATCTGGCCAGCAGAAATGGTTATGTCAGAGTAAAGAGTTAACAGAATTATGCATGACAGCAATATAGGTGCTGTTACGGCTGTTAGCTCATTCAACAACCAGCAAAATCATTGAACTGCAATTAGTATTGGGGCAATTTATATAGAAGAGGAAAAGATCAACTTGAATGTACAGGCCTCAAATTGGAGCCAACATATATCATTTGTGCTCATCTAATGTCTTGATAAATAAGGCCCAACAAACACACGAGGCCTGAAGCCTTTCACAAATGTTACAAGAAAATGAAGATATGTCAGGCATTTGTATCACTTTTTCTTTTTTACTTATCTACCTCATTATACTGTTTGAGTTTTGTTTTCCATGGAGTACAAAATCTGATGCATTGCATCGTCGCTAATGGAGAAAAATAAGAATATTCATCAAAGTTAGTAAATGTCTATTTGTACACTCACTGCTCAACAAGACATTAATATATAACTCCTCTGGCAGAAAAAGACTTAGGTACAACAGACGAGGGCAACTTTTCAATTGCCAAGAGGTCCTACGCTTAAGCGCAGGTAAAATCATTTTATCATGGTAGGAGTTGTCCATCCATCCCAATAGGCATCGTTTCTGCCAAATGATAATGTTGGACGGGAAAATGAAAACAAAGAAAAAAAAGAAGAGAACCCACTCACTTGAAGCATTCAGCAGTTTTATCATATTCATCTTTGTCCAATAATCCAAGACAAAATAATATAAAAATTAAAAAGGTTGAGAGCATCACATTAATACATGAATTTTGTAGCTGAAGGAAAACTGCAACCAGTATCCAACTACAAACAACAACAACATATCCAGTATGTTCCCACATGTGGGGTCTGAGGCAACTACAAAGTTACAAACAACAATTTGCTTAAAAAATAGAGAGATGCGGGAATAAAAGAGCAGAATAAATGAAGATGGAAGAAGTAGAAACAAAAGAAAGATTCATCAATAGATATCTAACACCTGAAGTAGCTCCATCTGATACAATGTTTAATACAAGTATAGAAGGCACCTAATGTATAAGAAGATATATATGAGCAGTTATATTAGAAGCTTACAGGAAGCTTCCAATCCCATTATTTCATTTAGATGAATAAACGAATACCAGACAAGGCAAATATATTGACAAAAAAGGGAGCTAAGGGAAACCAATATTATGAAGTTTCCTCATTGTCACCATTACACTAAATGGCAAAATTATACCTTCTAAGATATCCCTAAGACTCGTGAACCACAAGTTTGGAACAGTTTGTGCTGTATTTTAATCAAGAATGAACACCAAGACGACATCGGAAACAATATCGGAAAGGATCTGACTGCATTCCTGATCCACTCATAGAGATTAAGCACAAGTTCATGAAAATCTGGAACACTCACATTCGTTAAAATCTTTGAGAGAGAGAGAGGCAAAGAAAGAGACTTGGGCTAAAGGGGGAGCATCTCATGCCGCGTGATACATGCTTCTTCAGATTATTGTCATTTATGCAACAGCAGTAAAGAATGAACCTACTAAAATGAGGAGGACCAAGCTTATGACTTGAAAGGAATAACAGATTATAGGAAAAGGAACCATTTGAGAGGGTCAAACTATCGCAAATGCTGAACTGTTTCTAAGAACCTGCCTATACCAGCTAAATGGTGCCAACCCAAAAATTTAATGGTTCAATACACTGTGACCAAAAGATTCAAAACCAGTTTGGTAGGTACATATATGAATGTAATTAAAGCAAGAAACTGACTTTGAGGCCTCTTTGCTTCAGAGGCTTTTATTTAGAAATTATATCCCAACAAATTTCATAACATACTACATTCAATGATCTTAGATCAGTAAAGCCAGTGATGAGAAAAATAGCATCATACCTTGGAGCACCAGATAAAGGAAACAGCTTTTAATTTACATGAATTCATCATTCCGAAGTTTTGCAATTCTTACGGAGTAAAATATTTATGTACTCCAATATTTAGCATAATGTCGTAACTCATAAATCAATTAAACTTCAAACATATAAGGAAGCACCAGATACAACCCATTGAGTAACAAAGAAACCGAGGAACGTTACTTCTTCAATGCTAGTGCTGTGATCAGTTGACAATTGCAAGGCAGTCAGCTTCATAGCTTGAATAGGTATCTCATTCGTCGCCTTATATTCCTCATCACTGGGAACTACAGATTCTTCAGCAATGCCTTCAACGGCCAACTCGCAATTGCCTGGAACTATTGATTCAGAACTAGAACTAACCTCCTCAGACACATACTGAGCCACAACGGCACGACTATCTCCGACATTCATTACATACACATCTTCATCTCTCATCAAAGCAACCAGCAAACAAGAACCCATTAATGCAAGCTCAGGGTACCGATCAAGAACTTTATCTGTCATATCCAAGTACGCGAGCTCAGTGACTTCGAGAGCTCTTGACATTGCTCTCAAAACCAACTCATGATCAACCGGACCCACCTTACGCTTCCTTTCACTTCTATCAATCTTTTCCTCCACTCTATTCTCCCCTACTTCAACCTTCTTTTTAGCTTGCAATCCGAATCTCCATGGGAATAACTTGTTGCTCTCTTTGTGCTTGCTAATTGACAAACCATGTTTCAGCTTCGACAACAGCAACGACTTCCTATTAACCGCTGAACCTGCACTATTCACACTTAATGCATCATCTACTGAAAATGCAAATCTCTCCGAACCCGAAAGATCAAGACCATCCTCTGTCTCATCTTCTGCTAAAAATTCCCACAATCTCCTCCTCCTAACCTCTATTCCCCCCGATTGAAATGTCACTCTCTTTTCAGGCCCTTTATCCATCTGTTCCAAATTAACCTCATTTTCACCTTCTTCTACTCCCCTAGCCCCCCTACTTGTGGCCTTAGGTCCTCCATTCCAATGTAGCTCATTCGAGTCCTCACCAATCACTTCATTTTCAATATTTGCAATTTCAGATTGAAATATCACCTTCTTTTCACACGTTTTATCCATCTGATCCAAATTAACCTCATTTTCAGCTTCTTCTACCCCTCCATCCCCCCTACTCATCTCCTTATACACTCGATTTGAATTAGCTTCATTCGAGTCCTCAATGATCACTTCATTTTCTATATTTGCATTATTTAAACTAGCATTTTTTTCGCTTTGTTGGTTATTACTACCACTACTAGTATCTTCATTATCCCAAAACAAACCCTCTAATTCTTTGTTCATTGCTTTGTACAGATTACTCATCAAGAATTCAGGTGCATCAGGTCCATTAAACCCATCATAAATCCCAACAAACAGCCACCCATGTTCTTCACATACAACCACATGCACACGATCCTCCCCCGCTTTTCCTAATGCCCATTCAACATTCACATTATAATCACGTGTACAGTTAATTTCCTTTTTACCTATGAAGTAGTTTCTCACTGGCACCACCCACGGCCGTTTAAAGGCTTTTTCAATTCCATTAATGCCCTTCGACTTTCTCATTTTTACGTAAATGCCATCACCACCCAACGGAGCTGAGAATGGAACGGCAGACTCTAGTGGACCGGATAGAGCTCCTCGCTCGATCGGACCGGACATGAAGAAAGCCCTCTCTCTTTCCATTGGACCAGCCGGTTCGTTGCTTAAACCGGTTCGAGGAACCGGTTGAAGAGGTAAAGCACTAAAGGACGACGTACTTTCAAAACCATTCACAACACTACCATTACCATCGTCGTAAATATTATCAAGTTGGAGGACAGATCGGGGAGTGCAGGTATTTGCACTAACAGAAGCACCTGAAATCGCTCTGAATCCGGTTTCGGTCCTTAACGGAGCCGGTTCATTATCGAACCGGAGTGACTGAGAAGGCGAAATGAACCGGTTCGAGTTTGTCGGAGAGAGAACGAACCGGGCAGATGACCTAACATAGCAGAAGGAATGGCCTAGAGTTTCGTCGAGCGGTTCGCTGCCCGTGAATATTACCTCCGGTTCAGTCCGGTTCACCACCGCCGGATTGTTAAAACACGAAAAGCCGCCTCCCATTTCACGTTCTATTCATTTCATACCCCCCTCCCCCAACAGTAACCACTGTTATATGTACATGTCTCTATAAAAGCAGAGTTACACAGAGAGGCAAAAGAAAAAGTTGTTTGAATTTGTTGGGTTTGTTGTGAAAGAAAGTGAGACATAGAGAGAGAGAAGAAACAAATATTTCTAGAGAGAGAGAATGGAGGAATCTATTTTGTAATGTTTTTTGCGGGCTAATGAATTTTTTGGAAAACAAAAGAATGAAATAGAGAAAGACTAGTGTAGTTTTTTGATTTCTAGAGATGCTAGAGTAACAATAAAGTTGTCATTGTGTCGCTTATAATAAATTATAAGTTCGAGTAAATCAGCCATAATCAAAGATTATAGTAATATAGATAGAATTCTTCTTCACCCATTGATGGCTATCGGATAAAATTCACAAATATCTATGTTTCGCTCCTTATAATTGAAATATAAAAACTATAATAGAATTTCACTTGTGAAATTTGAAACGTCATAATCAACAACAACAACAATCTAGTAAAATCCCATTAGTGGAGTCGGAAGAGGCTAATATGTACGCAGTTGAAACGTCATAATATTCGCGCTATTTCTATAACTCTTTCTCCCTTAATAAGCCTTATTCGGGCTGAATTCATAATAGTTAGGACACTAATGCAATAATAAACACCAAATAAAAAACTAAAAAATAAGAGAGAGAAACAAAATATATATTGTAGGAGTAGTAAACTTCATCTAAGTAAGTTTATAGTATAATAGTATTATTTTCATGTATATTATTGGTGGATAACTATTTTTCACTTTAATCATGTCGATGTTATTAATTCAAAGTCTTATTGGATAAAGCCTAATTAAAGATTAACCCGATTTCTTTCAATTAACTTTACTTCTTAAATATGTGAACTCAAAACCTCTAATTCGTTTTTTTTTTTCAAAAAGGATAGTCCGATCGAGTATTTCGTATTCATGCAGAGTTCGAGTAAAGGTTGCACCCTAAGAAATAAAATATTAACAACCTATCATAGTACAAGTATTAGTAATTATTTTCACGGTTCGAACCCATACACTTTAGGTCACACAGAGGCAATTATACGTTAACTAGTAAATCCCGATCTCCAAAAGTTCCACTCCAGAATTTGTGATTCTTAAGATTTGTGATGTAAATAAATAAAAGTTGGCAAGATTTAATTACAATTAAGCTGGTAGATGGACAATTTTATAGCAACCACTCTCAACTCTCAATCCCCTCACCAAAAAAGAAGAATTGAAAGAATGTAGAATAAAGAAAAATGGAGAGCTATAACAACCCAACCAATCGTTTTGGGTATTTGCATTCCGTTCAATTGTTTCAAGTCTTGAGTAGCTTCATATGATGTATTATGATTTTTGTTAATCGTCGGTTTTGGTTTTCAGGTTTTTCGGAATTGATTTGGAAGAATGATTCTCATTTTAGAAGCTTTAAGTTGGAAGAGTTGACCAAGTTTGACTTTTATGTATTTGACCCCAGACCAGAGTTTTGATGATTTCGTTAGGTTCGGATGGTGATCTTAGACTCGGGTGTATGCTAAAATTTGCATTTGGATGTTTCTAGAAGGTCTCGACACCTTTTTGCAAAAGTTGACAATTTGAAGGTTTGGAATGTTCATAAGTTTGACCGGGAATTGACTTTGATGATATCGGGTTTGGATTGAGGTTTCGTGGATTGGAATAGCTTAGTTATGTCATTTGGGACTTGTGTGCAAATTTGAGTTCATTCCATATGGTTTGGCACGAGTTCTGGAAGTTGAAATTCAAAAGTTCATAAAGTTTTATTTGAGGCGCGATTCGTGAGTTTGATGTTATTATTTGTGATTTGAGGCCTTGAGTAGGTTCGTTATATATTTTGGGACTTGTTAGTGTGTTCGTACGGGAACCCGAGGGGCTCGGGTGAGTTTCGGACCATTTTCCCTTCGTGTGTGGTTGATGATAGATGTTGGTACTGATGTTGCACACCTAGGGTTGATTTTATGCAGGTGCGGTGGTCGCACAAGCGAGGTTATTGACGTGCCTGAGAAGAAGGATAGCCTAGGGAGACCATCGCTGATGCAGAGTGTGAAGCGAACCTGCGTGCGAACCTGCATGCGCGCATAAGCGGGATCATTTACATAGGAGCGGAAAGGTTGCTTGGTTGTGTTTTCCGCAGAAGCAAGGAAGCCTCGCACCTGCGTTGCCAAAGAAGCGGAACTTCGTCCGCAGGTGCGAGAGGTCAGGCATTATATGATTTTCACAGAAGCGGAGGATGTGTCGCAGAAGCGACGCTGCAGAAGCAACTAATATTTTCGCAGATGCAGAAGTTCTGGGCAAAAGCATAAATATCAAGGTTTTATTCATTTTAGCACATTTTGAGACTTAAAGCTTGGTTAAGGGCGATTTTGGGAGAAATTTTACTACATGGATTGGGGTAAGTATTTTTTACTCGGTTTTGATTATGTTTTATGAATCTATCTTCGATTTTGGCGTTGGATAGCAAATAATAAAGAGAAATTGGGAATTTTTGTCTAAAATTTAATTAAGTGAATTTTTGAGTTTTGAACATAGATTCAGAGTCAGATTTGAGTAAAATTAGTATGGTTGAACTCGTAATTGAATGAGTTGTCAAATTTGTGAATTTTGTGGGGTTCCGAAGTGCAGGCCTGGGTTTGACTTTTTGGTTGACTTTGAGAATCTGATTAAAGATGCAACCTTTATCATTTAGGATTGCTTCCTTAGGCATTATTTGATGATTTAAGTTGCTTTTGGCTAGTTTCGAGCCGCTCGTAGGTTGATACGCGCGAGATGGCATTTGCAGAGTATTGTTTGGCTTGTTCGGTATTGTTTTGGCTTATTTGAGGTAAGTATCTTATCTAAACTTTGTTGAGGCACTAGTTGCCTGAATTATGTGATAACCACGTGCTATGGGTGCGCACATGTGTGGGGTTTGAGCCAATGTGCTAACACTGGGGGTATTCATCCATGCTCGGGTTGTGCTTAGGCTATGATAAGTCTAGAATTGACTATTAAGCTTTAAGCTATGATATTTCTCATATTTGTAACATTGTGTGAACTATTTGAGCTTGTTTGAGGCTTCATAGAGTTTTAATCCGTAATGAACTTGATAAATGCTATTTTGTGATGAAATTACCAATTTGAGTTGCGACGGCACACTTTACGCACGCGAACATTTTAGCATGACATTTATACCAGTCCAGGAGCATGTGATTTGTTATTCATTCATCACATATATGTATTCTTGTTTATTTGCTCCTATGATATGATTGCACTGGATGCTTGTGACCACGCCAGGCGGATTGTGTTGTTATGCATGTGACCATGCCGAGCGAATTGTGCTGTTGTGCATGTAACCATGCCGGGCGGATTGTGTTATTATGTATGTGACCATGTTGGGCAAATTATGATATAGCCTGCGACCATGCTAGGCAGATCCATCACATTGAGCCTGTGACCACGCCGGGCTGGTAGCACGTTGAATTGGCTGCGCTTGCGTGTGGATAAAGATTCACTCCCCTAGGGTCACCCTCTCATGTTTCTCTCTTAATGGTATACACGCGAATTGTGAGAAACTGACGGTTTTCTGGTTGATGTGAGCTCTGAGAGAGCTGGTTACTATTATTGGATCGGGTTGCGCGCCACAATGGACTGATATTTGGTTATTATATTTCATCTTTACTGGTAATTTCCTTGATTGTTTAGTTGATTTACTTGCATATCTTCCTTATATGTTGCATTGTTGACCGAGCAGAACACTTTAAAACAAAGGTGTGAGCATCAAAGTGGTTTTACTTGAGATTTTCTCATTTGATCATATATCTGTTCTATACTTGTTGAAATTATGAACTGCACAAGTGTTACTGAGTATCATCTATAGTTCTTGATTCTTTTACCTCGTCGAGGTTAGTTCGGATACTTATTGAGTACATGGGGTTGGTTGTACTCATACTATACTTATGTACCGTGCATGCAGATTTTGGAGCTGATATTGTTGTGTATGCCGGGAGCTGGCATTGAAGATGTACATGCGTTCCGGTTATAACTGCATCTTGTTCTTGGTAGCTTTAGATTTATAAATCTATTTATGTATTTTTTCGAACAGATGGTGTATTTATTTCATACCTACTTTGTAAACTCTAAATCTTAGAAGCTCATGATTTATACTGCCAGTCCTTAGGTTGTTGTATAAAAGTTCAATTATTTCATCATTATTTTCTTAGTAAATCTCATTTGAAATTGGATTATTGTTAAATTGGCTTATCTAGTGGGTTGGGTTAGGTGCCATCACGACTAGTTGGATTTTGGGTCGTGACAAGTTGGTATCAGAGATCTAGGTTCATAGGTTCTACGAGTCATGAACAAATGTCTAGTAGAGTCTTGCAGACGGTATGATGCAATTCATACCTATCTTCGAGAGGCTACATGGCATTTAGGATAAACTTCCCATATTTCTCTCCTTATCATGTGACATTGATTCAACTTGAAGCGTATGTCACTCCTATGCATATGTGAGAACTCGGTATCAACTGTGCATCGACGACTCGTAGTTCCATGGATGAAGTACGAGATATGTTTTCGGTGTTTTAGTGGTGGGACAGTCTAAAGGACTTGAGGTCGGGTTTTGACCGCAGCTTAGGAACAATGATTCAGTTGTGTAAGTATGTGCTTATGGACTTCTATGTCCAGTGGTGTCCCTATGAGTGGGAGTGATGGCTTAGTGAGTAGTTGGATGGCTATATGATGAGTAGGATGTGATTGTGGGATGTGTTAAGATGGTTTGAATGTGACGAAAAGAGCTTGCATGAGATATGAAAATGACTATTGGGTGCTCGATTTCTGTGGATGTGTTATACGGTCGGGAGTTATGAGGGTTTTGAGGGATTATTTCATGTTATTTCAATTGTGAAACAAAGTGGATTCTCATGTCTTGTTGATGAGTTCAGACTCAGAAGACTAAGTGATTGCGTAGTAGTTGTGGATGTGAATGGATATAGAGAGATATCAGTTTGAGGCTAAGCAGGTGGGTTATCACCTACGGGGTAATCTACAGATGTGTGATCCTTATGATGTTGTGTGGAGGGTTTCTTTTCTACCAATGGGTTATAGGTGTTGCGATTTGGGTTTGGATTGGTTGAGAAAGTTAACCGATCGTCACGAAGATGAATACAAGCTTAGCAAGATGAGTTAAGGTATTATATGGTTTGTTTTACATGAGGTTATGAACAGTTTAGTTGAATCCCACTACGGGATTATGGCCGTAATACTGTATATGTATTGTGAGTTATCATATGTTTTGTTCTACGACTTTGAGCCAACTGGGGGTGTACCTGGGGGTGTCTACCATCGGGAATTTGATTGCGTTAAGTGTTGTATTAGTTTCGATCTGAGGCATACTTATGGATCGGTTATGACTTGTAGAGGCTGTTTTGAGGATGGCATAAGCAAGGAAATTTCTTGATGCATGGTGTATTATATCTTATGGATATATGGAAGTTGTCACGACCTAAACTCAATATGTCATGATGGCGCCTATCACGAAACTAGGCAAGCCGACAATCACAAATAACTACGCATATTTAAATGAAAACATGATGAAATAAGTTTAACAGTAAAAATCTCATAAATAATTGATAAGAAATACTACGACTCAATACAAAATCCCTCAAAATCGAGGTATCACTGAATACATGAGCTACTATATCAACATAGTCAAAACTTCTAATAAAATTTTCTAGAAAGATGGAATCATGCTAAATAAACTGGAAAAAAAGGAGAGTCGATGTCTGCGAATGCCAAAGCAGCTACCTCAAAAGTCTCCAAGTAGGAAATTCTCCAAGTCTAGCAACCACCGTGCCCAGAAGTACCTGGATCTGCACACGAAGTGCAGAGTGTAGTATGAGTACAACTGACCCAATGTACTCAATAAGTAACAGATTAACCTTAACATGTCAAATATGCATGTCACCTGTAATGCAATACAGTGATAAACTCAAATACTCACACTCTCGGAGTATTCAACCTCACTCAGCACGCTCAATCACTCAGCACTCCCAATCGCTCATCACTCTCAATCATTCAGTACTTGCACTCGGCATTCGCACCTAGCGGTACCTGCGTCACTGCTGGTATGTCAAATTCCGAAGGGGCGGATCCTGCCTAAGCGCTAATATAAGCCAACATGGCATGCTGCACCGTGCAACCCAATGCCATCATAAATCAATAAAGCCTGCTCTGGCGTGCAACCCGATCCCATAAATATCACTCACAATCAGGCCCTCAGCCTTACTCAGTCATCAAATTCTCCAGTCTCTCGGGCTCACAAATCTCATACCAATCAGCCCAAACAATGATTCATGATGCAACAATAAATGATAACATAGACTGAGATATGATATGCAAATGATGAATGTGACTGAGTACATAACTGCAATTTACTCAAATAACTCAACAGTAGAAACGACCTTTGTGGGTCTGAAAAATACCAGCATATAGCCTAAACATGACTTCTAACATGGATCACAGCTCAAGTTTTCTAACATATGGAGATTTCATGAATAACAACAAGATTGGGTAACTCCACAATTACATGGAATAACCGGATCACAATTACTACGGTGCACGCCCATACGCCCATCACCTCAACACCAACCACATAACACATAGTTCGGGGATTCATACCTTCAACATCAAGTTTAGAAGTGTTACTTACCTCAAATCGTGCAAATCTCTACTCCAACAAGCCCTTTCCTCACGAATCGACCTCCAAATGACTCGAATCTAGCCACAAACAACTTAATACAAGCTATAGGAATTGATTCCATACAATAAAGCTAAGTTACAAAGTCTACTCCAGGCCCATGTCTCAGGATCCAACAAAATTTACAAAATTCGAATACCTATTCAATAACGAGTCCAACCATAACAAAACCATCTAACTCCGACCAAAAATTGACCCTCGATTCCCCAAGTCTTACTCTCCAATCTCTAGTCCAAAATCCCAAAAATTCCACCTTAAAAACACATAATCTGGGGGGAGGGGGAATTCAATATTAATAGATAAAAATGACCAAAAGTTGATTACCTCTTGAAATCTAGTGAAAACCCCTTCAAAACTTGCCTATATCCGAGCACCAAAAGTTAAAAAATGAAGAAATAACTCTAACCCTCGACTTTAAGCATTTTGCTAGAGGTTCCGCTTCTGCGGTCCACTTAACCGCTTCTATGGTACTACTTTTGCGGTTAAAAATCTGCATTTACAAAAAACACTTGACCCCCGACCTACTGCTCCTGCGTCCAAATGCTCGCATCTGCGGCTCCGCGTCCGCACCTGCACACCAAGGCCAAAATCCAAAACTCTGCACCTATGGTCTCCTCACTGCAGAAGTGATTTTTCTTCTACGGAAATCCCCTCGCTTCTGCGGGCCTCCCTGCCTTTACTCCAGCCTGCACCTGCGACCAACTTTCTATTTTTGCAGACTCGTAGATGCGGTTCTTCTCCGTGCCTGCAACTCTCCCCTGGCCAGACCAAGATACGCCTCTGCGTCACTCCACCCGCACCTGCGGCCAATCCCACCGCAAGTGTGTTCACACCAAAAGATCAACAATCTCAGCAATGCTTCAAGTCCAAATGTTGATTCGTTAACCATCTGAAATCCACACGAGGCCCTCGAGACCTCAACCATACATACGAACATGTCCTAAAATAGCATAGAAACTTAATCGAGGCCTCAAATCACATTAAACAACATCAAAAACACGAATCGCACCCCAATTCAAGCCTAATGAACTAATAGATTTCCAACTTCTACAATAGATACCTATCAAACTAACGTTGATTGACCTCAAATTTTGTACACAAGTCATAAATGGCACAACAAAACTATTCCACCTTCCGAAACCAAAATTCAAGCTTGGTGATAACAAAATCAACTCTTGGTCAAACTTCTCAACTCTCCAAACTTCAACTTTTCCAACTTTCGCTAATTCAAGCCAAAATCATCTACGGACCTCCAAACCAATATCCAGACACACTCCTAAGTCCAAAATCACCATACAGAGCTATCAAAACTCCATTTTGGAGTCATTCACACATAAGTCAACATCCGGTCAACTCTTTCAACTCAGGCTTCCAACCTTGGGACTAAGTGTCCCAATTCATTTCGAAACATCCCCAGATCCAAACCAACCACCCCGATAAAGTTACATAACAACAAACGAACATAGAATAAGCAAAAAATGGGGAATGGGGGCAATAATACCCAAAACGACCAGTCAGGTCATTAAATTCTCCCTCTCTTACACATTCGTCCTCGAATGGGTCTAGAATCATACTCTCAAATAGGTATAGATATCTGCTTCGCATCTCCCACTCGATCTCCCAAGTAGCCTCCTCGACTGGCTGACCTCCCCACTACACGTTCATTGAAGCTATATTCTTTGACCTCAACTTCCGAACCTACCAATCCAAAATGGCCACTGGCTTCACTTCATAAGTCGAATCCCCATTTAACTGAACCATGCTGAAGTCCAAAACATGAGACGGACCACCGAAATACTTCCGGAGAATGAAAACATGAAACAATGTATGAACACTCGATAGATTAGGTGGCAATGCAGGCTTGTAAGCCACCTCTCCATTCGTTTCAACCACCTCACAAGGGCCAATATACCGAGTGCTCAACTTACCCTTCCTCCTGAACCTCATAACACCCTCTATAGGTGAAACTCTGAGCAACACCTTCTCTCCTACCATGTAGGCAACATCACAAACCTTCCAATTGGTGTAATTTTTCTGTCTAGATTGTTTCGTGCGAAACTGATCTTGAATCAACTTAACCTTGTCCAAAGCATCCTGAACCAAGTTAATACCAATAGCCTAGCCTCTCCCGGCTCAAACAAACCAACCGGATCTGACACCGCCTCCATACAAGGCCTCATACAGAGCCATCTGAATACTCGATTGGTAGCTGTTATTGTAGGCAAACTCTATAAGCGGTAGAAACTGATCCCAGGAACTCCCGAAATCCATGACACAAGCGCGTAGCATATCCTACAAAATCTGAATGGTGCGCTCGGATTGACCGTCCATCTGAGGGTGGAATGTTGTACTCAAATCAACCTGTGTGCCTAACTCTTGCTGCCCCAATCTGAAATGTTGGACCCTAGCACACCATGAAGGCAAAAAATCTTGCAGATATAGATCTCAGCCAACCACTTAGAAGAATAGGTAGTCCTAACTGGAATGAAATGCGCAAACTTAATCAACCAGTCCACAATCACCTAAATAATATCAAATTTCTTCAAAGTCCATGGGAGTCCAACTACGAAGTCCATGGTGATACACTCCCATTTCCACTCAGGAAACTCAAGCCTCTGAAGCAAACCGCCCGACCTCTGATGCTCGTACTTCACATGTTGACAATTCAAGTACCGAGCTACAAACTCCACTATATCCTTCTTCATTCTTCTCCACCAATAGTGCTGCCTCAAGTCCCAATACATCTTTGCAGCACCCAAATAAATGGAATACCGCAAATTGTGGGCCTCTTCAAGAATCAACTCAGGTAGCCTATCCACATTGGGTACACAAATTCGATCCTGCATCCGCAATACCCTACCATCCCCCATAGAAACCTCCTTGGCATCACCGTGTTGAACCGTGTCCTTAAGGACAAGTAAACGGGGGTCGTCATACTGACACTCTCTGATGCGATCATATAAAAAATACTGAGAAACCACACAAGCTAGGACCCGACTAGGCTTCAAAATATCTAACCTCACGAACTGATTAGCCAAGGCCTGAACATTTGATGCAAGCGGTCTCTCACCAATAGGAATAAATGTAAGGCTACCCATGCTCACCTCCTTTCTACTCAAGTCATCGGCCACCACATTGGCCTTCTTGGGTGATACAAAATGGTAATATCATAGTCTTTTAGTTGCTCCAACCATATCTGTTGCCTCAACTTTAGATCATTTTGCTTGAACAAGTGCTGGAGATTCCGATGAACTGTAAATACCTCAAAAGCCACATCGTAGAGATAATGCCTCCAAATCTTCATTGCATGAATGATGGCTGCCAACTCCAAATAATGAACATGGTAGTTCTTCTCATGAGGCTTCAACTGGCGTAAAGCATAAGCAATTACTCTACCCTCCTACACAAGACACACCTAATACCAATCCGAGAAGCATCATTATACACTATATAAGAACCCGATACTAAAGGCAAAAGTAGAACTAAAGTTGTGGTCAAGGCAGCCTTGAGCTTCTAAAAGCTCTCCTCACACTCATCCGGCCACTTGAATAGAGCACCCTTCTGGGTCAACCTGGACAAAGGCACTGCAATGGATTTGAAACCCTCCATGAAGTAACGATAATATCCGTCCAAGCTGAGAAAACTCCAAATCTCAGTAGTTGAAGATGGTCTAGGCCAACTCTTAACCTCTTCGGATCCACCTTGATCTCCTCACTGTATACCACATGCCCCAAGAACACCACTGAACTGAGCCAAAATTCACACTTAAAGAACTTGGCATAAAGTTTCTCCTCTCTCAACGTGTGGAGTACCATCTTTAGATGTTGTGCATGCTCATCCTGGCTACGCGAGTTCACTAGGATATCATCAATAAATACTATGGCAAACGAATTAAGATATGGTTGGAACACACTATTCATCGGAAGCTCGGAAGCATGAATGTTGTTGGGGCATTTGTCATCCCAAAAGACATCACAAGGAACTCATAGTGACCATAGCAGGTCCTAAATGCCGTCTTCAGAATATCAAAGTCCCGAATCTTCAACTAATGATACCCAAACCTCAAATCAATCTTAGAGAACACTTTAGATCCCTAAAGCTAGTCAAATAAGTCATCAATGCATGGCAAATGATACTTCTTCTTAATTATAACTTTGTTCATTTGTTTATAGTCAATGCACATCCGCATAGTACCATCCCTCTTCTTTACAAATAGAACCGGTGTACCCCAAGGCGATACACTAGACCTAATGAACCCCTTATTAAGAAGCTCCTGAAGTTGCTCTTTCAATTTCTTTAACTCTACTGGTGCCATACGATACGGAGGAATAGAAATGGAATGAGTGTCCAACACCAAATCAATATCAAAATCAATGTCCTTGTCAGGCGGCATGCTCGACAGGTCTGTAGGAAACACATCTGAAAAGTCTCACACTACTAGAACAGAATCAATGGTAGGAGTATTAACACTAACATCCCTCACAAAGGCTAAATATGACAAACAGCCCTTCCCAACCATCTGTTGGGCCTTCAGGTATGAAATCACCCTATTGAGAACATAGTTTAGAGAACCTCTCCACTCGATCCTAGGTAACCCTGGCATTGCCAATATCATAGTTTTAACATGACAATCTAGAATAGCATGACATGGAAACAACTAATCCATGCCCAGAATCACATCAAAATTAACCATCTAAGCAATAAGAGATTCACTCTAGTCTCCAATCCCCCAATGGTCACCACACACGATCAATACATACAGTCCACAATAATAGAATTGCCCACCGGTGTAGATACATGAACATGCAAAACTAAGGACTCATGGGGCATATCCAAATAATGGGCAAAATATGATGATACATATGAATAAGTGGAACCAGGGTCAAATAATATGGAAGCATCCCTGTGGCATACTGAGACAATACCTGTGATTACTGCATTTGAAGCAATAACCTATGGTCTGGCAGGGAATACATAGAATCGAGCCTGATCACCATCTGATCGGCCTTCCCCTCTAGGATGACCTGTAGCTGCCCCCGAGTTGGCTGAACGGGTGGTGAAGTGGCTGGTGCAGAAGTCATAAACTGAACCCTCTACTGAACTGGACCTCTAAAATGATGGGGACACTGCCTGCACACATGTCTAAACTCCCCGCACTTGAAACAACTCTGATCCGCCAATGGTGGTAGAGACTGAATCGGACCCTGAGAACCATAATAACTACTAGAAGAATCTGGTACAGATGAACCCTAAACTGATGGAGTACGAGATGAACTTTGAGCTGGGAGGTCACTGAGAGATGGCTGACCTGAATGAGCACTGTATGAACCATGGCTAGCTGATGCACCATGATGAACCGGACAAGCCATCTGAGTGGGCCTATAAGGATGACCCTACTGTGGTGGGACTGCCCTCCAGAAGAAACACCGTTGAAACCACCCAAACCATAAGGCCTCTTTGCCTCCCTCTCCTCACACTCCTAACTATAGACCTGCTCTAGCCGCCTAGAAATATCAACCACCTTGTCAAACCTAGAACCTAATGCAATTTCTCGAGTCATAACGAATCACAGTCCATAGTTGAGGCCATCATGATCCTCCTAATCCTCTCCCTCTCTATGGGAACCAACCAAATCGTGTGACAAGCCAACTCTAAAAATCTCTTCTCATACTGGATCACGGACATACCCTCATGATGTAGTTGCTCAAACTGGCTACACAACTCGTCTCTGCGGGTCTATGGAACAAACTTCTCCAAGAAGAGAATGGAGAACTCATGCCATGTAAGTGGTGCAGCACCGACTGTCCCGTTCAACTCATATGCCTCTCATTATCTGAAGGCTACCCCAACAGCTGAAAAGTAGTAAATGAGACTTCACTAGTCTCTAGAATACTCGTAGCGCGAATAATATATTGGCACCTATCTGTTAGTTTATATGAGCCCACCAAACTATAAAGTACCTGATCCTCTATGAGTTTCCACTGAGAATACTTATGAAGCAGTAAGTAAAAGAGACACGAGATTTTTATGTGGAGAAATCCCACTCAAGGGAACAAAAACCACGACCTACACTTGTAGGCTTTCAACTTCACTAACTTGTAACCTCACTATTACAAGCCACTTTGTAATGACTCTACTTCAACTTAACAAACTTATAATACTCTTACCACAAGCCACTTTGTCACTCTCTAGTTACAAAGACTTTAATTTATGACTAACTCTAGTCACAACACAAACTTAGAGGGTTTGTGATTTTGGGTTTCCTAAAACACAGCTTCTAAGAAAGCAAGATAGGAGTTACAATGAAGAACAAATAAAAAGATTTCAACTCAACTACAGATACACATAGACTCATTGTGAACCTGATCCTTTAGTGGAGTTGTCTTCTTGTTCTTGACACACTTGTGACTTCAATGCTAGATCAACACTTTTAATGCTTGAGAGAATATCACTAAATGCTCAAGTGAATATCTTGTGCCTTGCACCAGGTTGTTATATTACAAAAGACATCACAATGGTGATGTCAATTCTTGGTACACCCGTTTCTTCCCAATGGGAAGTGACTGCTGCACTGTCTGTTGCACTGTCGCATGTACAGTTGCAGACAATCACTTTCTGAAGTTACGTTCCAGTTGTATAGTTGACTTGTACTTCTGTTAGAGAACACCAAGAGATCAGGTCCCTGTCGTGTTACTCTTTCTGTAATTGTATTCCAGCTATATATTTGACTTGTACTGCTGTCAGAGAACACTAAGGGATCAGGTCCCTGTCGTGTTCCTCTTTGTATAGTTCATTTGCTGGAGTTCAGACTGAACTTCGTTCATTTGAAATATGTACCAAGTGATTCAGGTTCTCTATCTGGTTCTTAACAATAAGTTTGTTAGATCATCAAAACATAAGAAACATAAGGCAAAGACATTGAAAACCCATCAATTTCCCCCTTTTTGATGATGACAAACTTAGGCATTGATAGTATTTGTTTAGGGCAGAAATAACCAGATGAGGTACCAGGGACTTCACAAGTTCCCCCTAACCTTTTGCTTTTGATTCCCCCTTAATCAGATCCCCCTGTTTTTGAGGTACCGGGGACTTCACAAGTTCCCCTTGACCTTTTTCCACTACTCACAATACATACACTACTAACTACTATCTATCTTCCCCCTTTTGGCATCATTAAAAATACACAAGCAGGAAAATAACATAAAAAAGTCTAACACAGCCAACTCATGCCACATATGTGCACACAACATGATAGAAAACAGAAGCCAAAGGAAAACAACATTGTACAAGCAAAAAGAGGAGCTATTTCATTGATATTAATAATGAACTGAGCAAAACAGGAGCAGTAATGGTGAAATCCAGCATGCCATCAACAAAAAGACAAACAAAAATAGAAACAGCGGCCACAAAACATCATAACAGAAAACACTGGTCACTAGGGGGTATCTAAGAAGCACTGGAAGAGGAAGATTAGGAGAGAGAAGAAGCAAGGGTTTTTAGAACCAGGTCCAGTCGGGCATTTGCAGATAGCTGCTCTTCAAGCAATTTTGCGCGAAGCTTATCATTTTCTTTTGTTAGGCGGGCAACTTCTTTATTAACAGAACCGGTTCCCTTAATCGCTTGACTAAGTTGAGTTTCTAGTATGGTATTCTGAGTCCTCAACCTTCTGATCTCTTTAGAGGCAACATTTTGAGCATTAATCAGCTGAGAAATGGTCGAGATGTTTCCACCAACCCTTTCTACGCACTCACATTCTTCCAGAGTGGTTTTAGGGAAGGTTTGCTTGCATGTTCCCACTCTAGGATTACCCACAAGGACCTTGTAGAATTTAAACACTTGAGTGAGAAGAAAGCCATATGGTAGCCCATAATTCCCACCTCTAAAGTTTGCCACCTTTTGCATATGATCTATCATGATTGCTGGAAGATTGATCGGGACAAACTCATCAAGAGCCTCCATTAAGACCAGATCAGACTTTGTAGCAATAGACCGCCTCTCAGAACGAGGTAAAAATACCTTATTAACTAGCTCAAAGAGAAGCCGATACTGAGGAAGTAGTACCTTCTTATGCACCTGTTCCCCCTGCTGAATAGATTGCTCTTTCATGATAGCTCTCCTAAAGTTGGCACCACATATACCTTTGACTGAGGACATTCCTTCACATGAAATTTGGAGAACCTTCCCCAAAGCTGAAGCGTCAAGTACAATGTCTACTCCATTTACTAGCACACATATGTGATCCCCCTCAACGGTGAAGAGAGACGCATAGAAATTTTGTACCGCATCTTCGTACACCATATGCATGTTCTCCTGAAACAGGTGCTCCCATTGCTGATATTCCACTATCTCCAGAATTTGCCTCATACCAGCCATCTCTGAAATTGTCGGATCAAACGTACGACCCCACAAGACTTTCTGAGTTCTCAATCTCTCCTGCCAAAGACCGCTATCACTAAGTATGGTCCTCAGAGAACCGGGTTCCCCTATAGTTTCCCATTTTCATTTTCTAGATCCTTCAACGAACTTCCCTTTCCAACTTGCAAGCCCTACAGTATCTCTTTCAAACATAGCTTGCTCAACTATACTCTTCTTAGGCTTACTGGTACCTATCACGGATGTTCCACTTTGTTTTTCAATAGCTTCATCCGAAGCTCTATCCACAGACTTCTAGATTTTTATAGGTCGTTCTACTAAGGAACTGGGTTCCTTTAAAGCATCTTTGTCAACCTCATCCACTGGAATACTTCCGTCAGTCACAAATTCCCCTTGTTTCATTAACCTCTACTTCCTTGTCTTGACACTCCTCTTACTTTTCTGCAAGGTAGACTCGTAGCCTTCTTTCTGCTGCAACTTGATAGTGGGTGACTTGGAAGAGAATTCTAAGGGCTTAAGATAATCAAGATGTTCAGGAGTGGGTTTACCTGGAAGAGAATCAGGTTCTCCAGCAGGTTTTCCTGGGACAGTTTCATGGGTTAAAGACTCGAAGAGTACTATGGTTCTTTCATCCCCTAGGAATGGAGTTTCTTCCCCTTGATACTCAGACAAGAGATATGCTCCTTAATTTATCAGACTCTCAGCATCGATAGCCATAATGTTATGCACTGCTTCCTTTTCTGGTGACTCTATGAGAGCCACTGAGTCCAAAATGGAGGAGTTCAGATACTGATCAGGATCATCCTCAGAGACCTCTGACACCTGAGGGGTAACACCTCCTAAGTGTTCTTTGATGAGATCAAAGGAGTGAGGAGACATGGGGTTTTCAATACATGGAAGGGAAACAGGGTTTGACAAAAAAGGAAAAACTATAGGAAATAAGGAGGAAATAGGTGTGGTACAGTAGCATTGGAAAGAGTGGAAGAGTAAATTTCTGGAGATGACTTTAAGGATGATAAGGAAGTGGGAGTGGTGTTAATGGTGGGAGAAGGAAGCAATCGTTCGACTGCCATTATAAGAGTATTTGGTAGGTAAGTAGAGTGAGAGAGAAGTGAAGAGAAGATCACATAGATACAGAAGAGATGAAGGTTCATGACTTGCTGTTAGAGAGAAAGAGAGTTTTATGGGAAGAGGGGCTAATGATGAGAAGAGAGAGAAACGAGTTTTGAACAGTCCTAAAAATAGTGGTAGGTTTGTGGGAAAATGTTATCGTGTTGAGGGGATGAAGGGATTTGAATGACAAGATATGACATGCAGACTTTGAAAAGTCAGATGATGTGGCAGTTAAACCTTTTTGAGAAAGCATGCAAAACGACACATTACTACTAACCTGTGGTACATGAACCTGATGCCCGAACAGTTTTTGAAAAAGATTTTAGTAGCTTTTCTTTCGCAGTTCATAATTATACCTTTAGCTTCTTTGATCGTGCATGTTTACCTGTAACAGTATTGATATGCGTTAGGCTTGGCCAGGAAACACTTTAGCGTGTTGTAGAACTTTATATAGATCAACCTTTTATCCATATTTTCCCTCAAAAAATGATGCCTCACATCAATGTGCTTGGTCCTTTTGTTTTGAACTGGATTCTTGACCAAGTTGAGTGTACCAGTGTTGTCAAATAGAAGAGGCACACCATAGATTCCCCAAAATCCTCCAGTTGCTGCTTAATTCATAGGAGTTGAGAACAACAGGATGTTGCCACTACTTATTCTACTTCAGCTGTTGAAAGAGCCACCGAGTTTTGCTTCCTTGTGCCTCAAGAGATGAGACATGATCCTGGCAAGTGAACCATTCCAGAAGTAATTTTCCTGTCCACAAGATAACCTGCATAGTTAGCATCAGCATACCCAATATGAGATTAAAACTGTCACTTGAGGGGTAATACAAAACTAGGTTCTGTGTTCCCTTAAGGTATCTCAAACTTCTTTTGACAGCCTTCAAGTAACATTCCTTGGGATTTGATGTTGGGTTCTATCTGGGATAGAAATACAGAAGGAGGTAGGGAATTTTTTGGATTTTGATTCTTGTCTAAATCCAGAATGAAGGGGAGTGATTATGTTATCAAGTAGATGGGAGCTTTTGTGTTTTCAAGTGGTGACTGAAGTTTGATTAGTGGAGAAACTGGGTAAATTAAGTGGATTTCCCTGCACTCCTCGTTCTGCTACTTGTGGAACCACCAGTTTCTTCATCTTCAATGGTAGTAAATGAGGTACCAGGTTCCTCTTGAGAAGTAGAAGAGGATGTTTCATTGTCTTCACCTGTTTTCTTCATCTAACTCATCATATCAGCCTTCCCATTTTAAACATCAGATATTTCTCAGGGACCAAAAGTGGTTTATTATCTTGATCATCACCGTTCCTCCTTTGTTAGAGGAGGGTGTCTCGTTGAATATCACATAAACACTTTCTTCCACATAGTGTGCCCTTTTGTTGGAGACTTTGTGGGCTTTGCTTTGAGGGAAGTGTCTCAAAAGGGTTCCTTCATCGCTTCTTACATCAAACTTCCCGAGCTGATCCTTCCCGTTGTTGAGAAAAATAGCATTTGCATCCAAAGGTTCTAAGATGAGTTATCTTTGATTTTCTTCTATTGAGCAACTCATAGGAGGTTTTGTTTAGGAGGGACCTAATCATACACCTGTTCACCAAGTAGCAAGCATCGTTTGTTGCTTTTGCCTAGAAAGTTTTTGGCAATTCCCCTGTCAATGAGCATTATCCATTCCATACCTTCCAGAGTTTTAATCTTCCTTTCAGCAACACCATTTAGCTGTGGATTCATTGGTGCTGAGAAGTTGTGAGTGATCCTATTTTCATTACAAGATTCATCAAATTTTGGCATTGACATATTCTATCCCGTGGTCAGATCTGATACGTGCTTCCTTCAGTTCCATCTCCACTTGGATCTTCTTGACAAGTGATGCAAATACTTCAAAAGTCTCTTCCTTTACTCTAACAAGCAGTGTTCAGGTGGATCTTGAATTTGGCAGCCCACGAACCAGGTTCTTCTGAATCAGTTCATTCAAAAGTGAGAGCCTTGAGTGTTCCAATCCTTTATCCCAAGGTTTTGCATCATTGTCAACAGACTTCAAGCAGCTCATATCACCAGTTTGTAGGGATTTAAGGTTAGCGAAGTAGATGTTCTTGTTCTTTTGGCGACTAAGACCACTTCACCAGTTACTAGATTGGTAACTGTGCGTATTTTTGATAAGAACTCTACTTTGCTCCCTTTATCACAGATTTGAGACACACTCAAGAGGTTGTGCTTCAGGCAACTCACATGGCACACGTTCTCAATTGAGTGTGACATAGAATTTCTATCTTTTCAACACTGAGAATGTAATCCCCCCTTTTTATATATATACACATGATACATTCCCTTTTCTGCAGGGCGTTCAGTGAGAGACAATCCATGGTATTGCTAGTCAGGTATTTTTAGCATCCACTATTCATGAACCATTACTGTCCATTTCCTCTCACTATTCCCTACACTGATAAATTATGGGTTAGATTTAGGAACCCAAACTAGTTTGGGTCCCTTGTTATGAGAAAAAGGATGGATAAGGGCTTTTCTAGTCCATGCAGACAATATTCGTTCCTTGCGAGCAGTACCTGATCCCTCTTTAGTAGTTACTTTTTCAGTAAACACTTTGTTTTTCTGAACAGATTGAACCCTGGCCTGGCAATTTTCTTTGAAGTGCCCATTGTTCCCACAGTGGGTATAAAGTCAGTTATCAGGAACAGTGACATACTTGCTGCGAGGGTTATGAGGAGTTTTCTCCTTTTAGAACCTGATTCCCTGCATGTTTCTACTATTATTGAAGTACATGGCAGTGACATCATCTGAGGACCAGGTCCACTTCAGAGATTTCTCAAGATCAATTTTTACTTTCTCCAATTCAACTTGAAGTTGCCTATTTTTCTCAAGTTCACCACATATACTAGTTTTCACATCATTTAATTCCTTCTCAAGCTTGATGTGTGTCTCACTAGCTACTTCCTTCCCTTTCCCAATACTCACAGTCCTATGTTCTGATTTGTGTCCCTCAATGGTTTCCTCTAGGTCAGTGATTATTACTAAAAAGTCATCCCTCTCTTGTTTAGTAGCTGCAATTTTCTCTTCTAGAGTGTGTTTTTCATTAATAAATCCTTCTATGATTTCCTTCAAATCAACAACCACTACCATCAAGTCATCTCTCTCATTTTCTACACTATTTATTTTTTCACTCAAAACTTTCTTTTCTTTTTCAAGATTAGCTATGGTCTCATTTAGATCCACTATACAGACCACCAGATCATCTCTAGATTGTTCAGCATCTCCTAGCTCTATGGTCAAGATCTCCTTATCATTATCAAGGCTATAATATGCATCAATTAGAACATTTGCTAATGACCTTAACTTCTTAGAAGAGTAGGATTTTAGATTTCTCTGAACATCCCTGAAATTTACCTCATCATTTTCATCCTTTTCATCATCGTCAGACTGAGCCATCAGCGCAAACAGTGAATCATATTTCATTGCTTCAGTTTCCACTGCCATCATGGAGCTATTTTATGCATCTGGTTCCCTTTCTGATTCATTGGAGGAGTCTCCCCAAGCAGCAAGAGCTTGCTTCACAATATTGTCAGCTACAATTTGTCGACTAAATCGTTTGTCTGGAACCGAGTACTTTTTGCTGCTTTATCAGGGTTTTGTTTGTATTGCTCCTATTTCAGAAGTGGACAGTCTTTGATGAAATGCCCTGGCTTTCCGCACCTGTGATAGAGATAATTATTCCTTGACTTACTTGAATTGCCTCTCTTTGGTATACCACCATTTCTTCGAACCATCTTTTGAAACCTTTTAGTAAGATAGGCCATATCACTATCTTCTTCACTCGAGTCACTGTTTTCAGCCTTGAGCACTAGGTTCTTTTCCTTCTTTGGCTCTCTTCTATTACTGTCTTTCTTTC
Source organism: Nicotiana sylvestris (assembly GCF_000393655.2). Lineage (NCBI taxonomy): Eukaryota > Viridiplantae > Streptophyta > Magnoliopsida > Solanales > Solanaceae > Nicotiana > Nicotiana sylvestris. The sequence goes on from NC_091068.1 coordinate 6,991,306, forward strand.
TTTTCATCTCGTATATCTTCAGATTACCAATCAGCTCATCCATGGTTAGAGTTTGTAGATCTTTAGCTTCAGTGATGGCATTCACCTTACTCTCCCAAGAACTAGGTAGAACATTGAGAATTTTCCTAACAAGCTTGTTTCTGGGAATAACATCTCCAAGTGAATGAAGCTTATTTATGATGGATTGAATCTAGTGTGCATATCCTGTATAGACTCATCATCCTTCATCCTGAAGAGCTCGTACTCAGTGATGAGCATGTCAATCTTGGACTATTTAACCTGAGTAGTTCCTTCGTGTGAGGTTTTCAATGCTTCCCATATTTCTTTGCCAGAATCACAAGCTGAGACTCTGTTGTACTCATCAGGTCCTATACCACATACCAAGATTTTCTTGGCACGATAGTTCTTTTCTACGGCTTTCCTGTCAATATCGATGTACTCCTTTCTGTCTTTCGGCACCATTGGTCCAGTTTCTCTAAGCTTCTTCATAGGAACATGTGGACCATCACAGATGATGTCCCATAGTTCTGAGTCTTCGGCCATTATAAAATCATGCATACGAGTCTTCCACCAGCCGTACTACTGACCATTGAATCTAGGAGGTCTGTAGGTTGATTGTCCTTCCTCAAAGTTGGGTGGAGCAGCCATTGAGATCTTTTCTAGGTGTTAACCTTTTAGAAAGAACCTGCTCTGATACCAATTGTTAGTTTATATGAGTCCACCAAACTATAGAGTACCTGATCCTCTATGAGTTTCCACTGAGAATACTTATGAAGCAGTAAGTAAACGAGATACATGATTTTTACGTGGAAATATCCCACTCAAGAGGACAAAAGCCACGATCTACACTTGTAGGCTTTCAACTTCACTAACATCACTATTACAAGCCACTTTATAATAACTCTATTACAAAGACTTCAACTTAACTAACTTGTGATACTCTTACCACAAGTCACTTTGTCACTCTCTATTTACAAAGACTTTAACTTATGACTAACTCCAGTCACAACACAAACTTAGAGGGTTTGTGATTTTGGGTTTCCTAAAATACAGCTTCTAAGAAAGCAAGATAGGAGTTACTGTCACGCCCTGAACCTGGGCCAAGACGTAACACGACACTCGGTGCCTGAATACATGTGACCGAGCGAACCAACTGGCTGGCTGAATCAACATGTGGTATCATAACATACTGAATGCGGAAGATAAACTAACACATGCTGATATACCGAAAGTCTGGATGATATAAATCAAAGTGCGAAAATACTAATACAATTCTGAAACATATTTGTAACCAACATAGCTTAATATGAAAGCCTGTGACTCTGTCTAACTGTTACTCTAGTCTATGAAGCCTCTATTTGAGTACTGAAAACACTGACTGTATGTGAATACTGAAGACTGTAGCAATGATAATGCCCTGAAAGAACTGGGGATCACCAAATAGCTGGTACGAGAATCCTAGCGCTCTGAATCATCAACCTGTAAATCATTACCTGCATCGCGAGATGCAGGCCCCGGGCAAAAGGGACGTCAGTACATTTGAATTGTACTGGTATGTAAAATAGCTGAACAAAAGAACTGTCAACACTGAAACTGAAACTGAACTGCTAGTTGATAAACTGATAATTGAATAAGGAAGTAAGGATGTGAATACTCCCTCTTCTGAATGATGAACAACCTGTTTATCTGAACATTAAACTGCGGCCTCAGGCCCGATATGTATATATATATATATATATATGTGTATATATATATGTGTGCACAACTGCGGCCTCGGGCCATAGTATATGTATACATAACTACGACCTCAGGTTCAAAATGCATAAAGCATAAACTGCGGCCTCAGGCCCAAATACAGGTGTTCAACATTCAGGAATTTAAATCAGGAACTGAGAATCATACTGTAATATGTGATACTGAAATAATGAGCCATAACGACTTACATGATACTGGTATAGTGAATAGGATTAAACTGAGATGAGTATTCATAATAAGTTGATTTGTCATAACTAAAACTCATAGAATATCGAATGATTGTCAAACTCTGTCATCTAGAGAATATAAGTTCTACTTCTATTCATGGAACCAAGGCATAATTACTTTCTGAGGAAACTAGTAATGTTCATGATGAATGGGACGTAGGGAGAATCATAGATATTCCCAAACGTAAAGAGTTAGCCTTACATACCTCAATTTGCCCCTTAGTGATACTACAATGATCCACACTACTAAGAACCTTCAATCTACAACAACAACATCCAATGGAACCCAATATTAGTAATAAATTCCATAACTTATGCCATTTAGGCATATTATCAAACACCTTGTAGGCATAGATATTTACACCTCATAACTATAGTGTTGGTTCATCCAACTATCACCATTAACCAACAATTCATTCCACCATCATTCCTAACAAATTTATAACTTCCAACAACATATGTATGACCATCCATTCACACCCAACCAACAAATCCTATCAAATAATCACCTTTAAATCCCTACCATGGTCATGCATTTAAATTGGGAATTTATGACTTCCAATCACCATACCATAAGTTGTAATACTTGATTCATACTCATAATTCCATAATAACACCATATATGTAAGTCTAAGGGTGTAGGATTACCTCTTGTAGACCAAATATTGAAAGACAACTTTTGGGGTGTTCTTGAGATTTTGAAGAAATCCTATGAAACCCAATCAAAATCATGTTGTAACTAGTGATTGAGAAGTGAAATCACCATGATAACACACTTAAAAACTCACCTTAGGTGTGTAATTGGATGCCTTGGTCGAGTTGGGTGTATAGAGGAAGCCCTAAGCTTGAGAAATGACTCAATTTCTCTTATTTCCGGTCTTTAAGATATTTAAAACCTTCCAGACGCGCGAGCTCGTGCGCCTGTTCGCGCGCGGGAGGCAGAATACTCAGCAAAAACGCGCGACTTCGCGAGCGACTTCGCGCTCCTGTTCGCGCTAGTGACACCTGCCCAGTAAAATGGTCATAACTTTCTGTATACACCTCCAAATGACAAACGGTTTATTGTGTTAGAAACTAGACTCAAAGGGCTTTAATTTGATAGGTTGTGCATCACACAAATTATTGTATTCAGGTAGATATGCTCGCCCAAAGTGAGGTCTTGTGCATACTCATTTGCAAATTTTCAGCTATAATGAAAATTTTCAACTTGGCTTGGACTTAAGCCTCTCCTTAGACCCCAAATCACCTATAATATGCCTCTTACACTTATTATCATAACCACTCAATTACCATCACGCTAATACTCGTTTAATGCATCCACAACCGATTCAAATTATGGGGTGTTACATTATCTCCCCCTTGGGATCATTCGTCCTCGAATGATGGTCATGGCTGCAACTACGGCTATCTATGGTCATTAAATGGGTGTTATGGAGATATGAGAATACTGAAATATTATGAATACATGATTACTGACCTGTTGAGATACTGAACTGAACTGCATTGACTAAATATTGATCTGCCATGAATACGTGAATACTGAACTAACATGGATATCTAAATATTGAACTGGCACGAATATTTGAGAATTGAACTAACATCAATATCAAAGTACTAAGCTGGCATGAATATCTAAGTATTGGACTGACATGAGTAGGTGAGTATTGAACGGACTTGAATATCTGAGTATTGAACTGACATAAGTATCTGAGTACTGAACTGACATGAGTATTTGAGTGCTAGAAACTTGAATGTTATAATGTTACACGCGAAATACTGGTTGTACCACCACTAATTCTGGTGACAACTCCAACTCATAAGCTAATTGACCGATCCTTTGAAAGATTCTATATGGCCCAATATAGTAGGGACTATGCTTTCCCTTCTTCTCAAATCTCATAATGTCTTTTATAGGCGAAATTTTCAAAAACACTCAATCATCAACTTGAAACTCTAGGTCTCTATGCCGCACGCTTGAATAGGACATTTTGGTGGCTCTGAGTTTTCTTCAAACGCTCTTGAATCAACTTAACTTTCTCTATAGTCTGATAGACCAAATAAGGTCCTAATAACTCCACTTCTCCAACTTCGAACCAACCAATTGGTGATCTACACCTTCCCCCACACATAGCTTCGTACGATGCCATCTTGATACTAGAATGGTAGGTTATTATTAGCAAGGCCAATAAGAGGTATGTGATCATCCCAATTACTTTTATCATCAAGGAAATATCCTCAATTGTTTGAACAATGCGCTCTGCCTAGCCATCTTTTTTTTAGGATGAAAAACGTGTGCCTAATCATTTCTGAAAGAACTTCTAAAAGTTCATTTTAAACTGAGCACCACAGTCCCAAATGACGGACCACGGAGTCCCATGTAATTAGACGATTTCCTGAATGTATAACTTGGTATAATCTTCTGTTGAATCTGTAGTCTTTACTGGCAAGAAATATGCTGACTTGGTAAGTCGATTTACAATAATCCAATCAAATCATGCTTTTAAAATGAGAAAGATAATCCCGTTTATAAATTTCATATTTACCATCTCCACAGAAAATATGTGTATTCGGTGATAAAACACTAGACTTTCTACTGCTCGACTTTCACTTGCTGACAACTAAGACAATTGGCCGCAAGTGTGCGACGTTCTTTTTCATGTAGTTCATCTAATCAATCTCCTTGGTCATGATGCATATTTGGGGGACCTGGATGGAAATAATACCAGGAATTATAGGCTTCTAACATGATCTTCCCTTTTTAAGTCCATCTATGTCTGGAACACACAATCTTGGTACCTCAAAGTACCATCATCTCCCCCTTATTCGAAAGCCATCATCTTATACTTGTGAATCTCCTCTTTCAGCTACAACAAGTAGGGATCATCAAACTATTTCTCCTTCACTTCGCCTACTAAGGGGGAACAAGTCATATTCTAGACAACAACTCTGTCATCTTTTAGAGTCTGAAGTCGAACTCCTATCTTGGTTGGTGAACTTCTTTTACCAAAGTTCTCTTATCTACCGCAATCATGAGTTATACTTCCCACACTTTATCTTCTTAAGAACTTCCTGAAAACACTTATAGAATTGTTGTGAGCTAAGTCTTTAACCAGTACTCCGAAAACTAGAGTCTCGTGCAATGGCACTACCCTCGTGATACATAACTGGGCATGATTCTATAGCTTTCTGTGATCATTTTATCATCAATAACTAAACTCGGTGATCATTCTACTCACTTTGTTTTTCTTACACTTGCTAGACATAATCCGTGTGGTAATTATACAATTTTCCCTCATTACCGAATTGATTTTCTTTTTCATATCCCATGCTACTATTCGAGTTTCAGATCTCCAACTGGACTTATTGAAAATTTTCACATCACCCCTTAGACCACAGGTCTTATACTTGTGGATCCTTCTCATTTTGCTGGGATCCAAATAACTTTCCTTATTCTCTGCAATTCTTTGCACTCTACGTCAATGCCGACTCATCTTCCAACTTACTTCTGAGAAATCTTTCTTACTAGGAAAAATTAAATTATTCACTTAACAGAAAGCTAATGTATTCATAGCTATCATATACAATCTTAATAATTTAACTCTACTCACACTGTCAATCCTGGAGAAACCACATTATGATAATTCCTAAAGGCTATTCTTCTATAGTTTGTGCTCTCACTGCTAGCTAATATTTTTTTTCCCACTGCTACTGTACTTCGAGTTTAACTTAAACTCTTTGGGTTTTAACACACGTTCGGTATTTCAAACTGTCATCCACTCACTAGAGTTAACCTGGCTAAGTGAATCAAATTGTATCCCTACTAGCTCTGCTGAAAGTGCTAATTCACTGTATCAACTTAAAACTTACTTACTCTTCTTTTACTAACCACCTGCTAGCATTATATTTTCTTCTCCTACTTTGAATAACTAAAGTGAAACATAAGGTTACTCCTAAATTCCCTCATCATCTGACCATATTTTTTTTTGTCGCACACTATCATTCTTTTTTAACTATGTACATGGATCACACTTAGGGAAATTCATCTGTCTTAAACAGAATTAGAATATGTAACCCCAAACTTTCTATATAATATAAAATCATTTCATACTATAAACATCCCGGGTAATCATTTAGTCACATAACCTAAGGGGGAATTGCCATATCTTTTATCTTACACCAATAGCTGCTTCTTATAGTAACTTACTAACGTGGTACTTCTAGTTCTGATTTGAATAAATATTAACAATTTAAAATCATTCCCTGAAATTTACTATTGGCTGCTCTTAGTTCTCATTGCATACATCATATCTTCTAGTCATTTGCATGAGTTGGACGAAATCACATCTTTGGTAATAACAAACGTTTCTGACTCCTAGGTATTTTACCTTTAGGCTCTTTTCTGTCAAAAACTATAGTGACCAATGTTGGGGTCTGACATCCAAACTATCATCATCCAACTTGTGGCTCCATTTTCAATAATTAAAAGAAATTGTTCTTTGAGGTAAAACGCATACGAATACACTACCATGCACAAACTTATCCTTCAAAGTATACCATCATCTGATAAATCACTTCTTGCACCATCCAGTGAGTCTTGGTCTTAATCCAGACCTAAAGTATGCAAAGGTTTCGCTATAATCACTATTACTTACATTTTCTTTTAGCATCCATATGCATCACCGTATACTCACAAGTCTCCAAAAATTTCGATACACTGAAAATCGAATATTTGGTAAACATATAACTGAATACTGGAGTACTAAATAACCATAAACTTGCTAACTGAGAAATTACTGAAAGACTATATAACTGGTAACTAAGGTAAACTGATAACCATAAGACACGATAGCTGCTTTTGTACTTTCTAATAAGGTTATGCTCTAATCTGAAACACTATTCATTGCATCCTACTTTTTTGATATCCTCTAAAGTCTCGTATTTACCAACCTGTACTCCATAATTATACCTCAATGGGCAATTATCCTTTCTAGGACTTTAGGTTTCTCCTGCGTGTCGCTTGGGCATCCAATGCATTTGGAATTTGATAGAAAGAAAAGGTTATCTATTGCTCTAAGATTCATGGCACGATCTAGAGTAGAAAGAAATGAGACAATCCTGGATGTCTTGGTAGTTAACCATTTATATGAGTGGCCGGGACATACATTTAAAGGAAACTCCACTGGACACGTCTTCATAGACTCCCTAGGACACTTGAACTGGGCTCTGATACCAAGCTTTGTCACGCCCTGAACCTGGGCCTGGACATAACACGACACTCGGTGCCTGACTACATATGACTGAGCAAACCAACTGGCTGGCTGAATCAACATGTGGTATCATAACATACTGAATGCGGAAGATAAACTAACACATGTTGATATACCAAAAGTTTGGATGACATAAATCAAAGTGCGAAAATACTAATACAATTCTGAAACATATTTGTAACTAACATAGCTTAATATGAAAGCCTGTGACTCTGTCTAACTGTTACTCTAGTCTATGAAGCCTCTATTTGAGTACTGAAAACACTGACTGTATGTGAATACTGAAGACTGTAGCAATGATAATGCCCTGAAAGAACTAGGGATCACCAAATAGCTGGTACGAGAATCCTAGCGCTCTGAATCATCAACCTGTAAATCATTACCTGCATCGCGAGATGCAGGCCCCGGGCAAAAGGGACGTTAGTACATTTGAATTGTACTGGTATGTAAAATAGCTGAACAAAAGAACTGTCAACACTGAAACTGAAACTAAACTGCTAACTGATAAACTGATAACTGAACAAGGAAGTAAGGATGTGAATACTCCCTCTTCTGAATGATGAACAACCTGTTTATCTGGACATTAAATTGCGGCCTCAGGCCCAATATATATATATATCTGAACATTAAACTGCGGCCTCAGGCCCAATATGTATATGTATATATATGTGCACAACTACGGCCTCGGGCCCAAGTATACGTATACATAACTGCGACCTCAGGTCCAAAATGCATAAAGCATAAACTGCGGCCTCAGGCCCAAATGCAGGTGTTCAACATTCAAGAATTTAAATCAGGAACTGAGAATCATACTGTAATATGTGATACTGAAATAATGAGCCATACCGACTTACATGATACTGGTATAGTGAATAGGATTAAACTGAGATGAGTATTCATAATAAGTTGATTTGTCATAACTGAAACTCATAGAATATCGAATGATTATGAAACTATGTCATCTAGAGAATATAAGTTCTACTTCTATTCATGGAACCAAGGCATAATTACTTTCTGAGGAAACTAGTAATGTTCATGATGAATGGGACGTAGGGAGAATCATAGATATTCCCAAACGTAAAGAGTTAGCCTTACATACCTCAATTTGCCCCTTAGTGATACTACAATGATCCACACTACTAAGAACCTTCAATCTACAACAACAACATCCAATGGAACCCAATATTAGTAATAAATTCCATAACTTATGCCATTTAGGCATATTATCAAACACCTTGTAGGCATAGATATTTACACCTCATAACTATAGTGTTGGTTCATCCAACTATCACCATTAACCAACAATTCATTCCACCATCATTCCTAACAAATTTATAACTTCCAACAACATATGTATGACCATCCATTCACACCCAACCAACAAATCCTATCAAATAATCACCTTTAAATCCCTACCATGGTCATGCATTTAAATTGGGAATTTATGACTTCCAATCACCATACCATAAGTTGTAATACTTGATTCATACTCATAATTCCATAATAACACCATATATGTAAGTCTAAGGGTGTAGGATTACCTCTTGTAGACCAAATCTTGAAAGACAACTTTTGGGGTGTTCTTGAGATTTTGAAGAAATCCTATGAAACCCAATCAAAATCATGTTGTAACTAGTGATTGAGAAGTGAAATCACCACAATAACACACTTAAAAACTCACCTTAGGTGTGCAATTGGATGCCTTGGTCGAGTTGGGGGTGTAGAGGAAGCCCTAAGCTTGAGAAATGACTCAATTTCTCTTATTTCCAATCTTTAAGATATTTACAACCTTCCAGACGCGCGAGCTCGTGCGCCTGTTCGCGCGCGGGAGGCAGAATACTCAGCAAAAACGCGCGACTTCGTGCGCGACTTCGCGCTCCTGTTCGCGCTAGTGACACCTGCCCAGTAATATGGTCATAACTTTCTGTATACACCTCCAAATGACGAACGGTTTGTTGAGTTGGAAACTAGACTTAAAGGGCTTTAATGTAATAGGTTGTGCATCACACAACACATTGTATCCAGGTAGATACGCTCGCCCAAAGTGAGGTCTTGTGCATACTCATTTGCAAATTTTCAGCTATAATGAAAATTTTCAACTTGGCTTGGACTTAAGCCTCTCCTTAGACCCCAAATCACCTATAATATACCTCGTACACTTATTATCATAACCACTTAATTACCATCACGCTAATACTCATTTAATGCATCCACAACCGATTCAAATTACGGGGTGTTATAGTTACAATGAAGAACAAATAACAAGATTACAACTCAACTACGGATACACATAGACTCATTGTGAAACTGATCCTTTAGTGGAGTTGTCTTCTTGTTCTTGACACTTTTGTGACTTTAATGCTGGATCAACACTTTTAATACTTGAGAGAATATCTCTAAATGCTCAAGTGAATATCTTGTGCCTTGCACCAGGTTGTTATACTACAAAAAACATCACAATGGTGATATCAATTCATGGTACACGCTTCCCAATGGGAAGTGATTGTTGCACTATCTGTTGCACTATCCCAGACAGTCGTTTTCTATAGTTGTGTTCTAGCTGTATAGTTGACTTGTACTTCTGTTAGAGAACACCAAGGGATCAGGTCCCTGTCGTATTCCTATTTGTATAGTTCATTTGCTGGAGTTTAGACTGAACTTCGTTCATTTGAAATGTGTACCAAGTGAGTCAGGTTCTCTATCTGGTTCTTAACAATAAGTTTGTTAGATCATCAAAACATAAGAAGCATAAGTCAAAGACATTGGAAACCCATCACTATCTAAGAAGTCCTGAGCATCCTCTAACTCAGCCCCACTAAATGCTGGAGGCTTGAGCCTCCCAAACTGCTCTGTCCTCTTCTGCTCATCGTCACTCATAGGTGGACCCATCTGGACCTGAGCAACTGAAGTCCCTTAACCACTTGCTCTAGAGTACGGGCGGCGGGAGTCTGGGCACCTCCCCTGTTTTGAGAAGTGGCTGGTGTGGCCTGAACTGAAACCATCTGAGCAAGTCTAGTGCATACAGTCAATATTTGGGACAAAGCCTCCTGAATGCCTGGAATCACAATGGACATAGATGGTGCTTGATCTGCTCCCACCGGCTCAACCACATCTGGTATCTACTCCTGTGCTGGGGCAACTGGTGGTTCCACGAGTCTGCTCTAGCTGTTGTATGAGCTGAACCCCCAAAATCCATAATGTAGGCACGAATCATATCCTCCAATATTTGTAATGGTGCGCTCGGACTAACCGTACGTCTAGGGGTGGAATGTTATACTCAACTCAACCCATGTGCCTAACTCACGTTGTACGGCCCTCTAGAAGTGCTATGTGAACTGAGTACCCGATTTGAAATGATGGACACCGGCACACTGTGAAGACGAACAATCTCACGGATATAGATCTTATCTAACCACTATGAAGAATAGGTAACTATTACTGGAATGAAATGTGCCGACTTGGTCAACCTGTCCATAATGACCCATATTACATTGAATTTCTTCGAAGTCCGTATGAGCCCAACAATAAAATTCATGGTAATACGCTCCCACTTTCACTCGGGAATCTCAAGCTTCCGAAGCAAACCACCAGGCCTTTGATGCTCGTAATTTACTTGCTGAGAATTCAAACACCGAGACACATATGCAACTATATCATTCTTCATTCTTCTCTACCAATAATGCTGCCTCATGTCCTGATACATCTTGGCGGCACCCGAATGAATGGAATACCACGAACTATGGGCCTCCTCAAGAATTAACTCACGAAGCCCATCCACATTGAGCACACAAATTCGACCCTGCATCCGCAACACCCCATCATCTTTGATAGCAACCTTCTTGGCACCACCGTGCCGCACCATATCCTTAAGGACAAAAAAATGGGAGTCATCATACCGACGCTATTTGATACACTCATACAAAGAAGACCGAGAGACCGTGCAAGCTAGAACACGACTAGCTCTAAAATATCTAACCTCAAAAACTGATTGGCCAAGACCTGGACATCTAATGCTAGTGGTATCTTACCAACTGGAATATACATAAGGCTACACATACTCACAGACTTTCTACTCAAGTCATCAGCCACCACATTAACCTTACCAGGATGATACAAAATGGTGATATCATAGTCTTTCAACATCTCCAACCACCTCATCTTTCTCAACTTGAGATTATTTTGCTTAAACAAATACTGTAGACTCCGATGATCCGTAAACACCTTACATGACACGCCATAGAGGTAATGCCTCCAAATCTTCAATTCATGAACAATGGCTACCAGCTCTAAGTCATGAATAAGGTAATTCTTCTCATGAACCTTCAACTGCTGCTATGAATATGCAATTACCCTGCCATCTTGCATCAATATTGCACCGAGCCTAATACAAGATGCATCATAATACACCGTGTAGGATCCTGAATCTTCAACTAATGGTAGCCAGATCTTAGATCAATTTTGAAAACAACTTGGCACCTTTAAGTTGATCAAATAAGTCATCAATCCTTGGCAACATATACTTGTTCTTGATAGCTACCGATAGTCTATTCACTTCCTCATCGAACCATCCTTTTTCTTCACAAACAACGTAGGTGCATCCCAAGGCAAGACACTAAGTCTAATGAATCCCTTATCAAGTAGATATTGCAACTTCTTCTTTAGTTCCTTCAACTTAAGTGGGGCCATACGGTATGGTGGAATGGAAATAGGTTGAATGCTCGGAGCCAAATACATACAGAAGTGAATATCTCTTTCGGGTGGCATCCCCAGCAGATCTGCAGGATACACCTCTGGAACTCATGCACAATTGGTACCGAATCCATGGAAGGAACCTCTGCACTAGAATCGTGAATATAGGCCAAATAAATTAGATATCCCTTCTCGACCATACGCCGAGCCTTCACATAAGAAATAATCCCTAATAGTAGTGTAGCCAAGAGTCCCTCTCCACTCTAATCGAGGCAACCCTAGCATGGCTAAAGTCACCATCTTGGCATGACAATCTAATACATCATGATAAGGTGACAACCAATCCATGCCCAAAATAACATCAAAGTCTACCATATCAAGAAGTATGAGATTTACCCTAATCTCAAGACTCTCAGTAGTAATCACACACAAGCGATAGACACGTTCTACAATAATAGAATCTCCCACATACATAGACACATATACAGGAGCACTCAAAGAATCACGAGGCACAACTAGATATGAAGCAAAATATGATGATACGTAGAAATAAGTAGAGCCTAGATCAAATAGAACTGAAGCATCTCTATGGCAAACTGGGACAATACCCATGATAACAATGTCATATGACTCGGCCTCAGGCCTAGCTGGGAATGTATAAAAATGGGCCTGGGACCTACCACTTTGACCCCCCATCTCAGACGGCCCCTAGTTGGCTGGACTCCACCTCTAACAACTTGACCTCTACCTCTAATGGCCTGACCTCTACCTTTTACTGGCTGGGCAGGCGGTGAAGCAACTAGTGCCGTAACCATGACAAGAGAACTTGTTGTGGCATGCTGCTCAACAATCTAGGGTAGTATCTGCTGATGTGACTTGTACCACCACACTAAAAACACCCTTCCGACTATTATGGCTACTGAAGCTAAAACTGACCCAAACAGGCTGGATAACCACAATGGTAGCTCTGGATTAGAGGCACACTAAGAAGAGCTAATAATGCACTGTAGGCTAGCTGCCCACGATGAGATACATAAGGACCACGACTACCCAAAGCACCGTGGGATGCCTGAAGTGCTCACTGAAAAGGCCTAGGATGATAGCCTTTACAAAAAGTACCATTGCCTTCAAATGAGGCATCACTGAAACCATCAGACTGAGGAGGCCTCTTATCCGACATCGACCCCCTCTCCTGACCACGAACCATCTCGATTCGTCTAGCAATATCTACGGCCCTCTAGAAAGAAATATCATCTCAAGTCTCATTGGCCATCTGTAGCTTGATGCTGAAAGTGAGTTCATCAATGAAGCTCCTCCATCTCTCCCTCTCAATAGGGAGCAAGACAATGGAATGGAGAGCTAGGTGTTGATAATCAATTTTTTTCTATATATTTTTGATATGAAAAATACTTTCAAAATAGCATATATATGAATATATAAGCATGCCAAGGTTTCTATTATTTTTTCCATAATTTTAAGGTTTTAAATTGATTTATTTACTCCCCTTTTATACATAAAATCCCCAATAATTATTTCCAAATATTATTGTTTTGATAGTTCATCTATTGGATTTCTATATTTATGGCAAAATATAGCTAATGTAATTTTTATATATTTTTACAATTACATTTAGTATTTTTAAAGCTAAATTGCACATAATTGCAATATTAGCCATTTTAAGATTTAATTATGTTTTATATGCATAAAATTGGATCCTGTATTTTTAAATTGATAATTATGTATTATAAATCATTTTATCATTTTAAATATTTTTCAAAAATTATCTACTATTTTGTATAAATTAAATAGGGAAAAACTGGCTATTTAAATTATAGCCAAATTGGCTTTCAATTATAGCCAAATCGGACCATAATTTCGAGCCCAATTTTACAATTAAAAAACCCGATCCACACCCTATTAACTCATACCCAAACCTGGAACCCACCTACCCCATTTAATCTCGACCGTTGATCTCTCAGATCAATGGTCCACGTTAGCCCTTTCCCTTTTTAATCAAACGACCCCCAAACCCTACCCCCATTCTCTCGTTTGCATCGCCTCTGAATCCCACCTCTCCCAAATTCTCTCTCAACTCACCCTAACCCTAATCACCATTACCGGCGAGAACCTCCTTCCTATAGTGTTCTCGTGCCTTCTCCGACCACCTCTAGTCTCCTATACTCCATGGCTCTTCGACTTCATGAGTCCTTGAGAAGATATCAAGGAAAGCCAACCTGTTCCAATTTGAAACTCGTTCACTGGCCTATCTCCGGCCATTTTCGTTTGTAAGAAAGGATTTCCTCTTGTTTTTCGTTTGAGTCCATGAGTTTTTAACCGATTTTCTTCGTCTCTACTATTTTTCGAAAACCCTAGTTCACTACTGTTTGATTCTTCTCAGATCTTTATAGATCTGAGGTGATTCGAGTATTATTAAGCGTTTTCCTTTAAAAATCTCTTGTTTTAACTAACTATTTCGATTTTAGTCGCTCTTTTCTAAACTAGGGTTTTTGAAAATCCTTTTCTTCAAAACGCTTTCTGGTTTTATGTGTTTAGTCCCCTGCGTCTATGTGTTTTGATTAATTTTGTTGAGTTCTTCCTTAACCCTAACTAGCCTATACTAAAACCCCCAATTTTTGACACTTTGTTCGGATTCTGTACTTGTCCGTGCTATTTGATACATGCCAATGTTATATGCTTTGATTTACATGATTACTTCTTTGTTAATTAGAATATCTCGTGATTTTACCCTAGTATGCCTCTATTAGTGTTTCAGATTCGATTCTTTCCGTTTATACTTGGCTTAGTTGCTTATTCATGGAAAACCTATATCATTTCCCCTAAATCAGTATTATTTTGAATCTTTATTCACTGATTTGCTATGGTAATACCTATATACTGATTTTCGGTTATTTTCCTATTTCTATGACCTTTGATTATTTCTTGCCTTGTTTACGATTAACTGTGGTACTTGCTGATTCTTATTGATTGTTCTCTTAATTGAATTTTTGTTCATTTACCCTTAATTACCCACCCCAGACTTAAGTATTTAATTTTCTTTCCTTAATTATATGCCCTACTCTTTATCATTAACTGGTCACCCCTTTACTAGAAGAGAACCTTGCTGATTTTGTGCATGATTGATTATGTAATTTTCCCTAATTATTGAATGATTGATTCTTTACCTTACTTTACTCTGCTCTCAACTACTATATATACTCTCCTCTATTCTCACTTCCAAAGACACGAACAATTAGTTTAAAAAACACACACACACCTAAAATTCTCTCTTCTCTCTCTCTCTGCTACTTGTGCTAACTACTTGTCTAGCCGGCTAAAAGCCAAGGCTAGACTGTGGAACTCTACTTGCTTTACTTTCTGCATTTTGCTTCCTTAACTGGTATGTTCCTAGTTCAATTCTGAAACTCAACTCTATGTGCTCCATGTCTATTAATCCATGTCTCCTTCTGCACTAATTTAATGGCTTATGCATTTAATTGCTCTTCTTGTTTACTGCTTTATGCAGCATGCTTAAGTTTGCCTCTCTTGTTCAAGTGTGTACTCTGCATGTCTGGGTATCACTTGTCTTGTTTGATACTCGGCCAACATGTCTACTTGTGTTCTTGTTTATTTCCCTAAACTAGTATGCCATGTTAGTATCATAGACCCCTAATGTACTTGATTAAAACTAAGTGGCATGACTAATCATGTGTAATAAACCCTTGTCCTCAACATGACTACTATCATACCCTGTCTCTATGTCTCATTGCCTATTACTATTCTAAGTTCGAGCATGATTCCCTTGTTAATACTTTGAAGTAGTAGTTTGTGTTCTGGAGGCCCATTAGTTCCTACTTGTTCTTTGTACTTGCTGGTCTGTATACTTCTCTTCTCATCCATGTTTATGTGTTTCTGATTTGAGCTCTCTATGTCCCCAACCCCCTGATCCTTGTCTGTAAAGCTGTTTGTCTTCACTTAGAATCAAGTAATAAATGGCTCTGAATCTGAGCACTCTAAGTTGTCTTTTTGTGATTGTGTGTTTTCTCAAAGTTGCTTCCAAAACTGCTTTCACTCTTAGCATTTTTTAAACTGTGTCTATTCTTGAAAACCTTTTCATTCCTGAAAGTTCTACTTCAACATTGTTTTACTAAGTTCTTTTCAACACTATGATAAGCACTCTCACTCTACTCTTAGACCACTAATTTCTGCCCCTTTTGTGTGAGCCTTGCCTTGGGGCCCTTGAGCTCCCTCTGAACTTGGACACGTAAAAGCTGGCCTTTCCACACTGCACTTACCCTGTCTTGGCTATGAAATTTGGGTGTGAGCACTGCCCGGGATCCCTTGATGTCCTTAGGGAACTCTGACACACCCGCATATGAGAAGGGCTATGAAATAATCTTGGAACTTGAGGTGATTTATTACATAACTCAGGGAGGAAGTCCTAATCAGGTGCTGAAAATTTGGGCCTGTTTTCAGGCTCTCTATAGTGTAACCTTTATTTTTCTTATGTAATTTATTTCAGTATTGGTCTATAATAATCTGTTGTAAACAAGTATTGGGATTGGCTAGTGAAAATGGGAGGGTAGTTATGTATGCTATCAATATCAATGGGTAGAAACCGTGTCTTAGGTTTACGTTTCCTATATGTGCATTATCAACCCTTTCAAAGCATGTTATGCATTAGATACCATGTTCTTAGGTTTACTGTTTCAGCATCTCATTTGGCATCACTTTATCACTTAGAAATCCTGCTTTAGGCTAAATAACAACATTAATATAAAATGTTGCTCCTGCCCATCTTGAAGTCATACTGTAACTTTTTGGGCATTTAGAAACCATGCTTTAGGAATTCTGCATATTCTGCAATCATTCTGCATTTTTCATATGTGCACGTTAGATACCCTGTTTTTAGGATCTCGTTCAATTACACCTAGTTAAACCACTGATCCATGAAAAAGGACATAAAACAGTCTCTTGTTTGATTATCTTGTAAAAGCGAAACTGGTCATAATCCTGCATGTCTTTGCAACATTTAGAACAACATGCCTTTAGGTAAAATAACTTTTTAACTATTTTCAATAATCCTGGTAACCGCTGCATATTATGTTACGCCTAGTCAAGCCTTACGTAGTAAACTTAAATAAAACCAAAACCGTCTTTGTTATTAGTGTTTAACTGTCAATGTATTAAAATCAGTAGGCAAGCCTGATTTAGACTTCTTTTCTGAGTCATGTAATAAATCTGGTTCTGCTGTTATCACTTAGATACCATGTTCAGGATCTGAACTTAGACCTAAATTGTGTATGAGTCATGTTGTTTATGTGTATTGTGTGTAGAGGTATATCTGAGCCTTTCATTTGTCTTCCATGCTCCCCTTAACTGAAGTCCTACTTGTTTATTATATGTCACCTAGTATTTTGACTTTAAACCTGAGGATCTGCCTAGAACCCCCTTTCTTATAGGATAGGAGTCCTTAATTCCTTCGGGATTGATAGGAAGGGATGAGTAACAACATGAAATAGGGGTCGAGACCAACTCTCGCTTTAATTACCTTCACGGGGGGGGGGGGTAGATATGGATGTGATGAGCGGTGCGTTAGTACCACGTGTAGCTCCTCTTTGAGGAATATCATATCGGGTATTGCATTGATGTGATCCATATAATAAACAAACCTAGGACACCCCCCTTTATATTCATAAATGTGCTTAGATTGTAATTCTTTTAAACTCTTGCTATTCAAACATCTGTGTTCTTAAACTTAAATCCCCTACTATTTGAGTCATACTTGTTTATTTGCTAATTGTACAAATTCACAAAAATCGTTTGGCTGAGAACCACAATAGTGGATCCTGAGGGGTTCCTAACACCTTTACACCTTTCCCTTGGGATAATTTCAAGCTCTTACCCTGTCTATGGTTACCAAACGGTAGTTATAAATGAACCCTATAGGTGTAGACACCTGATTTTTGACCCTCCCCGAGAATTTTCACATTTTTAGCGTGAATATGTGAAATTGGGTCTAATATAGTCATTTTAACTATTTTTACTTTATTTCGTCGCAAAAGAAAAAATTACAAAAATATATATATATATATAAATTTTTAGTTTATGTATTTCTCATAAACTTGAAAAAATACAAAAATTGTACTTTATTTTTGTACTTTATATAATTTCAAAAATGACCAAAAATATAGTTCTATTAATGTTTTATAGTCATTTTAATTTTGAAAAATACAAAAAAATATTACTTTATATTTTATCTTTATGTTAAAAAACGAAAATTACAAAAATAGTTTTATTAATGTTTTGTAGCTATTTTAATCTCGGAAAAATATTAAAAAAATAATAATATAGTTTTGTTTTAAATAATTAGTCTTATTTTAGTAGCTATTTTGCTTACATAATCAGTTGAGCAACGTCGTGTTCCTATTTCTCGGGTCCGGGCAAAAGAATAATATTCGGGTTCAAACTACCCGGTTTTAGGCCTAATTTTCGGACCTAGCTCATAATAATCCGAGTCCACCACACATGGGGGACACGCGTGGGGAACACGGACGGAGCACCGTACACGGGGAACCCCACCGCGCATGGGGACACAAACCTTGGACCCCTACACACGTGGGGTCCATTTCTTGGCAAAGGCTACAATAATACACGGATAGATTTTGAAAATGGGGGGATAGACTTGAAAATTTGGTGCACTGTTCACCATCTTCTTCAAAGAAGAAACCAACGAAAACCCTACTGTCCAAAAACCACCCTCGCACCCCCCAGCAACTCACTAAAAACCACCAGCCCGGACTCCCTCCATCATCGTCACTGCCCCCTACTCCCTCACGTCCAAAACGACCACCATCAACCACCCCGTCTCCTCCCAAACTCCATCGCAACCAGTCCGTCACCTTCCCCATCACCCTCCCATCGTGAAACCACCATCACTGCCCGTCGACCACCTGTTGAACCAACAAAACCCATAACCATCGTCCCATCTCCCCGATGCTCCCTCGTCGTCACTTTCCCGTCGAACCCCCTTAACTGGCCGGAAAAACCCAGTAGCCCACTCCCTCATGTTCCAAAACGCCATAACCAGTCGCACCCCCCTCAACGCCTGAAACACCAGCACAACAAACCACCGTGTCCAGCCTCCGTCAAGCAGCGACTGCTGCTGCTTTCCTGGCGTCGTGCGGCCCCGTCGACCCACCGCCGCTACTAGCTCAGTCCTCGACCACTGCCAAAACGACCCCTCAAAAGTAACGAACGTCCAGTAACACACCGGGAAAAACCAGTAGCAGCCATGGTTCATGCTCAGTCCGTTCATGTTCGAGTGTCTAGCGCGAGCTATTCCGTTTGAGTTGTGATGACTGTTTCCATGGTTTCCCGTTTGAAGTCCGTCCGAGTGCCGATGTGAGGTTCCAGTTCGTTGGTCTCGTTGCTTCATTTTGCCGACTATGGCTCCATTTCGGTTTGACGAATGAGTTGTAAACCCCCAGCAGTGTTTATCATTAGAGGTTCGTTTTCTAATCTTTGTTTGAGTTGCTATCGGTCCCTATCGAGTCCGAACTTGAATACATGTTATGTTGAAGATCTTGTTTAAATCTGCCGAGTTTTAGTTTTGTGCTTACGTTATTGCTATCTCAAATTGGCATGCTAGACGAAAGTTGTACAAAAGTTTTCATGTTCGTGACTAGCTTGCCGAATTGGTAGTCGGATTGATTTAATAAGTTCTATCATAATTTTGTTAGTCATTATTCTGTTGTTTACCATACGGGTTAGTTCTAAATGTAAGTTCATGTTTAATTGTAATTCGTCAAGCTTGAGATACTCTTTATTAGCCGTGTATCCTACTAGCTTCCATTGTTCGATTAATAAATTAGGATTTCTTTTTAGAGACGAACAAAGTAGAAAATTATAGTCATGCTAAGATTATCCTTTTAATTAAATGAGATGAGCCTCGCCGGATAGATACAGAAATGGCGGGGCCCTCACAAAATATATGTATTAAATATTTAGATTCCGGGACGGGCCGTTTAGCAAATTTCACGGCCCTACCCAAAATAATAATACGCTAGTCGCTTTAGGCGCGTATTTAATAATGTTATCTCCTTAAACTCGGGTGCACATTTATGTGACCCAAATCCAAATCTCAACGAAATCGAAATGTGTCTCTAATCACGGGTACATTGATTGTGACGTGGTCTGAGATGCATTTCCATGACGTTGCAAATTCTTTCCTTTTAATAATGAATGAGACGAGCCTCGACAAACAAAAAATGCACAAGCTGCGGGGCCCTCTAAATATATATATTAAAATACTTAGAATTCGAGGACATGCCGTTTAGCGAATTTTACGGCCTTCCCCAAAATAACAAGACGCTAGTCGCTTTAGGCGCGCCTTTAATAATTTATTTTCCTTAACTCGGGTGCACATTTATGTGACCCAAATCCAAATCTCAACCGAGTCGAGATATGTCAAACAACTACGAGTGCATTGATGTAACGTGGTTCGAGATATGTTTCCACGACGTTGCAATTCTCGTAAAATAATAACAATAATTAAGAAAGCGGTAAAAAGATAAAATTTTGCACATAAGTTCATATTTGTATAAAATCAGATAATCAAGCCGAATATAACAGTTGAGCGACCGTGCTAGAACCACGGAACTCGGGAATGCCTAACACCTTCTCCCGGGTTAACAGAATTCCTTATCCGGATTTCTGGTACGCAGACTGTAATATGGAGTCATTCTTTTCCTCGATTCGGGATTAAAATTGGTGACTTGGGACACCCTAAATCTCCCAAGTGGCGACTCTGAAATAAATAAACCAATCCCGTCTCGATTGTCCTTTAATTGGAAAAACTCCCTTGCACCCTCGCGGGTGCGGAAAAAGGAGGTGTGACAGCTCTGGCGACTCTGCTGGGGAGTAAACCCAGAACCACTGGGACTGTGCCGAAACCCTTCTCTTCTTACCTCTGGGGATGTGCTTACTGGTTGAGACTCCCTATTCTGTTAGTGTCGTACCCTAAATAAAAGAGGCTCGGAAAGTTTCTAAGCCGGCTGGCCTTTTGGTTCCCGGAAAGGAGCTCCTTCCTCAGCTCGAGTTGTCCGCTCGGGTACACTGTCTAGAACACCGACCCAGGTTTTGAACATAGAATAACGTGACTTCATGCCGGATCCCTAGTAGGAACGCTTATTTGCATCACGTTGCATTTGACTTAGGGGACTCAACACAGGGGTTGGGTCCGTCTAGGACAAGCAACCTTAAAATAATGGACCATCTTTTAGCATCCTATGTGCTACATGTTGTATTTATTCAAGGGTGAATGAGTCATTTGGCGGACCAATGATAGTTGCGGACAAATGACACACCTGGTCATGCTGATCACGTTAAATAAGAAAGTTGCACGATTTTTTTTTAGATAAGCATGCTATTATGTTAATTAAGCACATGGTGAACATTGTGGAATTCAAGAAGCCTTGGTATTCCATATGTCCCCCACACTTCATTTTTGGGAAAAGCACATGGGGAACATTTATGGAATCCAAGAAGTCTTGGAATTCCCTATGTCCCCCATGCTTCACATGTTGGGAAAAGCGCATGGGGAACATTTGCGGAATCCAAGATGTCTTGGAAATCCTTATGTTTCCCATGCCGCATTTTTGAAAAATAATAATAAATATAAAAATACATATAAAAAAAGCATGAAAATTCAAAAGAT
The DNA here is from genome assembly GCF_000393655.2 of Nicotiana sylvestris. Taxonomy (NCBI): domain Eukaryota; kingdom Viridiplantae; phylum Streptophyta; class Magnoliopsida; order Solanales; family Solanaceae; genus Nicotiana; species Nicotiana sylvestris. The sequence goes on from NC_091068.1 coordinate 7,012,959, forward strand.
TTTGTATGTTGTCATCATTTTCCACAGATTAAAAAAAAAATCGTGAAAAAGAGGAGAAAATAACAGTGTAGAGATGTAGATACTTATTTTTAGAAAAAAAAACCAATGTCCAAGTAGTATCGAAACTCTGCCGAAATTCTGAAAAAAAGAAGAAGGAATGTTTTATGTTTTACGTTAGTTTGTTTGTTTGTTATGAATGAAAAAAAAATAATAGCTTGTTTGTTCTAAAAAAGAAAAATAGAAAATGGAAAAGGGTCTTCTCAAAAATAGTTTATTTGCCCGAACTACGGGGGTTTGATTCTCACCGGATGTGAGATACGTAGGCAACCCTCATCGGGTCCAACCCCCCATTTTGCTAAAAAGCCAAAAACAAATAAATAAATAAAAAAAACATGTCATAAATAAGTCGGGTGATGTCCAACCCCACCTTTTGCTAAAAAAAAAAACCAAAAACAAATAAAATATAAAAAAAAAACATGTCAAAATTTCAACTCTGTCATAAAGAGGTCGGGTGATGCTGTTTTGTCATAAATAGCCGAATGTTCCCGAAAGGGACGCCGAAAGGCTGACTTTGCATAAACGGCCACTTTTGGGTCATGTGTAAGATTTGGTCCAGTTGACCCACACAGCCTTAAAAATCTTCGTCCCCGAGACGTTGAAAGGCCGTGTTTGCAATATTGAGTTTGCTAATTTGAAAAACGATAAAAAGAGTCATGAATAAGTCAGGTGATGCTGTTTTGTCATAAATAGCCGAATGTTCCCGAAAGGGACGCCGGAAGGTTGACTTTGTATAAGCAACCACCTTTGGGGTCATTGTTTTAGATTTGGTCCAATTGACCCACACAGCCTTAAAAATCTTCGTCCCCGAGGCGCTGAAAGGTCGTGTTTGCAACACCAAGTTTTTATTGCAATTTGAAAAAAAAAACAAAGAGTCAGCGGTCAGGTGAATACCGTTTGGATTTTAGTCAAAAATAAGCCGAGCCAGCTTCGCCAGTGTCTTAAACCGTTCTTGCTGAAATAGCCTTAGAGTATCTTTCAATTGCCAAAAGGTTATTTTTGTAAAAGAATGGACAAGTTTGTAAAGTGTCAAAATAATCCTCCCCGGCCTCAAAAATTCATGTGGAATTTGGAAGGGGATGCGTTTGCAAAAATAACCGTTCGGTTGCATTTGTCAAACGGAGAAAGGAAGCTGGCCATTTGTTTTGGAGTTTGTAAATCTTTTAATTAGAATATGTGGGTTGTTTGATTTTCCAGTTTGTAGGTCATCTTCAAACCTTTGAAACCCATTTTGTTATAATATGAAAATTGAAAAAAAATGTTTAGTATTGTTTATCTTTTATTGTTCCGAACTACGCAAGGTCTGATTCATGCGGGGTCATGATACGTAGGCAATCTCCATAAGATTCGACCACAACAAAAAAAAAGATGAAAAAGAGAAAAATGAAAGAGAGAGAGAAAAATGAAAAAAAATCGAAAAAAAAGAAAGAGAAAAATGAAAAAAAAAGAAAGAAAAAAGAAAGAAAAAAAAGAAAAGAAAGATGTTGTTAATAATGAGGACCGACTTAGTCCATTCTAACCTGTTTGTTTTGCATGTGGTAAGCCAGACAATGACACCCAGAATCATTTACTTGCACCTCATGATACACACTCTGCGGGGATCAGGCCGGATAACAGAAGCACTCGAATCCTATTGGGGACTTGTTGACTAGGGTTGATGATATTGAAGTTGGTAATGGTCTAGGCAATACTGATGCGAAGCTCAGTGGCTACGATGCCAAGTTTGATAAAATGGGAGGACGCTCCGTTCCTTGGTTAGCAAAAGAGAAACTGGTTGTGGCTTATTTTGTTGTCATTTCTATTGTCCGGATGATTCTTAGGGTTGTAATCCGAATACTTTCTTGTGTCAAACCTTCCTATCTTTCCATTTTGTCATATCAGTTTGTTTAAATTTTGTCCAGTTTGTGTTAGGATTTTATTCTGGTTGTTTTGTTTGTTTTATTATTCAAACCATTTCGCCGGTAGTCTAATACAAAGCCGGTCTTTTGTTATTTCCAGTCATCTTTTTGTTTAGTCCTTTTATCATTTTTGTTCAAATGCCGATTCTAGGGACATGACATGCGCACCCAGTTTGGGTCTAATCTTAAAAGTTAATCATAAAACCCTGGGAAGGTGATCAAAGCATTTAAAGGAAATAAGAACGGTTTGAGATTATTTGGATCCCGAGTCATGTGGAACTAGGGCAAGTAAAACACAAATAAAACCGTTAAAATCAAGATTCGCCAAATTGGCATGAGGGTCATTCATGATAATGAGAGTGTCGCCCAACGGTGCTTTAGAAATGACAAATGAAAAAAGCAAACGTTGAACATAATTGTCAAGTCCAACACCATCAGAAGAGACTACAAATTTAAATTGTGTTGTTTGCACTTGGCATGTTTTGAAGACTGGAATGACGAAGGCATTTTGTTCTGCTACCTAAACACTTTATCCTTCGTTACCCCTTTTGAGCCTTATTTATTTTCTTTCATACCCCTCGTTCGGAATCAGTAGCAACGAAGAGAAACAGAGAGAGAAAATACGAAAAAAAAAGAAAAAAGGAAAAGAAAAGAAAAGAAAAATGATAAAAAAAAAGAAAAAATAAAAGAAAAAAGGAAAGTCAAATGAAAACAGAGGAATTGGGAACTACGTTTGACCTGATTCCTCAAAGAGGATAGGTAGGCGCTTCACGGCTCGGTCATAGTTTTGAAAAATGAAAAAAAAATCAATTAAAATAATCCCCAAGCAAGAAACTGGGGCAAATGTTGCGTTTGTTGTAAATAAATCTAGTTCTGAAGGTTGTAATTAATAACCCAAAATCGATTCATTTTTGAGCCTTTAATACCCTTTCTTTCTAGCCCTATCCAAAACCCACATTACGGTCCAAAGAAAGACCTTCTGATCAGTCTTCAAAAGATGCCAAGTTAGACAAATGAAGAGTCTTACCGGCGCACATAACATTCTGTTCCACAGCAGAAAAGACTCTAATCTCCAACAGAAAGAGTCATATCGGCAACACTCCAAATCCCCAGCTGGAGAGAGATATAAAACGAGAGAGTCTTATTGGTGAAAACCTTCACAGGCACCATAAGGCGATGAAAGTTGAGAGAAAAACCAAAATGAGAGAGGCTTGATAGTGAAAACCCTTCGGGCACTACAAGTCGAATAAGATTGAGAATCAGATGGGGAATTGCCAATTGAAGATCTTGAAAGATGATTGACAGCGGAGGATAGGCCACATATGCATGTCATGACCATTAGAGTCGGTATCTGCATTTGATAGGTTTTTATTTATAGTTTCTTTTGTTAAAGAGTCATTTTTCTTTGTCTTTTTATTCTGTTCCCTTTTATCTTTTTCCTTTCAAAGAAAAATCCCCAATAGAGTCTGTTTGGTCAGAACAAGTGTGAATTGACTTCAAAATATGCCATCAGCTTTCCGAATGTGCAATATGAGATCTGACTAGTACATCCAAGTGGTATTAGTCAGCAAGAAACAAGCGCGAGGCCAGTGTCAAAAAGATATCCCCAGCAAAAGGGAATTGACAAAAGGATTGACGAGTGTCAAGAGGGATATCCTTGCCAAGGTTATAAACCTCAAGGCCAAGGCCCGTAAACAAAGCAAGGAAAGCAGTGAGCATGATTTGGCGAAATCCATACTAGACTAGAAGGTCGGGGAAATGCCAGTTTCCGAGCTATGCCACAAAAGAAGAGGGATATCCCCAGCAGAAAGGGATTATCCCCAGCAAATAATATCATCCCCAACAGTCGTGGAGCACAGCGCAATGAAGGAGAAAGGGAAAGCAATCCCAATAGGAGTATCACAGCCAACCACCATGTTTTAAACTAACAAATTTTGTTTGATTTGAAACAGGTAAAGGAAATGGCATTGATGCAGAAACGCATGCCACAAGGGATATTATCAAACTGGGGCAGAAAATTTTCCTTCCATTTAGAAAATTTTCTGGAAGTCAGGTACCCCCAGCTGATAACATTTTACCCCCCAACAGGTAAGTAAATAATTCCCCAACAGTGTTATCCCTAGCAGTTGCGAGGAGTCCAACACAAGGTTGGAAAGTCGGTATCCTCAGCGGTTCCTTTCGGGGAAAGGCAAAACGACTCTCAAGGGAGGTAGTCTTCGAAGGAAGAAGCTATGCAAAAACAAAAAAAAAGAATAAAAAAAAAAGAATATAATGAAAAAAGGGGGGAAAGTCATCCCCATCAAAATAATCCCCAGCAGTTTCGAGGGAAGACAACACAGGTAAGTAAATAATTCAGGAAGAAGGAAATGGTTCACGCATAGGAGACACACTTCCTAAGTGAAGATTTCATTAATAGGAGACGCACTTCCTAGTTTGAAATCATTAAAGTTTCACCCATAGGAGATGCATTTCCTCCTAAGTTTGTTTTAGTTTCACCCATAGGAGATGCATTTCCTCCTAAGTTTGTTTTAGTTTCACCCATAGGAGATGCATTTCCTCCTAAGTTTAAGTTTTACCCATAGGAGACGCATTTCCTCCTAAGTTTGTTTTAGTTTCACCCATAGGAGATGCATTTCCTCCTAAGTTGTTATCCAAATCTTAGTCTGATGAATCTTTCTCCTAAGATACCAAAAAAAAGACCTAGTCTGATGAACCTTCTCCTAGGATCGAAATCTTAGTCTGACAAATTTTTCTCCTAAGATAGAGACCTAGTCTGATGAATCTTCTCCTAGGATCCAAATCTTAGTCTGATGAATCTTTCTCCTAAGATAAAAAAAAAAAGACCTAGTCTGATGAACCTTCTCCTAGGATCAAAATCTTAGTCTGATGAATTTTTTTCCTAAGATAGAGACCTAGTCTGACGAACCTTCTCCTAGGATCAAAATCTTAGTCTGATGAATCTTTCTCCTAAGATAAAGATAGAGACCTAGTCTGATGAACCTTCTCCTAGGATCCAAATCTTAGTCTGATGAATCTTTCTCCTAAGATACCAAAAAAAAGACCTAGTCTGATGAACCTTCTCCTAGGATCAAAATCTTAGTCTGACGAATTTTTCTCCTAAGATAGAGACCTAGTCTGATGAACCTTCTCCTAGGATCCAAATCTTAGTATGATGAATCTTTCTCCTAAGATACCAAAAAAAAAGACCTAGTCTGATGAACCTTCTCCTAGGATCGAAATCTTAGTCTGACGAATTTTTCTCCTAAGATAGAGACCTAGTCTGATGAACCTTCTCCTAGGATCCAAATCTTAGTCTGATGAATATTTCTCCTAAGATACCAAAAAAAAAGACCTAGTCTGATGAACCTTCTCCTAGGATCGAAATCTTAGTCTGACGAATTTTTCTCCTAAGATAGACCTAGTCTGATGAACCTTCTCCTAGGATCCAAATCTTAGTCTGATGAATCTTTCTCCTAAGATACCAAAAAAAAAAAGACCTAGTCTGATGAACCTTCTCCTAGGATCAAAATCTTAGTCTGATGAATTTTTCTCCTAAGATAGAGACCTAGTCTGACGAACCTTCTCCTAGGATCAAAATCTTAGTCTGATGAATCTTTCTCCTAAGATAATAAAAAAAACAAGACCTAGTCCGATGAATTTTCTCCTAGGATAAAAAAAAAGAGTCATTTTTAGCTTTTTAGATTATCAATGTTTAATTTTCCTAAAGCTAGGCGTCCACCTGTATAACGAGAGGAATACATTTCAGTCTTTTCATTTCAAGTGTTGAAGCCAGGCGCCCACCTGTATAACAAGGGAATACATTCCATGTCGTACCAATAGGAGACGCACTTCCTAGCTTGGCTTTTCAAGTTATATTTTATTTTAGGAGACTCACTTCCTAAATTGAGATTTTACTCGTAGGAGATGCACATCCTAGTCTAGTCTTTAGTTCACTCTCAGCACTGCATCAGTAGTATCGGTGGGTTACGATTTTGCTAACAACTCACAAACCTTCCCAGTGCAAACTGGGTTAGGAAATTTCAGTTGTGTTGTTTGTTTTGGTTGTCAGGAGCCTGCCTGTAGAGCGGAGGTTGTTATACGTCGAAGATTGAAGAAGTTAGGGGTCCGCCTGTAGAACAGAGGAACATCGTTCAAGGTCAAGCCGTAACCCATTGGAGGGCAGAAGGCTACAACAAAAATCCCCAGCATTCAATCCAAGTTAGAAACAACAAGAAGCTCGCCTCAAGAATGCGAGTCAACAGTCTGAGATAGTCAACAAAAGCTAGTCACAAAAACAAAAAAACAAAAAAAAAAAGAAAGAAGAAGAAAAAAAAAGAAAAAAATAATCCAAAGTACGGAAGTGGAGAACATATGTGGTCTGTTCAAGGACTAGCGCCTACAACTATCAAGGTTCAAATCCAAAGTCTGCATGAAGCACCATTCAAGACTCAAGATCAAGTTTCAGAAGACTTAAAGATAGAAATCCTTGTAACTAGTAGCTGATAGGCTTAGTTAGTCTTTTTCAGTTTTCATTTTTGATGTAATGACAGGACCACGGACCGGAACCTCAACGGAACGGCGCCTCGATCGGCTCTTCACCTCGGTACACTTTACCATCTCTCTCATTTCCGAACTACACGTGGCCTGATTCCTGTATAACCAAGGATATGTAGGCAGCTCAGATACCAGGGCTCGGTCACATTCCCTTCCTTTTCCTTAGTGTAGTCCGTCCAAGTAATGGTCGGGTCAAAAACATGTCTAGTCGTTCTTTGTCGGAAAACTCTTCGTGTTTCCAGTCAAAGAGGGGCAGCTGTAGACACCTGATTTTTGACCCTCCCCGAGAATTTTCACATTTTTAGCGTGAATATGTGAAATTGGGTCTAATATAGCCATTTTAACTATTTTTACTTTATTTCGTCGCAAAAGAAAAAATTACAAAAATATATATATATATAAATTTTTAGTTTATGTATTTCTCATAAACTTGAAAAAATACAAAAATTGTACTTTATTTTTGTACTTTATATAATTTCGAAAATGACCAAAAAATATAGTTCTATTAATGTTTTATAGTCATTTTAATTTTGAAAAATACAAAAAAATATTACTTTATATTTTATCTTTATGTTAAAAAACGAAAATTACAAAAATAGTTTTATTAATGTTTTGTAGCTATTTTAATCTCGGAAAAATATTAAAATAATAATAATATAGTTTTGTTTTAAATAATTAGTCTTATTTTAGTAGCTATTTTGCTTACATAATCAGTTGAGCAACGTCGTGTTCCTATTTCTCGGGTCCGGGCAAAAGAATAATATTCGGGTTCAAACTACCCGGTTTTAGGCCTAATTTTCGGACCTAGCTCATAATAATCCGAGTCCACCACACATGGGGGACACGCGTAGGGAACACGGACGGAGCACCGTACACGGGGAACACCACCGCGCATGGGGGACATAAACCTTGGACCCCTACATACGTGGGGTCCATTTCTTGGCAAAGGCTATAATAATACACGGATAGATTTTGAAAATGGGGGGACAGACTTGAAAATATGGTGCACTGTTCACCATCTTCTTCAAAGAAGAAACCAATGAAAACCCTACTGTCCAAAAACCACCCTCGCACCCCCCAGCAACTCACCAAAAACCACCAGCCCGGACTCCCTCCATCGTCGTCACTGCCCCTACTCCCTCACGTCCAAAACGACCACCATCAACCACCCCGTCTCCTCCCAAACTCCATCGCAACTAGTCCGTCACCTTCCCCATCACCCTCCCATCGTGAAACCACCATCACTGCCCGTCGACCACCTGTTGAACCAACAAAACCCATAACCATCGTCCCATTTCCCCGATGCTCCCTCGTCGTCACTTTCCCGTCGAACCCCCTTAACTGGCCGGAAAAACCCAGTAGCCCACTCCCTCACGTTCCAAAACGCCATAACCAGTCGCACCCCCCTCAACGCCTGAAACACCAGCACAATAAACCACCGTGTCCTGCCTCCGTCAAGCAGCGACTGCTGCTGCTTTCCTGGCGTCGCGCGGCCCCGTCGACCCACCGCCGCTACCAGCTCAGTCCTCGACCACTTCCCAAATGACCCCTCAAAAGTAACGAACGTCCAGTAACACACCGGGAAAAACCAGTAGCAGCCATGGTTCATGCTCAGTCCGTTCGTGTTCGAGTGTCTAGCACGAGCTATTCCGTTTGAGTTGTGATGACTATTTCCATGGTTTCACGTTTGAAGTCCGTTCGAGTGCCGATGTGAGGTTCTAGTTCGTTGGTCTCGTTGCTTCATTTTGCCGACTATGGCTCCATTTCGGTTTGACAAATGAGTTGTAAACCCCCAGCAGTGTCTATCATTAGAGGTTCGTTTTCTAATCTTTGTTTGAGTTGCTATCGGTCCCTATCGAGTCCGAGCTTGAATACATGTTATGTTGAAGATCTTGTTTAAATCTGTCGAGTTTTAGTTTTGTGCTTACGTTATTGCTATCTCAAATTGGCAGGCTAGACGAAAGTTGTACAAAAGTTTTCATGTTCGTGACTAGCTTGCCGAATTGGTAGTCGGATTGATTTAATAAGTTTATCATAATTTTGTTAGTCATTATTCTGTTGTTTACCATACGGGTTAGTTCTAAATGTAAGTTCATGTTTAATTGTAATTCGTCAAGCTTGAGATACTCTTTATTAGCCGTGTATCCTACTAGCTTCCATTGTTCGATTAATAAATTAGGATTTCTTTTTAGAGACGAACAAAGTAGAAAATTATAGTCATGCTAAGATTATCCTTTTAATTAAATGAGATGAGCCTCGCCGGATAGATACAGAAATGGCGGGGCCCTCACAAAATATATGTATTAAATACTTAGATTCCGGGACGGGCCGTTTAGCAAATTTCACGGCCCTACCCAAAATAATAATATGCTAGTCGCTTTAGGCGCGTATTTAATAATGTTATCTCCTTAAACTCGGGTGCACATTTATGTGACCCAAATCCAAATCTCAACGAAATCGAAATGTGTCTCTAATCACGGGTACATTGATTGTGACGTGGTCTGAGATGCATTTCCATGACGTTGCAAATTCTTTCCTTTTAATAATGAATGAGACGAGCCTCGACAAACAAAAAATGCACAAGCTGCGGGGCCCTCTAAATATATATATTAAAATACTTAGAATTCGAGGACATGCCGTTTAGCGAATTTTACGGCCTTCCCCAAAATAACAAGACGCTAGTCGCTTTAGGCACGCCTTTAATAATTTATTTTCCTTAACTCGGGTGCACATTTATGTGACCCAAATCCAAATCTCAACCGAGTCGAGATATGTCAAATAACTACGAGTGCATTGATGTAACGTGGTTCGAGATATGTTTCCACGACGTTGCAATTCTCGTAAAATAATAACAATAATTAAGAAAGCGGTAAAAAGATAAAATTTTGCACATAAGTTCATATTTGTATAAAATCAGATAATCAAGCCGAATATAACAGTTGAGCGACCGTGCTAGAACCACGGAACTCGGGAATGCCTAACACCTTCTCCCGGGTTAACAGAATTCCTTATCCGGATTTCTGGTACGCAGACTGTAATATGGAGTCATTCTTTTCCTCGATTCGGGATTAAAATTGGTGACTTGGGACACCCTAAAATCTCCCAAGTGGAGACTCTGAAATAAATAAACAAATCCTGTTTCGATTGTCCTTTAATTGGAAAAAACTCCTACGCCCCTCGCCGGGCGGAAAAAGGAGGTGTGACAATAGGTGTCGTAACACACCTTAAATCGTTAGGTGGCGACTCTTCAAAATGCAAACCCCCTTTCCCAAAAGGAAAGAGTTGTCCCAACCAAAATGTCATAAACCTGATTTCGTGAAGGAAAAAGGGGGCGCGACACTAGGTCCACAAATCGAGTCTCATACTGGATGATGGTCATGCCACCCTATTGAAGGCGCCCAAACTGCTTGCGATACTCCTCTCTTAGAGTGAAAGGAATGAACTTCTCTAGAAATAGCTAGGAAAACTGATCCCAGGTTAGTAAAGGCGAACCAGCTGGTCTAGTCAACACATAATCTCTCCACCATCTATTGGCAGAACCGGTTATCTAGAACACTGTAAAGTCGACACTATTAGTCTCAATAATTCTCATATTGCGCAACACCTCATGGAAATGGTCTGAGTAATCTTGTTGGGTCCTCAGAAGGTGCATAGCTAAAATGGACAGGAAAGAGCTTGATAAACTTATCTAGCCTCATCAAGGCCTTAGAAGACATAGCGGGCCTATCCCCAGCCTATGCCGCAATAACCGACTAAACTACCTCAACTAGCTGGGATGCTGGAGTCTGTTATAGGGGAGCCATCTGCTCTAGAATGTGAGTAGCGGGAGTCTGTGCTCCTCCCCCAGCCTGAGAGATGGTGCCACTAGAAATACACCGGTCTGGGCCACACTCTCCATAAGGCCCACCAAGAGAAATAGAGCGTCCTGAAGTACTAGGGTGTCTATGAATCCCTCCGGGACCTAAACCGGTCCGACGGATGCAGTCTGAGCTGGGACTTCCTCCTCATGATCAAACTGAGGCTCCACTATGGGTGTTGTTGCTCGAGCTCTAGGCTGAGCTTTACCTCTTCCTCGACCTCTGGCTCGACCTTGGCCTCGGCCGCTGCCTCTAATAGTAGCTGCCACATGGGGATCTTGCTCCTGTTCGACTGTAGATGTTGTGCGTGTTCTCACCATATGTGAGAGAACAAGAACAAAATGGTTCAATCATCAATGATAGAATAAAATCACGCGATAAAAAGAGAAAAAAGTGAAATATTTTTCCTAATAAGCTTTCTCTTGACTCATGAGACCTAGAAAACCTAGTGCTCTGATGTCAACTTATCACAACCCGAAATCCCAACCTCAAGGTCCTGATGGCGCCTAACATCTACTTGCTAGGCAAGCCAATATGAATAGAAAACTAGCTGATTTTAACATTTTATGACAAGATATTAACAATGAAAATGATATAAGTCTACAGTATAGTATAATAATACTGAACAACGAGTCTAGACATAACCCAAAAACTGGTGTCACGAGAATATGAACATCTAGAGTGCTACAAACATTGTCTGACTAAAATACAATGTTTTGAAACTTAGAAAATAGTAAAGATAGGAAGGAATGAGACTTCAAGGCTGTGAACACTGTATAGTTGTACCTCAAGTCTCCTCAGCGACTGGATCCGAGCAAAAGCTACAGGATGCCTTTAGGACCAAATCAGATATCTGCACAAGAAGTGCAGAGTGTAGTATGAGTACAACCGGCCCCATTTACTCTGTAAGTGCCGAGCCTAACCTCTGCAAAGTAGTGACGAGGCAAAAATGGTCCACTTACAATAATCTGTACGCAATAATAAAAATAACAGGGAAAGAAAACAAGAAAATAATGAACTCAAACCTCACTATCAGAAGCACAGAATAACAAACCTCGTAATCTCATATAAAAATGCTAGTGCTAACATAACAACAACAACAACAAGTAAAACACACACAATCCGTTGCGGCGCGCAATCCGATCCCACCTTAACATCCTTTATCAATATCAAGTATAACATAAATAATCCGTTGCGGTGCGCAATTCGATCCCACCATATCATCATTTATCAATATCATAATCCTCCCTTATTCCGTCATATCATCAATAATCAATATCAAGTATCACGTTTACAATCCGTTGCGTCCAACACGATCCTACTTAAATCATTATTTATCAATATCATAACAATAACAACAACAACAACAAACCGAATTTTATCCCATAAATGGGGTCTGGGAGGGCAGTGTATATGCATACCTTACCTCTACCTCATAGAGATAGAGAGGTTGTTTCCGACAGATCCTTGGCTCAAGGAACAATGAAGATAAAGAAACCAAGTAGTAAAGAATATTAGCAACAATATAACATGGTAATGGGCATGAATGGCACAACATGCATAATAAAAAACCATAAATAGGAAATTACAAAAATAGTCCTAGTACTATTGAATGGCCTAGGAGGACACACTACTATCTATCAACCTACAACCCTAATCCTCGACCTCCACACCTTTCTATCGTGGGTCATGTCCTCGGTAAGCTGAAGCAATGGCATGTCCTGCCTAATTACCTCTCCCCAATACTTCTTAGGCCTACCCCTTCCCTTCCTCAGATCTACCATGGACAACCTCTCATACCTCCTTACAGGAACATCTATGTCTCTCATCTTCACATGCCCGAACCATCTCAGCCTCGATTCCCGCAACTTGTCCTCCATAGATGCCACTCCTACCTTATCTCTAATAACTTCATTCATAATCCCGTCTTTCCTAATATGACCACACATCCATCTCAACATCCTCATTTAAGCTACTTTAATCTTTTGGACATGGGACTTCTTGACGGTCCAACACTCAGCTCCATATAACATAGTTGGTCTAACCACCGCTCTATAGAACTTGCCCTTAAGTCCAAGTGGCACATTCTTATCACACAAAACTCCCCGAGGCGAGCCTCCATCTCATCCACCCCGCTCCGATACAATGAGTAATATCCTCGTCAATCTCCCCATTGCCTTGAATAATAGATCCAAGATACTTGAAACTATCTATTTTAGGGATGACTTGAGTACCAATCCTCACTTTCACTTATTCTTCATGCATCCTTACAATGAACTTGCACTCGAAGTACTCAGTTTTTGACCTACTCAACTTCAAACCTTTAGACTCCAGTGTTTGTCTCCAAACTTCCAACTTAGCATTAACTCTGCCTCGCGTCTCATCAATCAGGACTATGTCATTAGCAAATAGCATACACCATGGCACCTCCCCTTGTATGTTACACGTCAACACATCTAACGCTAAGGCAAACAAAAATGGGCTAAGAGCCGATCCCTTATGTAACCTCATCTCCACTTGGAAATGATCCGAGTCTCCTCCTGCAATCCTCACCCAAGTCTTCGCTACCTTGTACATGTCCATAATTGCCCTAATGTATGCCACCGAGACACCGCTAGCCTCCATATATCTCTATAGGACCTCTCACGGGACTTTAGCATAGGCCTTCTCTAGGTCGATGAATACCAAATGCATGTTGTTCTTGCTCTCTTTATACTACTCCACCGATCTCCTCACAAGGTGAATGGTTTCTGTAGAAGACCGTCCCGGCATAAATTTGAACTGGTTCTCAGAAATAGTAACACTATCTCACACCACCCTCTCCAAAACATTCATAGTATGACTCAGTATCTTGATACCTCTATAGTTGTTAAAGCCCGAGACATCACCTTTGTTTATATACAACGGGATCATCAAACTCTGCCGCCAAATCTTGGGGCATTTTCTTTGTCCTGAAAATGATATTAACAAACTAGTAAGCCACTCCAAGCCTGCCGACCCACTACCTTCCAAAATTCCACTGGGATCTCATCTGGTCCAGTAGCCTTACCCTTACTCATCTTCCCCCTCCACATCTATGCTCCTAATAGGCCTACAAAACCCAAAATTCCTCTAACTCCCTGAATTCTTCAGCTCACCTAGCAATTTTCTTGTCCCCTTCCCCGTTCAAGAGCCTATGGAAGTACTCTTGCCATATATGCCTCCCCCAATAGAACCTTACCATCTTAGTTCTTGATACACCGTACTAGGTCCAGATGTCGAGCCTTCCTTTCCCTAATCTTGGCTAACCTGAACAGCTTCGTGTAGCCTCCTTTTCCCCCAAGATCCTCATACAATCGCTCAAAAGCTGCAGTTTTAGCCATCGTTACTGCCAATTTATCAATATCATAATCTTCCTTTATTCCATAATTTCAATTTATTATCTTTTAATTCTCGTTGCAGCGTACAACCCGATCCACAAATAATTTCAATAAATATAAACAATCCAATAATTCAATTTACAAAAATTTTCTATAATCAAAGGGTATAAGTGGAAGGCAATTAAAGAACCACGTAATAATCAAAGGAATGCAACAAATATTACAAAAAAAATAACAGGACAAGTAAAGCACGTGACAATTAAGGTGTGCAAGTAAAATAGATAAGGCAAGTAGCAAATAAGCACGGAGTCATGGGAGGGGTGAAAAATTCAATACAAGAATGATAACAAATTATGGCATAGAAAGCAATAAAAGCATGTAACAATTAAGGCATGGAATAAGATAATTCCTGAAATAACGAGAAAACATGGAAACAAATATTCTGACAGTGTATATACACTCGTCACTTCGCATATACATTGTTTCTCAAATAATCCACACAATACATAGTTCACAAATTCCTAATTCCCTCAAGTCAAGGTTAGATCCAACACTTACCTCACTCCGCACCTCAAGCAATCAATCAACCACGACCTTGCCTTTTTAACAAGCCTCCAAACCAACCAAATCTAGAAAATTATTGACCAAATGATTCAAAATAGGCTTTAGAAACTACCCACAAATGAAAGAGGACCAATTTAGGTCAATTTTTGAAAAAGTCAACAAAGGTCAACCCAGGGCCGTGATAACTACGGATTCTAGCCTATCTTATGCTCTCTTTTGCTTAGGTTTTGGATAAAAAATGTGTAAAAGTATTCTCGAAAACTAACTTATTGTGCTTGTTTGTAGGGTTTGGTCAAAATGAAGCAAGAAAGTCATAACCAGCTCATAAAGGAGTTAAACCTGCACAAGTTCAAAGCTGAGCTAAAAGCGCTGACAACAAAGAAAAAGAGCGGCCGCGGAAGGTCCACCGCTGAGGCGGCCACAATTATGCTCTCAGCGGAATCGAGATTTAGAGAAGGCATTTATGGGATACAATAGATACCGCTGACCACTGTAAAATAGTGCGGTAGCAGAATACTTGACGCGGCCGTGGTGCTAAATCCGCTGAGGGCGAATTAAAGATCCAGAGGCCTAAAAATTTGAGCTTAAATGAAAAGCGCGGTCCACGGACATTTTACATGGATGTGGTCGAAGACAACGCTGAGGCGGTCTGTTTTACGCGCCCAGCGAAATCAAGCGTAGCCCCAGTCCAAAATGGAAGAGACGCGGTCCGCGCTTGCTTTTGCGCGGCCGTGAAAGTTCAAGCACTAAGGCGCTCAGTATTGCGCTGACAGCGGAACCTCTGTAGGGGTATTTTTGTCCAATAGTTTCAACTGTGTATAAATAGATCATTTTCAGATTTTTAGGGTATCTTTTGTATTGCAGAGCTCGTGGACAGCCGTATTTTACTACTTAGAGTAATTTTAGAACAGATTTAGCTATTAATCTTAGATTTTCTTCTTGTAATTAACTTTCATGGCTTATATTTCATCTTTATATTTGATTTATACCTTTATTATGAGTAGCTAAACTCATTAACTAGGGTTTTGACCCAACCCTAGTGTGGGTATTTAATGGCTCTTCTATTTTAGGGTTTAATTGTTTATGGGTTAGTGATATTTAACTTGATTCATGCTTTAATTGTAGAATTAGTGGTTGCAAACACTGATTCATTCCTTTATGACTTAGATTCTTCTTCATAAAGAGGGACTAAGTCTAGAAAAAATAGGCTAACAAGGAAATTGGGATGCATTCAAGAGATTTATAGCCCCAATTAAAGGGTTAAACCTAGAGATAGTAATACTCAACTTGAGCCAATTTTACTTGTATTGTTTGAACACCCAATTGGGTTTGATAAAGCCAAGTAGGTCAAAGTTACTCAAACTACTGAGAGGTATAAAGTGAGTAATTTTGTGTAAAGGTTATATCATGACCCCAAATATAACAAGCTTGTCCTAAATTTTAGATCCCATTAGATACTCGCCTAGGTGTAAGTCACTTCCCTAGTGCTTTTCATCACTTAAGAAAACTCTTACAAAAATATTGTACTTAGTTTATTTACAATAATCAGTATCATTAAAAGTAGTATAGAAACAAATCCAAACATGATTAGAAGTACAATTAAAAGCAACACGCATAGCTAGATTAAATAGAAACCCAACTCCCAACCAATATTAACTCCCTATGAAAATCGATCCCGACCCTTCAGGTAAAAGCTGCATCGACCACTCCTTGCCATTATATAGTGGTTTAGGGTTGGAGCCGATCACTTTTTGGCGCCGTTGCCGGGGAGTTAAATTGTTTTGACTATCTATCTGACTAGTTGTGTGTTTTTTTCTTTCCTTCTATTTTACTAACTTGTGTAAATTAATCGATTCAGGTACAAAATGGCGAACAATGATCCTGTCGGAAATGTTATCCTGGGGGAGGAGGTAGATGATAATGGTGAATATAAGGTGCCTCTAGTACCTCAAGCTCAAAGAAGAGGTCGTCAGGCCAATAAAAATATTCCAGACCCTCCCCCAACTCCTCCTTGAGTAGCTCATCGGGTGCTTCCAAATGAAGGATATGCAAGTGCAATTGTGCCACCTCGGATCCGGCGGGCAATTTCCAGATTAAAAATGTCATGCTGACCTTATTGGAGCCAAGATGGTACTTCACAGGTGCTCCCCATCAGAATGCATATAAACATCTAAAAGGCTTTGTGGATACCTGCTGGGGAAGCAAACAAACTAATGTGTTGGAGAATGCATTGAGACTAAGATTATTCCCTTTTTCACTTAGAGGGAAAGATTTAGACTGACTCGAAAGACTCCCCAACCATTCCATCACTATGTGGGATGAGTTGGTCGACAAGTTTATAACCAAGTTTTTCTCACCGGGACATATGACTGCATTAAAGGATAAATCTTAGCATTTAAACAAGAACCAAATGAACCCCTTTATGAGATCTCGGATAGATATAGAACTATGGTCAAGGAATGCCCCAATAATGATATGACTGAAGCAATGATCCAACAGACATTTTATCGGGGTATAAACATGACCAATCAATGTGTGGTAAACCAGCTAGCAGGGGGTAATGTTATGAAGCTGCCTTATGCTGAGGCGTGTGAGATTCTTGATGAGATGGCTGACACTTTCTCAGCCTAGCAGAGTCGGGCAAATGTTCCTCAGGGGGACCCTTATGTCATAAACCTTCACAAGGAACTTCAAGACCATGGACAAGCCATAGCTAGGTTGACAACAACCATGAACCAGTTAGCCAAAGCACAACTTCAGCAGATTCAGGGACCAAAGCAAGTAATCCAATGGAAGGCGTTAATCTATTGGTAAACAAGAGGAGACAGCATGAGCAATAAATGCAAGGCAATCAAGATCAATATGAGCAAGGTAGTAGTGGTTACAACCAGGATGATGGGTATTGTGAGCAAAGTGTAAAGGTTTTGTATGCCAACAACTGAAGGACAACGAGGTAATGCTCCAAATCAACAATGGAGATCGCAAGGGAATAATCAGAATTAGGGCAATCAAGGCCAAGAAAATTGAAACAATAACAACAACTACTCCAACAATTGGGGGAACAACAACCAGAATTGGGGTAACAACAACAATTGGAGTGGCAACAACAACCAAGGAGGTTGGAATAATGGTAATCAAGGTAATCGGGGGCCGGGTTCAAAGGCCTCTAATGTTTCAACAACCAAACAATCCACATACATTCCGTCCCAAGGTTATAGCTCGTCCAACAATGAGATGGGATGGATTGAGTCAATGTTTGAGCAAATGATGAAGAAGAACGCCGACTCCGATGCACAATTGGTGTTCCATAATACCTCTATCCGCAATCTAGAGGTCCAACTTGGTCAGATTTTGCAAGCTTTAAACACTCGCCTTAAGGGGGCACTACCTAGTGACAAGGTAGTAAACCCAAAGGGTGGGAACAATACCGGCCATGCAATGGCGGTGACCACAAGGAGCGGTAGAGGTGGTTAAGCAAGTACCTCCAAGCAAAAGGAAGTTGTGTGTGATGATGTCGAAGTGAAAAATGAAGATGATCCTATAGTTGTTGAGCAAGTGAGTGAAGAGAAGTTGGATGGTGATGTGAGAATTGATATCCATGACAATGAGGAGGAGACTCAAAATGATGTGAACCCGTCTAGGGAACACGTGATAGACATACCGAAAATGGTAATGCCTAAAGCCAAGGCTCCCTTGCCTAGGCCTCATCCACCTTACCCTCAAAGGCTTGCAAAGCAGAAGAATGAAAACTAGTTCAAGAAGTTTATTGATATGATGAAAAGTTTGTCGTTCAACGTGCCCTTGGTGGAAGCTCTTGAGCAAATGCCGGGTTATGCCAAGTTTATGAAAGACTTGGTAAATAAAAAGAGATCTATGGATTGTGAGACCATCAAAATGACTCATCAAGTGAGTGCCATTGTGCACTCGATGGCTCCAAAGCTTGAAGATCCTGACGCATTTACTATTCCATGTACCATTGGGAGTGCGGATTTTGCAAAGGCCTTGTATGATTTGGGAGCAAGTATAAATTTGATGCCATTGTGCACTCGATGGCTCCAAAGCTTGAAGATCCTGACGCATTTACTGTTCTATGTACCATTGGGAGTGCAGATTTTGCAAAGGTCTTGTGTGATTTGGGAGCAAGTATAAATTTTATGCCTTACTCCGTATTCAAAACTTTGGGTATTGGTTAACCGAGAGCTGCTTCAATGAGATTACAAATGGCTGATAGAACAATAAAGAGTCCCTTAGTATTATTGATGATGTTCTTGTCCGAGTTGACACGTTTATTTTGCTTACTGATTTTGTGATTCTCGAATGCAAAGTCAACTATGAGGTGCCGAAATATTGGGAAGGCCTTTCCTCGCAACAGGGAAGGCATTGGTTGATATGGAAGTAGGGGCGCTCACTTTCCGGGTGGGTGACAAAAAAGTTGTCTTCCACGTGTGCAAATCAATGAGGTAGCCGAATAGTACTGAGGTTTGTTCTTTTGTGGATTTGGTGACGGAGGTGATAGTTGATGACATGAGTGTCATGATCAATGTGGAGGATCCCTTAGAAGTTGTATTGTTGAACCATGATGTGACCGAGGATGAAGGCTTGGTAGAGTATGTCAATGCCTTGCAAGGAATAGGTTCTTACTCCTATGATCCCCGTAAAGTTTCCTTGGATTTTGAGAATAGAAAGACTCCACCAACAAAGCCCTCAATCGAGGAACCTCCCGTATTGGAGTTGAAGCCTTAGCCTCCATACCTCAGGTATGAATTCTTGGGCCCTTGTTCAACTTTACCTATTATTCTTTCTTCTTGCCTTACTAACATGCAGGTAGATGCCACCCTTGAGGTGCTTCAAAAAAGAAAGAGGGCAATTGGATGGACTCTAGCTGATATTCGGGGGATAAGTCCCGCCTTTTGCATGCACAAGATTATACATGAGGATGATGCCAAACCCTCCATGGAACATCAAAGAAGGTTGAACGAGGCTATGCAAGAGGTCGTCAAGAAGGAAGTTATCAAGTGGCTAGATACAAGGGTTGTGTATCCCATCTCAAATAGTTCATGGACTTCACCGGTATAATGTGTGCCGAAAAAGGGGGTATGACTATGACCACAAATGAGAAAAATGAGTTGATCCCTACTAGGACTGTCACAAGATGGAGGGTATGCATGGACTACCAAAAACTGAACAAGGTGACCCGTAAAGATCATTTTCCATTGCCCTTTTCTTGACCAAATGCTGGATAGACTTGCTGGGCGTTCCTACTATTGCTTTTTGGATAAGTAGTCAGGCTGCAGCCAAATTATGATTGCACCAGAGGACCAGGATAAAACCACCTTCACATGTCCGTATGGCACTTTTGCATTTTCCCCGATGCCATTTGGTTTATGTAATGCATCAGCTACCTTTTAGCGGTGTATGATGGCTATATTTACTGACATGCTGGAGGACTTCTTGGAAGTGTTCATGGATGATTTCAGTGTTGTGGGTGACTCTTTTGAAGAATGTTTGGGTAATCTTTACAAAGTGTTGGCCCGATGTGAAGAGACGAATCTAGTGCTTAATTGGGAAAAGTGTCACTTTATGGTCGAGGAGGGAATTGTCCTCGGCCATAAGATCTCAAAGAACGGTATCGAAATGGAAAAAGTGAAGATTGAAGTGATTTCAAAACTCCATCCTCCTACTTCCATCAAAGGAGTGAGGAGCTTTCTTGGGCATGCGAGGTTCTACCGAAGGTTCATCATGGACTTTTCTAAGGTGGTGAATCCCTTGTGCAAATTGTTGGAAAAGGATGCAAAGTTTGTGTTTAATGATGAGTGCATTAAAGCTTTTGAGCTTTTTAAGTATAGATTGACTACCACTCTCATCATCACCGCACCCAATTGGTGCTTGCCTTTCGAGCTCATGTGTGATGCTAGTGACGTTGCGGTTGGAGTTGTTTTGGGGCAAAGGGTGAATAAGATATTCCATCCGGTGTACTATGCAAACAAAACTATGAATGATGCCCAGATTAATTATACAGTAACAGAGAAAGAGTTGCTAGCAATTGTGTTTGTAATGGAGAAGTTTAGGCTTTATCTCATGGGCGCCAAAGTGATTGTTCACACTGATCATGTGGCACTCTGTTACTTGATAACAAAAAGGATTCTAAAGCTAGATTGATAAGATGGGTTTTGTTGCTTCAAGAATTTGACCTAGAGATTGTTGATTGGAAAAGAAGTGAAAATCAAGTGGCGGACCCCTTGTCCCAGTTGGAGGAGGAGGGGAGACCCAAAGATGGTCTCGAAATTAATGATGCATTCCCGGATGAACAACTCCTCTCAGTTTCTTTGAATAGTATGCTTTGGTTTGCCGATGTGGCCACTTTTCTTGTGACCGACATTATTTCGAGTGAGCTCTCTTCTAACCAAAGGAAGAAGCTTAAACGGGATAGCTTGGATTATTACTGGGACGAACCTTATCTCTTCAAGATTTGTAATGATGGTGTGATTCGGAGATGTGTTTCGGAAGAGGAGCAAATGAGTATTCTTGATGCTTGCAATTCCTTGCCCTACGGTGTTCATCATGGTGGGGCGAGAACTGCTTCAAAGGTTCTTAACTGTGGTTTTTATTAGCTTACTCTGTATAAAGATGCTGGTGATCTTGTCAAGAGATGTGATGAGTGTCAGAGAGCGGGTGGAATTTCAAAGAAGGATGAAATGCCTCTCACCACTATTCTTGGGGTTGACATTTTTGACGTGTGGGGCATAGACTTCATGGGACCTTTTGTGAGTTCGTGTGGCAACACTTATATTCTGGTGGCCGTTGATTATATTTCCAAGTGGTTGGAGGCCGTGGCTTTTCCCAACAATGAAGCCCAGAGTGTGGTAGCGTTTCTCAAGAAAAATTTCTTTACACGATTTGGCACTCCTCGGGCAATCATTAGTGATGGGGGTTCTCATTTCTGCAATAAGGCATTTGACTCTTTACTTGCAAAGTCTGGTGTCAATCACAAGGTATCAACCCCTTATCATCCTTAGGCTAGTGGACAAGTTGAGGTCTCCAACAGGGAGATAAAGAGCATATTATCAAAGACTGCCAATGCAAATAGGACTGATTGGTCAAGGAAACTAGATGATGCTTTGTGGGCTTACAGGACTTCTTATAAGACTCCAATTGGTATGTCTTCATACCGATTAGTATTTGGGAAAGTGTGCCATCTTTCGGTTGAGTTAGAGCACAAGGCCATGTGGGCGCTGAAGAGGTTAAATATTGAGTGGGATGTTGCAGCAAATCTCTGGGTAGAGAAACTCAATGAACTTGATGAATTTAGGTTTCATGCCTATTCCAGCTCGTCCTTGTATAAGGACAAAATGAAGTACTTACATGACAAATATGCCCGGAGCAAGGAATTCAAGGAGGGTAACTTGGTTCTCTTATTCAACCCTCAGTTACAATTGTTTCCGGGAAAGCTCAAGTCAAAATGGAGTGGCCTTTTAAAGTGTTACATGTGACTCCATTTGGTGATCTTAATTTGAAGAATAAAAATGGTAAAGTTTTCAGAGTTAATGGGCACCAAGTCAAACACTACCTGGGAAAATTTGATGACAGCCACGTGATGACCTTGATCAATTTCAAATGATGATGGTAACATGAGTCGTGCCGCAACGTCAAATCAGGCGCTTCTTGGGAGGCAACACATGTATTTTTCATTTTCTTCTTTTTTTTAAAATATTTTTCTTCTTAGTGTAGAATTTATTTTGGACTAACTGGTTGTGAGATTTGTGTAGGAATTTTTGATGCAGTGCAGGACTAATACTAGAAAATTTAGCTAAGTGTGCATTTGGACCGCTGACCACGCTCAAAATTCCGTGGTTAGCAGAAGCTTTTTCGGGGGGGGGGGATAATTTGGTAGCGTACGCGGACTTGAAAAGTCCAAAATGTGAACTCTCTAAAGTTAGAACCGCATCCGCGGTGGCTTTTTCGAGGTCAGCAGACTTGTTCCGCAGTCGCGCCCACTTTTTCGCTCTCAGTGGTAATGTTGAACATACAACTCTTCACATTAGCTAAAAGCGCGGACCGCGGTGGAATTCTGCGGCCGCGCTAGGTAGGTTGGTGTGGGGCCCCACGGTTTTATTATAAATAGGAAGGCCCTCCTCCTTTTACCTTTTCGCAATTTGAACTCTCAAGAGAAAATTTCTACTGTTCATCAGCCCTAATCCGATCCTAATATGCACAACTCTAATCAAAACTAATTTCCAACATACATCCAACTACTGGTATGCTCAAATCATCATTGTTTTTCAATTTGTACTTTTCTTTTCTTTTAGTTTAACTTCTTCCTCTTTTCTTTTTAGTTTTAACTATGGTTAATTAGTTGTTAATTGGATAATGCTAAATTAGTTAGGGTTAATTAGTTGATGCCTAGTAGGGGGTAGTGGTGTTTATGATACCCGTTAATGACAAGAAACAGTGAAACCCTATGTTGCTCGTTTGATTTTTGAATTCTGTGGCCATGGCTGTAATTCCGCGGTCAACGTTCATGTGAAACTTGGGTTAAAAATGGTATGTTTTCTGCAGTCAGCGGTGGAAAGTTTGCTAACAGCGGCCTTCTTTACACGGTCGTGATTCCTTTTTCGTGGACAATGCAATTTAAGTTCAGAGAAGTGTCAAATTGGGTCAGCGACAACATTTGTTTTTCTACAGATAGCGGTTCAACTTACGCCGCCGCACCCAAAATTCTGATCTCAGCGGTACCTCAAATTTAGAGGCTGGGTAGTATGATCCCCAATCCTCCGTGGCCGCGGCCCTTTTTTCGCTGTCAGCGGTACCCATTCCGCGACCGCCTCCTTTTTCGTTGTTAGCGGATCTGTGCTTGTGAAAAACTGTCAACTTTTCATCTATTTTTCTTTGTTGATTCTTCTAACACCAATACTAATGATCTTTCACTGATTTTCTCTGCAGACAATAGTACGATCTAGAGGTGCCGATAATGCACCAAAAGGGAGGGCTGAATCCTCCCGAGGCAGGGGAAGAGGAGGTCAAGGAAGGACCAAATTACCATTAGTAATACAGAAATCGATAGGGAAGTTGCGGAAAACAAAAAAGCTGCGGATAGAGCCGCATCCCATTCTGAGGGTAGTGAGTATGTCCCTTCCCGGGAAGCTTCGGAAGGGAATTCAGTGCCAACCTATATTCCCGCAGACTTCCAGGGGAGATTTTAGTTGCGAGATGAGCCTACACCCCCAGCTTCCCCTACTTCTCCTGCTTCTTCTGAGTCATTTTATGGCTTAGAGGAAAGTAGTGAATCTTCAGCATCAACCTCTACTCCAGTTTCTCCACCTAGACATGACCCAATTGATGTATATGCTGAGATCCTTGATGACGAGAGGGGTGGTGACACCCAAACAGGAGAGTTGGAGAGAACAAGGAACCCGGTGGTGTGGGAAGAAAGATTTGTCAGTGAGAAAGCCTACCACAAATTTCAGGAGTGGTGGCCTCAGAGGTCACTCACACATGAGAGGCATTTTATAGAAAATGATCTTCTACCACACAACCCCAATGTGAAGAGGCAATTTGATGAAAGAGTGGGGTGTAAATTCCTCACAAGCAAGCTGTCGGAGGCCATTGAGCACTTGGTCAACGAATTTTATGCCAACGTTGCCCACATCAAAAGGGGTACCTATGTGACCAATGTGCGGAACTGGAAGATCAGATTTTATGGCAAGACGTTGAATGACTATGTTAGGTTTAATTACAAGGATGAGTCCTTGTATCTGGAGAAGGTGTCTATGGATGAGTTAGCCCGCCCGTGGCTGGCATCAGTGATTGCTCTTCCGGGGACAACTCCTGCTTGGCTGACACCTATGGTCCCAATCTACAGGAACATATTGAGATTTGAGGCGAAGTGTTGGGAGACTTTTGTGTGCAGCCGGTTAGACCCCACTACTCATGACAGTGATATGTCAGTCTCTTGGGCTATATACCGGGGTCCATCATGGTGGGGTACCCGATAAATGTCGGGAATATTATGTCTAGGGTGATCACCAGAGTGGTCAACAAGAATGAGAGCTCATACCCTTTCCCGAACTTCCTCACCATGTACCTGGAGGATCAGGAAGTCGAGAGAAGGGACTTTGATACGAAGGTGAAACCAAATATGCCATTCTCTTAGTACAACCTTTGGGGTTCCAACAACCCCAAGTCCAAGGGCAAAGCCTCCACTTCCATTGGCCAGTCTGAAGATCCAGGGGTGGTGGCCACTGGTTCTGAGCCTCCCACTGCCATACCTCATCCTCCCTTTGGGCCATCTACTTCAATGCCCTCTTCGGTGCCTTCTTCATCAGCTTACCCTCTCACTGCACTGAGGTTTAACCAGACTCTGTCCAGCATCAGCAACTGGATGCAAACAGCTACATCAAAGTTATCTGTCATATCCAGCACAGTGGCAGCTCAGTCAGCTATGGCACAGCCTCAGGTGCCAGCTTCCATGGAGGAATCACTAAAGGAGCTTATGGACAACCAGAAGAAGCTCCTGGACAACCAGAAGCTGATTATGGCCACTTTGGAGGCATAGGGAAAGGCAATCATAGACCTGAGCAAGTTATCACGCCCTAAACCTAGGGAGGCGTGGCTGGCACTCGGTGTCGCACTACCTCGAGCGAACCACTCTGTAACTCCTTTTTCTTTGTTTGTAACTATCATGGGCCAACATGGCCACAACTTGTAATGTATAACTATAGGTGGGTAACACTGTATCATTGGACCATTTTTCTTAAAATATGAGTACATATGGACCATCAAGGCCTCTGAAATACTGTACAAAATAAACCTCTGTCTACAAAGCCTCTAAAATTAACTGACATCAAATAGGGCAGGGTACCGGCCTATTCATAAGTCTGTAATAAAATTCTAACACGATGACTCATAGGCTCGGCTGCACTCCGAATGAGGTTGAGTCTTACTGATCATTCGTTGAATGCCACTCTCGTCTACTATGAGGGCTCGTCAAACTGATTATCTATACCTGCAGGCATGAATGCAGCATCCCCAACAAAAGAACATCAATACAATAATGTATTGAGTATGTAAGGCATGTAAATTAGTATATAAAGGACATGGAAGAAACATGGAGTAAATGACTCAACCTATAAGTCTGGATAGCTCTGTAAATCATGAAATATTTATAATTTCATGCATATAAATGTCACATAATGCATAGGTCTGTACGTACATAACATCATCAAGCCTCTGAGGGCATCCCATCATATCATCTCGGCCACTGTGGGAAAATCATCAACGTATACCGGCTGATCAGGTGGTGGTGCGTATATAATGCCATAACCTTTTTCCATATCTATACATACATACATATATATATATATGTATATATACATACATACATATATATATATTTTTACCATATCCCATATACATATATCTACATATATATCTGTATATAACGCCATCTGGTGCCACTGTGGGCAAAATCATCAATGTATACTAGCTGATCAGCTGGTGGTGGTGCGTATATAATGCCGTAACCTTTTCCCATATTTCATATACATATATATACATATATACGTGTATATAATGCCGTCTAAGTCATATATATATATATATATATACACATACACATATATAATGCCATTTGTGCCACTGTGGACAAAATCATCAATGTATACCAGCTGATCAGGTGGTGGTGTGTATATAACACCATAACCTTTTCCCATATCCCATATACATACATTTATATATATATACGCGTATATAACGTCATCTGGTCATGAGACAATGTAAATGAATGCAATGCATGATAAATACATCAATAAAATCTTTCAGATTGTCATAAGACCATTATGCCTCTGATTAATATCATAAAATAGACTTTATCACCTTACGTATTTTCTGAGACCCATGAACAGATGATAGAATAACAAGACTTGTGGGAAAACAAGAATATACGCATCTTTAGCATTTCTACGAATAGAGTAATTTATGAAAGTTGTGCATTTGCTTGTTTCGTTTGTGTCGTATAGATCATGCCAAAAAAAAAGAAGGGATAGCCTTAACATACCTAGGATGACTCTCTTGACAATCCCTCTAATACATGTTAATTGCGACAATATGCATCCATTCACGTACTTTATCCAACTTTATTTCACGTAGTAGATGTACATCGTCAATCTGGACAACAAGCTTAGAAGTCCAAATGCAGTAGCTAACTTTTCACTGTGATTATAAGCAGTTGGATCTTTTTCCAATCCAAAATATTAAAAATGATCAAGAATTCATGATTAAAATTTACTACTCTTGAAAAAAAACACAAAATGACAAATACTTTGGGCGGAAGAGATCAAGAATAACAGATGATATTATGATGTGAGGTTTCAATTCCGGCGTAGATCACATAGGGAGAGAAGACGAACAAGATAGCATCTTATAAAAGTATATGCTTTCTCCATGTATCACAATAAGTACCAACTGCTCATAGACTTGGAATTGATTAATATTCAACACTGTATATATTGGTCAAAATCTGACCATTTCGATTAAGGCAGTCACGACCGCATTTTTGCCACAGGGTAAGAAGCCAATAGAGTCAATCCAATCCCTCTTTTAAGACATTCCACACAACAACAACCATGAGACTTTACGACCCCAAGCACGCCAAGGTTGTGGCAAGGGTAAGAGGGTTTTTCGACTATATATACAAGTGCAAGTAAGCCCCAAAGGGGGGAGATTCCTCGCAAAATAAAGAGATGAACAGAACTCCACCGGAAAGGGGAAGAAAAGAGGTCTTTCTGTTTGAAGAAAAAGGAGTGAGTTCAATCCCTGTACCCCGAAAAGGGAAAAACAATTTTAATTCTTCTTCCCCCTCTACGGAGAGGGAAGGCTGCGCTCAATTTTGAATAAGATCTTTTGGTGCTCTACTCATCTAATTTGCAATTTCGGTCATTTAATCTTTCGATATGATATTAATTAAGTTTGACTACGATTTACCCCTTCATCCTTGATTGATTTGCTTAAAAAGAGTTAAAAATCTTTTGCGTCAAACAATTTGGCGCCGTCTGTGGGGATTTCCTAGTGAAAACTCCTAGTTTTTCCTGGGTCGGAGCTAAGAAACATGAGAAGAGAGCTCAACTCACACCAGATTTGGAGGCAGCGTGCTGAGGGAAAAGAAATCAAACAGATTCGTGAGGTCGGGAACTCCTCGCTCTATCGGCTTCAAATATCTTGGACAAGGCGAAATGTGTTGCAATCCAGTTCCTCCCCTTCTCTCAAAGCTACCAGGTAGAGTCAAGGAATATCTCATCCTCATCCCCCATACTCCGTCAAACCAGGTATACAAAACCCATGCGAGCGAACGAACGCAGGTACCTAGACTGAGGAACCAGAAATCATTTCAGCACAGCCAAAACCCTCCCGGTCGACGGCGTCTTCAAAAAAAATGCCAAAAATCGAATGAGAAACTGCAGCACACGTGCAACAAAAGCCTGTGCAAATATTGACACCTCGTTCCCGTGGCGTTGAACCATCTGATGTGAGCAATGCTGACCAAACTGGGACTTCTGCGAAAAGTATTCGCCATCAAAGTAAAAGCAGGATTCGACCTCGTTCGAATCACGACGGATTGTTATTTTGATAAGTTCGGAATAATACCCTTAAGGCTAAGGGCCTTCGCCATCAAAGTAAAAGCAGGATTCGACCTCGTTCGAATCACGACGGGTTGTTATTTCGATAAGTTCGAAATAATACCCTTAAGGCTAAGGGCCTTCGCCATCAAAGTAAAAGCAGGATTCGACCTCATTCGAATCACGACAGGTTGTTATTTCGATAAGTTCAAAATAACACCCTTAAGGCTAAGGGCCTTCGCCATCAAAGTAAAAGCAGAATTCTACCTCGTACGAATCACGACGGGTTGTTATTTCGACAAGTTCGGAATAACACCCTTAAGGCCAAGGGCCTTCGCCATCAAAGTAAAAGCCGGATTCGACCTCGTTCGAATCACGACGGGTTGTTATTTTGATAAGTTCGGAATAACACCCTTAAGGCTAAGGGCCTTCGCCTTCAAAGTAAAAGCAGGATTCAACCTCGTTCGAATCACGATGGGTTGTTATTCGGTAAGTTCGAAATAACACCCTTAAGGCAAGGGCCTTCGCCATCAAAGTAAAAGCAGGATTCGACCTCGTTCGAATCACGACAGGTTGTTATTTTGACAAGTTCGGAATAACACCCTTAAAGTCAAGGGCCTTCGCCATCAAAGTAAAAGCAGGATTCAACCTCGCTCAAATCATGACAGGTTATTATTTCGATAAGTTCGAAATAACACCCTTAAGGCCAAGGTCCTTTAACATCAGATGAGAAAAGGTCGGGACTCGTCAAACGAGCTCCCGTCTTGCGCCAAGGCCGCATAATTAATAACAAAAATTGAGATACAGGGCAAATGACGAAGAACTCTTTATTATTGAAAGGTCATGAGTGCGGACAATCGCCGCTTACAATAGGCCCAGGCCAACAAATAAAAAAACAACAACAATGGAGCGAACAGTTACCAGCCTACCAGTGAAATGAAAATGAAAACAAAGTACAAATATTTTTCACTCAGCGTCACCACCGCCATCATCATCATTATCCCCACGAGGGTCATCATCATCACCATCTGTGCCCCTATTAGCTTCACGCGTCGCCGCATCATACCCGCAGTTGATGCGAGCCTCACGAGCTTTCGCTCGCGCTTCCTCATATGCAGCCTCGGTCACGGTGCCCGCTTCTAATAAACTCTTATAAATGTCACGCTGAGCTTCGGCATAGACCCAGATCTCATGGTTCTGGCGGGGAACAATAGCGTTAGACGATTCAGCTTGAGCCTTCAGTCGCTCATTCTTTTCCTCTAGGGCCGCGACTCGATCTGCCAGGACCAAAACTTCCTGATCAATCGTACCAATCTGCTCCTCTAGCCTCGCCTCCATATGGGTTGTTGTCGCCCTCTCTGATTCCTACTCAGACTGGAGCACACGAATGGTTTCTTCTAAAGCCACCACCCTCGCCAAGGCCTCATACTGGGCTCCCTCAATATGCTCCTAGACAACGACTTTATTCTCCAATGCGGTCAGCTTTCCTCTCCATTCCGCGCTCACCATCTCGACCCGCACCAAGTTCTGGTCCATCTCCGACTGCATGGAGCTCAGCTTGCCCTGCAAATACTCACACTCAGCGGCAACACCCTTGCCCAATTTGAGCTCCTCGTCCTTGAGGCGGAGTTGCTCTTCGATCTCTCTCTTACTGCGGATCATCTACAGCATCTCTTGATCCCTCCTCTCCAACTCCTCGCCCAAATCCCGATTACGAGGGTCCGTCCTCAACCGTTCGTGCAATTCACGACACCTGTCGTGGTAGCGACGGTATTTCTCCAACATCTACCAGAAGATCCTCGACTGGTTGTTGGCCCTACGGATGCTTTCCACCTCCACCATATACGTCTAAAAAAATAAAAGCGATTAAACTAATGCTTCCAAATAGGGAAAGTCCAAAACAAGAGCCAAAAATATATCATAACCTCAAGCCCATAACTGCCACCTCATCCCTCAACTCGGCATTAGGGATACTCCGTAGAGACTCGTTCTTCGCTTCCGAGCACAATAGGCTAAATTGTGGAGCCAAGTTATCCCCCTGCGCCAAAAGATTCATGACAGAAGGAATTTTGAGAACTCGGGATGAACCCCCGACATGAACCGCCGAATGAGTATCCAGGTCTGACTCGGATTTGTACTCGTCAATCATTATGCCTTTCCCCCTTTCCGCTATGGAAGAAGGAGTGCAACCCACCGCAGATAAAGAGGGCACGTCTGAAGTCACTATAGCGACACCGGAGGTCTGGTCTCTGCTCCGGCAGGGTGCTGATCATCAGTAACATCAGGAACTTCTGGCTGAGCTGTTACAACGATCGGATTTTCCAGGCACCGACCACCGGTGTTTGCTTCAACGACTCTCTCCGCCTCTACGAAAGATGCCGCAACAACACCTTCCCCTGAGCCCGTCGGGGGAGACTCGTCCATGTTAATCACTGTTGGAACCGCCACCTCGAACTCTACCCTCCGTCTCTTCGACGACCCTTCCTCCTCCCTAGTTGAAGGTGATTCATTCGTAGGACAAACCTCGTCCTAAAAGGCAGTCCTAGCTGGGGAAACCAAGGCCGCAGATTCGACCGAAGCTGCCCTCGACGAAGGACGAGTAG
Source organism: Nicotiana sylvestris (assembly GCF_000393655.2). NCBI lineage: Eukaryota > Viridiplantae > Streptophyta > Magnoliopsida > Solanales > Solanaceae > Nicotiana > Nicotiana sylvestris. The sequence continues at coordinate 7,043,461 of NC_091068.1, forward strand.
AAGGTACCGCGACAAGATAAGTGGACGCAGCCGACTGGCGAAAGGCCAACTGAGGAGCCCTGGCTCTGCGCACTCTCACTAACAGTGACAAACGAGGTATAAGAGACGAGACAAAAAACAAAAAGAACAATAAATAAGGACTGCATCTCACCTGTAGGGGGTCTACGTCCAAACTTTTCGTGAAAGGTTGACAAGGTGTGAACCCCCATTGTATGGGGAAGAACGGCCTCCACTTATTCGCGAATCCCTTCAAGAGGTGGCGGAGACAACTTCTCGACTACAGAATAACAAGACAATTCAGTACCCGCAACGTAAAAAAAAAGAAGAGAGAAAAAGAGAAATCGAACATTTTGTTAAACAGCGACGCAGACTTACGGGCAAAGTTCCATTTCTCGGGGAACCCAGTCGGATCCACACAATGTGCTCGGTCCGCACGAAGAAAAAATACTCATAAAAGCGACGATTGGTTCTATCATCCATCTTTACCACTAGACCCTTTGATCCCCGAGGACGCGCATGAATCATTGTGCCTCGAATCAATTGGGAAGCAAAAAGTCTAAGCACATGGCCCAGAGTAACCTCACGACCGGCAAGCTTCGCGTATTTGAGTAGCATGAGAAACAACTTGTATAAATAAGGAGAGAGTTGAGCAGGACACACCTCGTAGTAGTGGCAGAAATCCACCACTAATATAGGAAGCGGGAGCCTGTACCCTACAATGAAGGGGTAGGCATAAAACATACAAAAACCGGGGTGGTCGTATTGAACTCGGTCATTCCTCCTCGACGGTTGTATCTTGACGAAGCTAGGGATTCCCCATCACTCCCTCAAATCCACGATCCCCCTCTCTTATAACGGGAGTAATGTTCTCCGGTTCCGTTCCACCGCCGATACTAAAGTCAATCTCCTCCTCCCCAGGGTGGGGTAGGATCTTATCCACCGAAGGAGTCTCCTTATCCTCCACCATGCCCGATTCCTCGGTAGCCTGAACAGGGTCATCAGTTGCCGGAGGGGCGACAAGAATATTGTCATGGGAAGAAGCACTAGCCATTTTTATCCAAAAGGAAAAAAACTTTCCGGAAAAGGTGAAAAAACTAAAGATTGCAATAAACAAGAAAGTAAGCAAGAACTCAAGATATCAGAAAAGGAGATATCAGGGGAATTTCCTTAAAATGAACACTGAAGTGTAAGAAGCAAATAACAAGGTTCCCCTATATATAAGAGACACAAATCCCCCAAGCTCGAAACCCAAGAGTCGCCATTTGAACCTGATGGGATGCGAAACGTTTCAGTTCCTCGGAAACGTGTGTCATAATGATGGCACGTACGAAGCAATGTTTCGTTTACCTACCGACATTTCAATTCTGATACCATCCCAATGATACACGAATACCAAAAAAACATTCTCACAACCACTCGAACTCAGACGCTGTCATTTTGATAAGTTCGAAATAATCTCTAAGGCCAAGGGCCTTCGCCATCAACAGAAATAGAAAAATTCGACCTCGCTCGAACTCAGACGTCGTCATGTCGATAAGTTCGAAATAATCTTTAAGGCCAATGGCCTTCGCCATCAACAGAAATAGAAAAATTCGACCTCGCTCGAACTCAGACGCCGTCATTCGGATAAGTTCGAAATAACCTCTTAGGCCAAGGGCCTTCGCCATCAATAGAAATAGAAAAGTTTGATCTTGCTCGAACTCAGACGCATCATTTCGATAAGTTCGAAATAACCTAACTCCAAGGGCCTTTGCCATCAACAAAAATAGAAAAGTTTGACCTCGCACGAACTCAGACGCCATCATTTCGATAAGTTCAAAATAACCTCTAAGGCCAAGGGCCTTTGCTGTCAACAGAAATAGAAAGGTTCAACCTCGCTCGAACTCAGACGCCGTCATTTTGATAAGTTCGAAATAATCTCTAAGGCCAAGGGCCTTCGCCATCAATAGAAATAGAAAAGTTCGACCTCGCTCGAACTCAGACATCGTCATTTCGATAAGTTCAAAATAATCTCTAAGGCCAAGGGCCTTCGCCATCAACAGAAACAGAAAAATTCGACCTCGCTCGAACTCAGACGTCGTCATTTCGATAAGTTTGAAATAACCTCTAAGGCCAAGGGCCTTCGCCATCAACAAAAATAGAAAAGTTCGGCCTCGCTCGAACTCAGACGGTGTTATTTCTATACGTTCGCAGTACACGACTAAAGAACAGAATGAAGGGACAAATTCCTCTCGACTATGTCACATATGTGATCCGTCCGTCGGTCCCGATGAGGCATGACCCCGACGAACGGAGGGACTAACTGTATTAGTCAAAATCTGACCACTTTGATTAGGGTGGTCAAGCCCGCATTTTTGCCACCGGGTAAGAAGCCAATCGAGTCAATCCAATCCCTCTTTTAAGACATTCCAAACAACAACAACCACGAGACCTTACGACCCCAAGCACGCCAAGGTCGTGGCAAGGGTAAGAGGGTTTTTTGACTATATATACAAGTGAAAGTAAGCCCCAAAGGGGGGGATTCCTCGCAAAATAAATAGATGAGCAGAACTCCACTGAAAAGGGGAAGAAAAGAGGGCTTTTTGTATGGAGAAGAAGGAGCGAGTTCAATCCCTGTACCCCGAAAAGGGCAAAACAATTGTAATTCTTTTTCCCCCTCTACGGAGAGGGAAGGCTGCGATCAATTTTGAATAAGTTATTTTGGTGCTCTACTCGTGTAATTTGCAATTGCGGTCATTCAATCTTTCAATCCGGTATTAATTAAGTTTGACTACGATTTACCCCTTCATCCTTGATTGATTTGCTTAAAAAGAGTTGAAAATCTTTTGAATCAAACACTGTACATGTCAAAGATTGTAATACTAACTAGCCTTAGATGGATAAAGAATCTCCTAATCCTGCAAAGGATGAACCTAGAATTGAAGTCTTAGACAACATCACATCTAACTTTGGACCCACTTTTCTCTAAAATAAATTATATATCAACTCTGCTCTCAATCTCCGGGGAAAACTAAAAAAATATAATCACTAAGAGGGATATTGGACTTGTGTTTGAAACACTTTTAAGTGAATCACGCTATGTTTCATCAATTAAGAACACCTCCATGCTTCTGGAAGTGAATCACAAAGTTAACTATACGAAGAAAGCAATTTTGCAGCCAAATAATCGTACTTAACAAAGTTGATTTTAGGATATGAGGTTCATGTAACAGAAAGATGTTATACAAAAAAATATCAAAATAATAACCATTAACACTCCATTTGCACTAATCAAAAGTTGATAGAGTAAATGTCCTCTCTACAAGTTTGTTGTTGTGTCAGTCCCATCCTCCTCCAAAATGTGACATTTTTTTGCAAGACTTTAAGAGTCACTTTTTAAGTGATGGAGTGCTGCCACGTTTCTTTGGGATTTAATCTTATCCCATGATCAATTATTTAATTAGGTAATATTACGTTACCCGGTAATTAACCAGTTACCCACATAATTAAGAATTACTTCAAATTACTTAAAATACTACTCATTTTTAATACACTTTATATAACTTACTATTATGGTCATGTGGTACCATATAAAATAAATACATATAGTATCATTTCAGTAAAATATCCATGTAAAAATACATATATTTTCTTAATTTATAATTTTCCTAATCTCATATAAGAGTAAAAGTTTTGGTACGTTTAATTCTTAAAATGGTAAAAAGATAACCTTCATTTCTTGTGAGAAAATAATTTCTATCTTTACAATAAAGAAAATCTCATAAACTTTTCTCATATTATATATATATATATATATATATATATATATAACTTAAAACATATTCGAAAGTCGTAATATTAATAACTATATAAAATCATATTTTTCAAACCATTTTTTTTCTTTACAAAAAAAGTTCCACACTCAAAATACTATATCAAATATATATATATCGACATCAAGATTATTAAACTTACGGGGTGTAACACAAGCAAACAAAGAAAATGAAGAAAACTCGGGCTTCCAAAGAGCCGGTAAAGATGCTGAGGAAGGAGGTGGAAAAGATTAGATCAGCTGGCGACATCCCATTGGAGCTACTATTGGAGAACCGAGTTTCAGCAGCTCAGACAGAACAAGCACCGGACCAGGAGGCTGATAGAGAGCCTATGAGGAGAGGGGTTATTCCCCAGACTAATGACCTGGAGATGAGCTGGAGGATCCCGAGGAAGGTGACCAATCCAGCCACAGGACCCAGCCAGTGACCCCATGCAGACAGAGGAACCTTAGGGAGTTTTCTTTACTCTCTAATCCCTTTTTGATCTTATTTTTGCTTTTAGCATTGAGGACAATGCTAGTTTTTATTCGGGAGGGGGGGTGTAGTCCTATTTTAATTGATTTGGTGATTGGAATGTAATTATGATACTTATTTTTCTTTATCGTTATTTTCACCTTTGGTATGTATATAACTTTACCATTTATTTTTTACTTTTCGTTATTTTTCAATTTTGGTATGTATATAAAGTTACCTTTCCATGTATATATTCATTCCCCTTTTATGTATATTCGTCTCAATCCCCTATTGTACATATTCAGTTTACTTTCCGTATTTTACTTCATAACTTCTTTTGAAATTTTCCTTAATAGCATAGCTTCTTATTTCATTTAGTAGTTTCTTTTTTAATTTGTAGCTTCTTACTTTTACAAGTTTTCGCGATCAATAAGCCTTTGATTTTCTTAATGTCACGGTTCTTTCCAAAGGTGAAATTTGTGTGAACCGGGTGGCTCTTCCCGATGATGGATGACATGACAACCTTCTTAAGGGTTTGAGTCCGTTTTATTTACGTTTTTGTGTAAATAGTAGTAATGAATAAAAGTGTCTCAGGCAAAGTTTCACTTGGACCTAACACATTTACCTTTGACCTTATGGTTAGAAACAAGTTGATGTGAAAAGAATGGTGCTAGTTTTGACCTTTAGACTCTTGTGTTGACTAAACAATCATCGAGTTCTTTTCAAGACCATTTGTGTTTCTCAATCTTAGCTAAGGTTGTTGTGGGCCCTCGACTCTATTCTCTTTAACAATCCAATAGCTTGTGAGGTGAGGTATTGATTTGCAAGTTCAAGTCTCGTGCTAATAAGTCTAGAACTTTCCATGAATGTTTGTCTAGGTGAAATTCTAAGTGTAGCTCGACTTGAGAAATGATTATAGGCTCTCCTTGTTCCAAATTAAAACTCAAAAGCATCCATATCCCACCAAATATGATATCCCTTGTCAACCCCATTGAGTCGAAGCCCTTGTTCTGTCAATAACCATGATACAAGTCTTTATCTGTTCTAAAATGACCTCTCTTGGCATCCGATTTTTCCTTAGCGCAATTGGCAAAAACATAAGTTTGTGGGGAGAGACATAGAATGCAAAAGTGATAAAAGGTACAAAATGAAGAAAAGAGAAGGAAAAATAAATAATGAAAAGCAAAAAAAGTCAAAAAGAAATTGAACAATGTAGAAAAAAGAAGGGATTCAATAAAAACAATGATGATTAGGAAGGAGAAAAATAATTGTCATGAACAAAAAAGAGTGACAGTGTGTCTCTCTAGTCCCCTAAGGAAGAGAAAAATGACTCAAAGAGTCAAGAAAGTGTGAGCCGAAATGAGAAAATGAATTGCTTAAGGAAAGATGAAGCCTACATAGACCGATATATCCTACCTTGAACCAAAAGCCTTCATTACATTCCCGCAAAAGCCCTATATGATTTCGAGTTGAGTGAGCTTACATTAGTGGTGATTCACATGAGGGGAAAGTTTATAGTACTTAGAGCCGGACTTGTGACCTTACTTTGAGAGAGACGAGTGTATTCTTCCACAATCCTTGTCCTGAATGCTATAATCTAAAGTGAGGTTTGCTTATGGAGAGTAGAGGAGAAAGAGTTTGGGTTTCACAGCGACCTACGTAGTAGAGCGAGCTTCCTTGATGAGTTAAGTCAACTCTTGATGCTCTTGTGTCGCACACCCATGGTGCTAAAAAGGTTGTGTGTTGTTGATAATACATTTGTGTTGAGGGTAATTGTTAATCCCAATTAATGCTTGCTGAAGTCTCCTTAGAACAACTGAAATTCTTCTTTCTTTTACCTTGTAGAGGTGGGAATTACTTTGTTTGCTTGAGGACGAGCAAAAGCTTATTTTGGGGAAGTTGATAACTACATATTCTAGCCTATCTTATGCTCTCTTTTGCTTAGGTTTTGGATAAAAAATGTACAAAAGTATTCCCGAAAACTAACTTATTGTGCTTGTATGCAGGGTATGGTCAAAATTAGGCAAGAAAGTCATAACCAGCTCATAAAGGAGTTAAACTTGCACAAGTTCAAAGCTGAGCTAAAAGCGCTAATAGCGAAGGAAAAGAGCGGCCACAGAAGGTCCACCGCTGAGGCGGCCACAATTGCGCTCTTAGCGGAATCGAGATTCAGATAAGGCATTTTTGGGATACAACAGATACCCTGACCGCGGCGAAATAGTGCGGCAGTGGAATACTTGACGTGGATGTGGTGCTAAATTTTCTGAGGGCAAATTAAAGATTCAGAGGCCTGAAAATTTGAGCTTAAATGAAAAGCGCGGTCCGTGGACATTTTACGTGGCCGTGGTCGAAGACAACGTTGAGGCGGTCTATTTTACATGCCCAGCAAAATCAAGCGCAACCCCAGTCCAAAATGGAAGAAACGCAGTCCGCGCTTGCTTTTGCGCGGCCGCGAAAGTTCAAGCACTGAGGCGCTCAGTATTGCGCTGACAGCGGAACCTCCGAAGGGGTATTTTTGTCCAGTAATTTCAGCTGTGTATAAATAGATCTTTTTCAGATTTTTAGGGTATCTTTTGTACTGCAGAGCTTGTGAACAACCGTATTTTACTACTTAGAGTAATTTTAGAACAGATTTAGCTATTAATCTTAGATTTTCTTCTTGTAATTAACTTTTATGGCTTATATTTCATCTTCATCTTTGATTTCTACCTTTATTATGAGTAGTTAAGCCCATAGCTAGGGTTGTGACCCAACCCTAGTATGGATATTTAATGGGTCTTCTATTTTAGGGCTTAATTGTTTATGGGTTAGTGATATTTAGCTTGATTCATGCTTTAATTGTAGAATTGGTGGTTGCAAACACTGATTCATGCCTGTATGACTTAGACTCTTCTTGAGAAAGAGGGACTAAGTCTAGAAAAATTAGGCTAACAAGGAAATTGGGGTGCATTCAAGAGATTAATAGCCCCAATTAAAGGGTTAAACCCGGAGATAGTAATACCCAACTTGAGCCAATTTTACTTGTATTTTTTGAACAGTCAATTGGGCTCGAGAAAACCAATTAGGGAAAAGTCACTCAAACTACCGAGAGGTATAGAGTGAGTAATTTTGTGTAAAGGTTATATCACGACCCCAAATATAACAAGCTTGTCCTAAATTTTAGATCCCATTAGATACTCGCCTAGGTGTAAGTCACTTCCCTAGTGCTTTTCATCACTTGCGAAAATTCTTACAAAAATATTGTACTTAGCTTATTTACAGCAATCAGTAGCATTAAAAGTAGTATAGAAACAAATCCAAACATGATTAGAAGTGCAATTAAAAGCAACACGCATAGCTAGATTAGATAGAAACCCAACTCCCAACCAATATTAACTCTCTGTGGGTAAAAGCTGCATCGACCACTCCTTGCCATTATATAGTGGTGTAGGGTTGGAGACGATCAGGCCGCTTGGTCAAAACCAAATTTCATATCAAACCCCGATTACCCAATCACCCCCGAGCTCCGCTATGTGATTTGTTTCGAAATACAACCCCAATTCGAGGTCTAAATCACGATTTTACAAAAATCGCCAATTCTACCTAGATCCCTAATTTCTACCATAGAAATCCTAAATACGATGATAAAATCTCATGAAATATAATTGATGATTGAAAGGAAATGGACTAAAGTCACTTACCAATGAATTTGGGAAGAAACATTTCTTGAGAATCGTTCTAGAGTGTTTAGGGTTGAGAAATTGTGAGAAATGAGCTATGTCACCTTTCCCTCCTCTTTTACCGAGCTGCAGATGTCACAATTGTGAACATCGCAAATGCGAACCCAATCTTAGAGCAAAAAATGTCACAGATGTGACAATATGATCACAAATGCGAAGTTCCCACCTTCGTAAATACGACCATTGCCTTCGCTATTGCGAAGGAGTACAATTTTGCCATGCATCGCAAATGCGACCAAGTGATTGCAAATGCAATCATGAGCTATTCGCAATTGCAAACTTTTTTCTCGCAAATGTGAGGTTACCCAATTCTAGGCCCTGCTCGCAAATGAGAACACTTGTTCGTAAAAGCGAGGCTCGTAATTGCGAGCCAGACCTCGCAAATGCAAGATCTGCAGCAGAACACCAGTAACAAGTGTGCACCAGCTATCCTAGTATTAGCCAAACTCATCTGAAACATGTTCGAAACTCACCCCGAGCCCCTCGGGATCCAAACCAAACATGCACACAAGTGTAATAACATCATACAAACTTGCTAATGATTCAAATAGCCATCTGGATGCTCGATTGGTAGCTGTTGTGTTAGGAAAACTCCGCAAGTGGCAAGAGCTGATCCCAAGCACCCTCGAAGTCCATAACATAGGCGCGAAGCATATCCTCCAATATCTGAATAGTGCGTTCGGACTTTCCGTTCATCTGAGGGTGAACTTTTATGCTCAACTCAACTCGTGTGCCTAGATCATATTGTACAGCTCTTTAGAAACACGATGTGAACTGCCTACCTTGGTTAGAGATGATGGATACCAGTACGCCATGAAGTCGGACAATCTCACGGATATAAACCTGAACCAGCTGCTCTAAAGAATAGGTAGTCACTATCGGAATGAAATGAGATGACTTGGTCAACTTGTCCACAATCACCCATACGAAGTCAAATTTCTTCTTAGTTTATGGGAGTCTAACAACAAAAACCATGGTGACATGCTCCTATTTCCACTCGGGAATCTCAAGTCGCTGAAGCAAACACCTGGCCGCTGAAGTTCAAACTTCACATACTGACAATTTATACACCGAGCTACATACTCCACTATGTCTTTATTTATTCTCCTCCACTAATAGTGCTACCTCAAGTCATGATACATACCTCAAACTATGGGCCTCTTGAAGAATCAACTCATGCAAACCATCCACATTAGGCACACATAATCGGCCCTGCATCCGTAACACACCGTCATCTCCAATAGTAATCTTCTTGGCATCATCGTGCCGAACCGTGTCCTTTAGGACAAACATGGGGGTCGTTATACTGATGCTCCGATACGATCATATAGAGAAGACCAAGAAACCACGCTGGTAAGAACTCGACTAGGCTCCAAAACATCCAATCTAACAAACTAGTTGGCTAAATTCTGAACATCCAATGCTAATGGCCTCTCTGCTACCGATAGATATGCTAAACTACTCAAACTCTCCGCCTTTCGACTCAAGGCATTGGTCACCATATTGGCCTTCCTAGGATGATATAAAATAGTGATATCATAGTCGTTGAGCAACTCTAACCACCTCCGCTGCCACAAGTTAAGATCTTTCTATTTGAACAAATATTGTAGACTTTGGTGATTGATAAAGACCTCATAAGGAACATCATACAAATAATGCCGCCAGATCTTTAATGCATGAACAATGGCTGCCAACTCCAAGTCATGGACTAGATAATTCTTCTCATGGATCTTCAGTTGTCGAGATGCGTAGGCAATCACCCTACCGCCTTGTATTAATACAGTGCCAAGGCCAACACATGACGTATTACATTACATAATATAAGACCCCGAGCCTCTAAGCAACACCAACACTGGGGTTGTAGTTGAGCAGCCTTGAGCTTTTGAAAGTTCGCCTCACACTCCTCGGACTATCTGAAAGGGGCACACTTCCGGGTCAATCTGGTCATAGGTGCAGCAATAAATAAGAAACCCTCTATGAAACGATGATAATACCCAGCCAAATCAAGCAAACTCCGAATCTCAGTGGCTGAAGAGGGTCGGGGCCAACTCTGCACTGCTTCATTTTTCTTTGGATGTACCTTGATTCCATCATTTGAAACCATATGACCCAAAAACACCATTGAATCAAGCCAGAATTCCCACTACGAGAATTTTAAATAAAACTTCTTCTCCTTCATAGTCTGGAGCACTAACCTCAAATTTTAATCATAATCTTCCCAGCTGCGGGAGTACACCAAGATGTCATCAATAAACACAATCATGAATTTATCAATATAAGGCTGGAATACATTGTTCATCAAGTGCATAAATGTTGTTGGGGCATTAGTCAGCCAAAACAACATCACAAGGAACTCGTAGTGACCATATCGAGTCCTGAAGGAAGTCTTCGAAATATCTAGATCTCAAATCTTCAACTGATGATAACTTGACCGAAAATTAATTTTTGAGAACACTCTGGCACCCTAAAGCTGAATAAATAAGTCATCAATGCATGGCAATGGATACTTTTTCTTCACTATAACCTTGTTCAATTGCCGATAATCAATACACATGCACATAGTACCATCTTTTTTCTTCACAAACAAGATAAGAGCATCCCACGGTGATACACTAGGCCGAATGAAAACCTTATCAAGAAACTCTTGCAACTGCTCCTTTAACTTCGTTAGCTCCGCTGAGGTCATACGATAAGGTGGAATAGAAATGGACTGAGTGCCTGACAACAAGTCAATACCAAAATCGATATCCCTGTCGGGCAACATGCCTAGAAGATCCACTAAAAATACATCTAGAAAGTCTCTCACTACCGGAACTAACTCAACGGTAGGAGTATCAGCACTTACATCTCTCACAAAGGCTAGATAAGCATCACACCCCTTCTCAACCATCTGCTAAGCCTTTAGAAATGACACAACCCTACTAGGAACATAATCCAATGCACCCTTCCACTCTAACCGTGGAAAACATGGCATAGACAATGCCACTATCTTGGCGTGACAATCTAGAATAACAAGATAGAGCGAAAACTAGTTCATGCTCAAGATAACATCAAAGTCTACCATACTAAGTGACAATAGATCAACTCTGGTCTCAAAACCACCAATAATGATTAGACATAGCCGATATACACGGTCCACAATAATAAAATCTCTCACATGCGTGGATGACTAAACAGGAGAACTCAAAGAATCACGAGATATATCCACATACAGAAAAAAGTAAGATGACATATATGAATAAGCGGATCCCGGATAAAATAAGATTGATGCATACCTGTGGCAAATCGGAACCATAACTGTAATGATTAAATCTAAAGCAACTGCATCTGTCCTACTCGAAAAATCATAGAGTTTGGCCTGGTCTCCTCTTATAGGGTGATGTCTACCCCCTATCCCCCATCCCTAGCTAGTTGTATGGGTGGAGCGGCAATTAGGGCAGCAATCATGGCCTAAGAAGTCTATGGGCCTGACTTAACCAGTGGAGCCTGAGTAGTCTGGGGAGATGCACCCCTCCTGAGTTTGGGGGTAGTCTCTAACTATGTGGTGGGTATCGCCACACTCAAATAAAGTTCTCTATGGGAGTGGATGCTGGGACTGGCTCGGTCCTATTCGACTGGGCTGATCGCGGAAGGCACCCTGTGCAGGAGGTGCACTAGAAAGTGGCTGAGCAAAGTGTGCAACTTGAGACCTCGGAGTACCCGGAGCACCACTAGAAGTTGGAAGTGCTGAATGAACCGGAAGACTCACATAGCCTCTACCATGATGGTTTGTAGCCGTAATGTGACCACTAAATCCTCCCGTACCTCGAGGCCTCTTGGCCTCTCTATCTTCTCTCTCACAGCCTTGCATATCCTCCAACCTCCGTGTAATCGGTACCACCTACTGGTATGGGGTATCTATCTCCAACTCTCTAGCCATTCTGAATCTAATACCATTGTTGAGCCCCTCGATGAATCGACAGACTCGCTCTCTAACTGTAGAGACCAAGGCAGGTGCATGTTTGGATAAATCACTAAATCGGACAGCATACTCTGACACTATTATAGTACCCTCGTGCAGCTGCTCAAACTCCACACTCCATGCATCCCTAAGGGCATGAGGAACAAACTATCCTAAGAACAACTCTGCAAATCGAGTCCATGTAAGTGAAGTTGCATCGGTTGGGCTACCCTCCTCGTACACTCGCCACCACTGATATGCTACTCCTTTCAACTAGAACGTAGTAAAAGCAACCCCACTCGTCTCCATAATACCTATGGTGTAGAGACTATGATGGCACTATTCAAGAAAACCATGTGCATCCTTTGAAGCCAAACAACTGAAAGTAGGAGGGAAATATTTTTTGAACCTCTCAAGTCTAATTTGCTCCTCCTCAGGTGTTGCTGCCCTAATCGCAGGCTGAACCGGAACAACAAGCTATACTGGTATAACCTCTAGGGGCTGATCAACCTCTACTTATTGCTCTGAGGTACGGGACGCAAGAGTTTCAGCTTTTCTCCTAGCTTGAGATGTGGCTAGTGCAAGTGGAATCAACCTCGCTTGAGCTAAGGTACCGAACATGCTCGAACTATGCGAGGGTCTCCAAAAGTGCTGAGGTGACAACAGGCGCCTCGGGTGCATGTACCCCAACTGGAACTACTGGTGGCTCCTCTGTCACAGCTCGGGCAGGTGCTCTAGATGCACCACGTGCCCTTTCTCGGACTCTACCCCGACCCGGCCTATCGCGGCTCTAGCAGGGGACACGGGTGTTTGTGGATCCAGTAATATATGTCCTCACTATTTGTGAGAGAATATAAAGTCAAAGATTCAGTTTTCGAAGTCAACCAATTTCACGATAAGGAATCAAAGAAGTAAAGTTTTCATAACAATTTCGTAGCCTCTCGAAGATAAGTACAGTGTCTCCATATCGATCTGCAAGAGTCTACTAAACTTGCTTATGACTCGTAACGCCTATGAGCCTAGAGCTCTGATACCAACTTGTCACAACGCCAATTTTCCTCCGTAGGATATCATGGTGGCACCTAGTCTCTACGACTAGGTAAGTCTAATAGTTAATAACAACTTGACAAAAATAATTAACAATATACTGAAACAAGGTTGAATAACTGGTATAAACTCCTGAAATAGAGTCTCAACAAATACATTCCCAAAATCGGTGGAACTGAGTGATAATCTCTACAGAGTAAGCTAAAGTGTCTAGTACATCATTGTCCGAGTGAAAAGAAATACAACAGTCATAAAAATAAAAGAAGGTGACTCTGAGGCCTGCAAATGCCGATCAGGCATACCTTGAAGTCTCCGTAAGGCAGTTACCATTGATCTCTAATGATCGGCACGAGCAGACATACGTGGATCTACACAAAAATTGTGCAGAAATGTAGTATAAGTAAACCACAACGGTACCCAGTAAGTATCAGGCCTAACCTCGATAAAGTAGCGACGAAACTAGGTCAAGGCACCTACTAGGATATAAATAATAGAATAAAACTATAAGATCGAATAATAAAGGAAAGCGGAGAAATAACTGATACAAAACAAGAGAATAGCATGAACTAATACCGAAAATTAAACATGGGTGCAACATAAAAGAAGAAACCTAAGAGAACTATAATGTTCATATACGGACAACAACTGCTAGAACAATAAAGAATGAAAAAATAAGAAATGTAGTACACCCCATAAGTTTAATAACCTCGACACCGTTATATATATATATATATATATATATATATATATATATATATATATATATATATATATATATATATATATATATATATATATATATAATATGGGATATTGAGTGGAACATTTTTTGTCTTAATTTATTAATTATGCACATAATATCTCAATATTAACATTTAAGTGCAAAGATTGGATCTCATCCTAACGGTAGTAACTTCCTGATATGAAAAAATTCACGTGTCACACATTTTTAAAATAAATTGACGTCAAACCTCTAACAATGCAAACAATCTTCATGATATTATAAAATAAAGACTATAAAGTAAAGACAAGTATAGAGAGAAACTGATATATTATTCGAATTCAAACTGATGTACATAATGAACTGAAATCTCTTCTATTTATAGAAGAAAGGAAGCTGCTGTGTAAGCTGCTACTATACCAGATATGGATAATCTTCTACTGAGAGCAATGTTTATCCATAACGGAGTACTGAAAGGATAAGATTATTATACCCGATATGGATAATCTTCTACCGGAGGTAATGTTTATCCATAACTGGGTACTAAAAGGATAAGCTTATTATACCCGATATGGATAATCTTCTACCGGGGATAATATTTATCCATAACTGGGTACTGAAAGGATAAGTTTATTATACCCGGTATGGATAATCTTCTACCGGGGTAATGTTTATCCATAACTGGGTACTGAAAGGATAAGCTTATTATACCCGGTATGGATAATCTTCTACCGGGGGTAATGTTTATCCATAACCGGGTATCGAAGTGATAAGCTTCTTCAGGAAGCTTATTTCCAATAGAGTACTTAAATAGATAAACATATTTACGGTGGAGTCCCATATGGATAAGCTTCTTCAGGAAGCTTATTTACAACGGAGTACTAAATGAACATCCATAATATAATATATTTATAACACTCCCCCTTGGATGTTCATTAAAAAATAATGTGCCTCATTAAAACCTTACTAGGAAAAACCACGTGGGAAAAAATCCTAGTGAAGGAAAAAGAGTACACATATTTAGTAATACGCATTGTTAGCTGCCTCATTAAAACCCTTATAAGGAAAACCCTGTGGGAAAAATCTTAGTAAGGGAAAAAGAGTACAACGCGCATTTTACTTCCCCTGAAGAAAATCTTATTTCAAATATTTGAGTCTCCGCATTCCAATCTTGTATACCATATTCTCAAAAATTGATGTTGGTAAAGACAATCTGTTGGATTGTCACTTGAACTAATTTGATGCACATCAATGTCACAATTTTCCTGAAGATCATGTATGTAGAATAATTCTGGTGAAATGTTCTTCGTTCTATCTCCTTTTATAAATCCTCCCTTTAATAGTGCTATGCATGAAACATTGTCTCCGTATAATATTGTGGGTCTTTTATCACATTCCAACCCACATGTTTCTCGAATGAATCACTGATCTCAATCATATGCACTCCCTGCTTGCCGGTTTGAAATCGAGCTTTATAGGTATCGGATAAATAACCTGCATCTGCATTACCAATACGATCTGCACCACTTTTGTTAGCATTAGCAAGATAAATAAGTGCACCATCTACACCGAGATAGAGTATTTCAGGACCAAGGAGCTCCTCATCCTCTTCTAGAGGTTGGAACGGATCCTTATTCACTTCAAGTGATTGAATATTCATTGGTGTACTTAATGGGTACACTTTGTCCATGTAAAAGTATTTTTAAGACCCTCTTGGAGCTCTTCCGGAGTTCCAATAAGATTTATGTCACCAACATAAACAGCAAGTGTAACAAATTTTGATGACATTTTCTTTATAAAAATACATGGACAAATAACATAATTTATGTAACTTTCTTTCAGCAAATATTTACTGAGGCGATTATACCACACGCGCACAGATTGCTTTAAACCGTACAAAGATCTTTATAATTTGATCGAGTACATTTCTCAAGACTTTGAATTATATGCTTCGGGCATTTTCAATCCTTCAAGGATCTTCATATAGATTTAGCCAAATAAGTCATATAGGTTAAGACTTGTATCTAAATGGTATGACATCTTCAAGTGTCTGGACTGCTAGTCCGATCCTCACAATCTTTTACAATATTGTGCACTATATTGTATTAAATATATCGTCAAAGATCATTTTGTGTCAGTTCCGAAGCAACATAACTTGTGGAGATCTCATCACTTTCTTTATTTTCAGGTACCTGAACTTTTTCGGGAGTTTCATGAAATGTTATGTCGTGGGCTCTTCTAGAGCTTATTTCCTCCTCATTATGATCATTTTGATCATTAGCTCCTACTATTTTTCAAGGATTGTTACCTTTGGAACCGATTGGTCTACCACGCTTCATGCGTACAGTAAACTCTATCCTTCAGGGACTTTAATTTTAATAGGAGCATTTGCAGCTGAAATATGATATTTAATTTTGGATCAGCAAATGCTTCTGGCATTCGACTTGAATTATCTTCTAAGTGAGGATCATGATAATTCGATTCATATAGCATATTTTTCAACTGTTTATTTCATCCCCCAAATGTTAGAAAAACTAACATATATCCCCAATCATCTTTGGGAAACATATCTTTGTGTATTATGGTAGAGAAATTAATCATATACCACGCAACAAAAGATAGTAAAAATATTTGGTTTCTGATCCTAAACCAATTGTGAAGGGAGGACTTATCATATATTGTTGATCTGATGCATACAAGTGCTGCTATATGCAATTTAGAAAATCTTAGACCAACACATGAAGCTTTGTTCTCATAAGCAATGGTTTAGCCATTAATAGGAGGTATTCAATGCTAAACCAGCTTGGATATAAACCAGCATTATCAAGATGAACTGTCTTGATTTCATAATCTGAAAATTATGCTCTTAATCGAGAAAAGCAATTCCAAATGCCAAACTGCAGGTTGACAATAATTACACATGTAACCATCTCATATATGCACCTATAAGTGGTTCACATGATAGGTGAACGGGCCCATATTCACCTTTTATATATTTCAGAATCAGGGGTCTTAGTCCCAACTTTAGCTGGTATAATCAATTCATTATGAGAACAAGCAACACATGAGAATTCCTGAAGAATCTTCTAGTTCTTTAGTATATGCTTATCTGAATTCTCAAATAGCTCATTTAAAAATGGCAAATGAAAACTTCAAGTTTATCATGTCATGTGCTATCTCTTAGTAAACTTCTGGTTTACTATGGCATAAACTTTTGCTTTAGTAAACTTCTGGTTTACTGTGATACATGATATAGTACAAATTAAAGAATAAGGCGGGTAACTTCTCACATACATATTATTTTACCCCCTATGATTGTGGAAACATGAAGATTATCAATCTTCCAATCATTTGTAGTCTCAATATGATAGTCATTTGTATTAGTAAACTTCAGGTTTACTACAACATATGTTTTGACCATAATCATATAATATGAATGACATATTTGTATATAAGCTCTTCGAGAGCCTTCATTTATTATCCACAATCTAATATTTATCTGGCACTACTGGTGTCATGTATTCTTTAGGCAAACATTTAGCTCTTCAGGAGTTGTTGATACATTTTGTACTATCAAATATTGCTCAGACACTGCTGGTGTCATGAGAGAAAATCACAATCAAATAAACAATGTAAAACAATTGTTTAAGCACACGAAAACTCCTCTTCATAATATTTTTCCACTTCAGGAGGCAATTTCAATTGTGTTACTTCTTCAGGAGCAAATTTAAAATACGAAATATTGAGTATATATTCTCTCAATTATATTAACTCTTCTGGAGGTGAATTGTAATGTATTCACATCAAGAGCGCGTTCATATTTACCCGACTTATTAGTATTGTCACATTCACTTCAGGGAATGGATTAATATTATCAAAAGTTCTCATCCTTCAGGAAATCGAACATAATTATTTGAATGCGCATTAATCACATCAAATTGTGATGCCTCAACTTCTTTTAAAATATTTACTACTTCAGGAGCAAATCGAGGCGTGCATTTAATATAGAGAATATTTATGTAGCTTATCTTCAATTGTAACCATAGAAAGCCTAAATTATCACTTCTGGTGATCATAGGCATATACCACTTCTGGTAGTTAACAAAATATAATTACAATGAGATATACGAAATATAACCACTTCTTGTGGTTGTATATTTCTTGCAAACTCTGCTAGAGTTTAAGTTGATCTAATAATGTTATCCATATTCTTCAAAATGACATAAACAAGATATATTATAGTAAACATCATTATCAAATCATAATTTTTCTTTATGTACAACAATTACATAACCATACTATCTATTACAAATAACAAAAATTAAAATATTTACATTTCTACAGATTCACCACCGATTACATGACTTGTTTCTCCTTCTGGGAGTGCAAGGTAATCAGTTACATCCAAATGCATGAAGTCTAAATTATCTTCAGAAATAAAATTTGCTTCAACATTTTTCTCTGTCTTCTTTAGGGAGGCTTGATAAAGCTCAACCAGGTGCTTTGGCGTACGACAGGTACGTGACCAGTGCCCTTTTTCTCCACATCTATAGCATGCATTTTCTGCATTTGGTGCTTGCACCGCTTCATACTTTTGTTCCTTCATTTTCCACTGCTGGTGGTGAGGAGTGTTCTTTGGTGCATTATTATTACCATGATTAGAGTTTCTTTCCCGACCATGACCATGACCACGACTGGGGCCACGACCTTTTCCACGTTTAGCCTGGTGGAAGTTCGTCTCATTCACTTCAGGGAATGGACAAGAACCAGTAGGTCGGCTTTCATGATTTTTCATTAATAGCCCATTATGTTGCTCGGCTATAAGAAGATGTGAGATAAGTTCAGAATACTTTTTAAATCCCATCTCTCGATATTGCTGCTGCAGGAGCATATTCGAGGCATGAAAAGTGGTGAAAGTTTTCTCCAACATATCATGATCAGTAATATTATCACCACATAACTTCAATTGGGAAATAATTCTGAACATAGCAGAATTATACTCACTGATAGATTTAAAATCTTGTAGCCTTAGATGAGTCCAATCATATCGTGCCTGTGGAAGAACGACCATCTTCAGGTGGTCATATCTATCTTTCAAATTATTCCACAGTATGACTGGATCTTTAACAGTAAGATATTCCATTTTCAGGCCCTCATCAAGGTGATGGCGTAGGAATATCATTGCTTTGGCACGGTCTTGGTTTGATGCCTGATTTTTGTCTTTGATGGTGTCTGCCAGACCCATCGCATCAAGATGAATTTCAGCATCAAGCACCCAAGACATGTAGCTTTTGCCCGATATATCCAGGGCTACAAATTCAAGTTTAGAAAGATTTGACATTATTTAGGAAAAGAAAGTTCTTACCTCAGATACTTTCAAAATATTTGCTCGAGATGGCAGAGTCTCGTGCTGATAACGTGTTATAAAACAAAGACTATAAAGTAAAGACAAGTATAAAGAGAAACTGATATATTATTCGAATTCAAACTGATGTATATAATGAACTGAAATCTCTTCTATTTATAGAAGAAAGGAAGTTGTTGTGTAAGCTGCTACTATACCAGATATGGATAATCTTCTACTGAGAGCAATGTTTATCCATAACGGAGTACTGAAAGGATAAGCTTATTATACCCGATATGGATAATCTTCTACCGGGGGTAATGTTTATCCATAACTGGGTACTAAAAGGATAAGCTTATTATACCCGGTATAGATAATCTTCTACCGGGGATAATATTTATCCATAACTGGGTACTGAAAGGATAAACTTATTATACCCGGTATGGATAATCTTCTACCGGGGTAATATTTATCCATAACTGGGTACTGAAAGAATAAGCTTATTATACCCGGTATGGATAATCTTCTACCGGGGGTAATGTTTATCCATAACCGGGTATCGAAGTAATAAGCTTCTTCAGGAAGCTTATTTCCAATAGAGTACTTAAATAGATAAACATATTTACGGTGGAGTCCCATATGGATAAGCTTCTTCATGAAGCTTATTTACAACGGAGTACTAAATAAACATCCATAATATAATATATTTATAACCCATGATATATTATTACACCTTAATTTTACTTTACAATATTTATGAAAAGTGAATTTTAAAGTAAATTGAAATCTTATCTCAATTAAGTGATTTTTCAACAACAAAAATTATTAATTAATAAATACTTATGAAATCAGTTAAAATTCTCAGTCTTGAAAACATATGATTTTATATAGTTATTAATATTACTACTTTCAAATATGTTTAAAATAATACACATAATATGAGAAAAGTTTATGAGATTTTCTTCATTGTAAGATATGAATTATTATTATTTTCACAAGATTAGAAGGTTATCTTTTCTTTTTTTTTACCATTTTAAAATTTAAGTAGACAAAAATTTATACTCTTTATATGAGATTAAGAAAATTATAAGTTGAGAAAATATATGTATTTTTACATAGATATTTTAATAAAATAATAGTGTATGAATTTATTTTACATAGTACCACATGACGTAATAGTACGGTGTATAAAGTGTATTAAAAATAAGTAATTTGATTAAGTAAGTAAGTTTATTAAGTAATTTGAAATAATTCTTAATTATGCAGGTAATTGGTTAATTATCGGATAATGAAACATTACCTAATTACTTAATAAGTGAATAAAAATTAAACTTTCCCCACCCCACCTCCACGTGGCAGCAAGCCACTAAACCAAACAATGACTCATAGTCCCTTTTAATTAGATGGCCATTCTTTAGTTCTTCTGAAAACTTTATAGGCTTTTAGGCTCAGCTTCATCAAATCTTCCTTGCTAAGAAATTGGAGGCGAGGTTGAATATTACCACAACAACAACTAGGCTACTTCCCATCAACCACCTTCACTTTCAACTGCGAATGCCTTCTTATGTAAAGCTCACTGTTATTATTCAACTCTTCCTCCTGTTAGAGTGTTACATTTGTGTAAAAGTGTAAGTATCAATTGTAACCCTCTTTCGTCCAACCAACAAACATTGGATATAGGTTGTTGGGAGGTTTTTTTTTTTTTTAAAAATAATCATTTTCTCCCTAATAGTGAGTATCTGTCATAGCTAACAGAATGTTTTTCTCAGAAAATTGCATTTTAGGTAGAGCTCATGCATTTTTCTTATATATAAAGTAAGGATGAGAATATTCGATTTTCAACACTGAAGGTGTGGTGAATTTTAGAGGGATTGTCAAGAGAATCGGCCCATATATGTTAAGGTTATCCTTCTTTCTTTTTGGCATGATCCAAATTATATAAAAGAAACGAGCAAACGCACAATTTTCATAAACGACTCTATTCATAGTGATACTAGGGGTCTTTGTGTTCTTGATTCTCCATGTGACATATTATTATATCTTATGTTTATGGGTCTCAGAATAAAACGCAGTTGATATAGTTTATCCGAAAGGAATAATGAGATTATTAACATATTTTCATGCATTTAAACATGTGCATTTACCCATGACTTAGACGGTGTTATATATATATATATATATATATATATATGTATGTATGTATATATATGTGTATGTATGTATATATATATGTATGTATGTATATATATATATATATGTATATATATATGTATGTATGTATGTATGTATGTATGTATGTATGTATGTATGTATGTATGTATGTATGTATACGGGATATAGAAAATGGTTACGGTGTTATATACGCACCACCACCTGATCAGCTGGTATACGATGATGATGATGCCCACAATGGCTGAAATAATATGATGGGATGCCCTCAGAGGCTTGACGATGTTGTGTACGTAAAGACCTATGCATTACATGACATTTATATGCATATGCATGACATTATAAATATTTTATGATTTACAGAGTTATCCAGACTTACAAGTTGAGTCCTTTACTCCATGTTTCTTTCATGTTCTTTATATACTGATTTGCATGCCTTACATACTCAGTACATTATTCGTACTAGCGTCCTTTTGTTTGGGATGCTGAATTCATGCCTGCAGGTATAGATAATCAGTTTGACGAGCCTTCATAGTAGACGAGATTGGCTTCAGCGAAGGATCGGTAAGACTCTACCTTATCCAGAGTGCAGCTGAGTCTATGAGTCATCGTATTACAAGTTTACTACAGACTTATAGGTAGGTCGGTACCCTGTCCCATTTTATGTCAAATACTCTTAGAGGCTTTGTAGACAAAGGTTCATTTTGTACAGTATGTCAGAGGCCTTGCCGGCCCATATGTATTCATGTTTTAAGAACGATAGTTTATTAATACAGTGTTGCCCGCTTATAATTATGCATTACGAGTTATGGCCATGTTGGCCCACGATAGTTACAAAAGGAATAAGTCTAGGTAACTCGACCTATGTATGTTCTAGTTTTGGTCAAACGATCATGAGTTACAGAGTAGTTCGCTCGAGCCAGCACGGCACCGGGTGCCAGCCACGCCTCCCCCGGTTTGGGGAGTGACAAAATGTTTCCACCAAAACTCTTTGCAACGTGAAATAAGCAACAAGAATCACAATGAGGTACCAACTCGTATAATAAAGAATCATAACCGAGGTACCGTCTCGTATTAACATTTCTCAATTTCAATCACAATCTTTCCTTATTCCGCCACGTGAGCCTTACATTTGAAATAGGTTTTGAAAACAGTTTTCCCGAAATAGCTACACGCACTTTAACCTACCTTATGACACCGTGTGGCATCACATAGTTCCCTACAAGTAAAATGCACATAAATCCCCCCCCCTTCTACTACCACATGCACATTAACCCCAAGCATTATATCGCCGCATGCGCGTCAAATCACATCAAACTAACATCTCACAACACAAGTGCCCTGTAACGACCCGGCTGGTCGTTTCATGAGTTACCACTTCGTTTTTCCCATTTCTGCTTCTTATTGTCTTGTTCATCTGCATTATATGTTATCGGGTTGATGGGTTCGGGTTCGGAAAGGTTTTGGTAAGGTTTGAGACACTTAGTCTCTTTTGAGTAAGCTTGAGTTGGAAAAGTCATCCGGATGTTGACTTATGTGAAAAAGGGCTCGGATGTGAATTCCGATGGTTTGGATAGCTTCGAGAAATGATTTGGGACTTAGTAGAGTGTCAGAATGTATTTTGGATGTCCGTACTAGATTTAGGCTTGAATTGGTGAAAATGAAATTTTGGCGTTTTTCGGTCGATAGGTGAGATTTTGATGTAGTGGTCGGAATGGAATTTCGGGAGTTGCAGTAGGCCCATTGTGTCATTTGGGAAGTGTGTGCAAAATTTAAGATCATTCGGACGTGGTTTGATAGACTTTTTGATCAAAAGCGAAATTCGGAAGATTTTGGAACCTTAGGCTTGAATCTGACATGATTTGGTTGATTCGATGTTGTTTGAGATGTTTTGAAGATTTGTATAAGTTTGGATATTGGTACGTGACATGTTTGTGCTTTTGGTTGAGGTCCCGGGGGCCTCGGGGTGATTTCAGATGGTTGTGAGAAGGTTAGGAATTTGGAGTTACAGCTGAAGTTTATGGCTGCTGTCATAACCGCATCTGCGGTTAGGAGGCCGCAGGTGCGACTCTCGCAGATGCGGAATAAAGCTGCAGAAGCGGCCAATAGGTGAGTTTTGAGGAACCACAGAAGCGGCTAAGGTGGCGCACCTGCGGTAGCGCATGTGCGGTGATGTTATCGCAGATGCAAAAAAATGACCCTTAAGTGGAAACCGCAGATGTGGTGGGTTAAACCGCATAAGCGATAATGGGACCGCAGGTGCGAAAAGCCTGAGTCAGAAAGTATAAAAGATTTCCTTTGCGATTTTTGAGTTATTCTTCACCATTTGCATGCGGGTTTGAGCTTGAAGGAGCTATTTGAAGAGGGATTTCATAGAGGTAAGATTTTTGGACCCTAAACTCATTTCTATGGTGTTATTTCACTGATTTGACTTGTAATTGATAGAAATAAAGGGTTAAAATTGGGAATTAGGGCTTGAGATTGGAGACCTTTGAGTAAGGGTTTGAGGGGTCATTTGTGGTTGGATTTTAGTACTTTTGATATGGATAGACTCGTGGGAGGATATAGATTCTATTGACGTGATTTTTATGGAATTTCGAGATGTGGGCCCGGGGGTCGGGTTTGGTGAATTTCGGAATTTTTAGTATAATTTGATTATTTTCGCATGGGCTTTGTTCCCTTAGCATATTCTAATGTTATGATTCTGATTTTGGGTAGATTCAGTGCGAGTTGAGGCCTAGGCGAGAGGCAAATGCGTCACGGAGTAGTATTTCATCCGGTTTGAGGTAAGTAACCATTGTAAATCTGGAACTGAGGGTACAAAACCCTAATATTTCGTATTGTTTTGATAAATGAGGTGACGCAGATGCTAGGTGACGAGCGTGTTTGCATGCACCGGTAGGGATTGTGACTTGGTCCGTCCCGTAGCAATTTTTAAGCCGCATATTTGATTTGAAATCTTATGATATCACGTATTTTAGAGATTGATACTATATTATGGGTTGTACGCCATTGTTTGGGGGCTTGTGCCGATCTGTTGAGACCCTTAGGGGTATTTTTACTATTTTTCGTTACTCTATTTGTTTGAAAGCATATCCTCAGTTATGTTTTACCTGTTTATTATTTAAGCCTGGTTTTTATCACCCTACTTCTTAAAATGTGAAACTTGTTTGGGCTGAGTTTCCCTGATTTCCACTGTTATGCCCGAGTGGCTGTGAGATTAATGACTGAGAGAGGTTGAGGACCTAATGGTGAGGATCATATATATATATTACAGATCGGGTTGCACGCCGCAATAATATTATATGTATGTATTATGGATCGGGTTGCACGCCGCAGCGATATATATATATTACAGATCGGGCTGCACGCCGCAACGATATATATATATATTGGATCGGGTTACGCGCCGCAGAGATATGACACTTGGGTTGTAGGAGCCCCTCCGGAGTCTGTACACTCCCAGTGAGCATAGTCGACTATAAACTATGGATCAAACTACACACTGCAGCGGTTATTATAATTATTACAATTATGAGATATTATTGAGCCTGAGTGCTGAGTGTGAGTACTGTGTGACGAGAGCTGAGTCACGAGTGACTGAGAGGCTGCCATAGAGGCTATATTTATGAGTGATACCTTGCCCAGGGGCCATTGATGACATTTTTGATGATTTCACTCTTCTTTTAAATTGAGCCTCTATTGGAAAACTGCTAAGCAAATGATTTCAAAGTATTTCAATTGAAACTGAAGTTTTACAAAGTAACTGGCTCTTAAACTGTTGAGTTTGATTTGATACTCTGTTGTGTACTCTTATCTATGATTTTTAACTGCTCGTTACTGCACCCAGACCTTATTTACTTTAGTTACTTACTTATTTGACGTACTCACGTTACTCCATGCACCTTGTGTGCAGATCCAGGTGCCCGAGCGGCAGAGTGAGGGTCCTTAGCATTATCGAAGTTTACCGGAGATTGCAAGGTAGTTGCATGGCGTCCGCAACCCTGCTTTCCTCCTTCCTATCCTTGTTTTTCTGAATTTGTAGACTTGTTATGTGATAGACAGTTAGACTAGTTGTATTTAGAGGTTTTAGACTCGTGACACCAGATTGTTGGGCTGTGTTGGTTTGATGTTTTACTGTTTTCCGCACATTTCAGTGATTTAAATATTTCTTATGAAAAAATGAGACTTAATTAATGTTAGAAAAATATTTTTATTTAAAAGAAATTTACTGAGGATACTTGTTTGGGTTGGGTTGCCTAGTATTATGATAGGCGCCATCACGACCGGGTACTTGGGGTCATGACATGCCCATATATCACAATTTTCCAATAATCAACAATATCAATTTTTCCGCAACAATAGCCTACAGCTCCACCATATCAGATACAAGAATATCAACAACAATAATTAATGTAAACTGCTCAACAAGGAGGGTGTTTCACCTCAACGTGATAACGACTTTAGCAACTTCAACGCCAATAACTCAACAATGAGAGACAAAGCATAACGACGATGTTAAATAAGAGTAATTCACAATGGAAGAGATAACGTGTAACAATGACTTCAAATAACGGAAATCCACAAGGGAAGGATAACATGAACAATAACTCCAAATAATGATAATCAACAACGAGAGAGATAACACGAATAGTAACTTGAAATAGTGATAATCAACAATGAGAGAGATAAGATGAACAATAACTTCAAATAATAATAATAATCAACAATGGAAGAGATAACATATACCAATAATAGAGGCAACAAGTTCAACTAAAGCATGAGAGCAATTTATGACTTAGAATGTATAACAGGTGTTAACAAAATCATTTAAGTCATGTAAGGATAGACTAACACAAGGAAGAATAGATATACTATGAGAACTTAGAACATGATACTACAATTCAATTTAAGCATGGAAAGAGTCTAAGTAGCCTAAACTGGTCAATTAGCACGTACAACCCGTGTACCCACTCGTCACCTTGCGTACACAGATTTCACATAGGACAAATGAATCAATCAATATCAATCCTAAGGGGTAGTTTCCCCATACAAATTTAGGCAAGACACTTACCTCAAGTAGGCCAATTCAACACTCGAAAATAGCTTTTCCCTTAAAATCCGCTTCCACACGGCTCAAATATAACCAAAATCGACTTAATATCATCAAACAATGCTAGGGAAATCAACTACAATAGATAAATCTAAAATCTTTATACTTTTCACAAAAAATCAACAAAAGTCAACTCAAGGCTCGTCCAGTGAAAATCCGGGTCCAATGGTATATTCCAACTACCCATGACCCACGAACTCATATATGTGATTAGTTTCAAAATTCGAGTCTTAATCAACTCTCAAAACTCAAATTTTTCTTTTTCAAAAACTTGACAAATTTTTACTTTAATTCACATGATTTTGAGGTTAAAATTTAAGATATGTTGATGGAATATGATTAGAAATAGGTTAGAATTACTTACCCAAGGTTTGTAAGTGAAACGCCCCTCTCCAAATCGCCTCCTACCGAGTCCAGGGTTCAATAATATAATAATAAGACTAAAAATCATGTCTCCCTGCCTTTAACCAGTTCCAGATGTTGCATTTGCGACACAGGGTTCACATTTAACGAACCCTGATAGCCTCATGCATCCTCGCAATTTCAAACTATCCATTATCACAAAAGCGAATTTTTGTTCGCAAATGCAAACTATGCTGGAATCTTGTAGCCTTCGCAATGCGAAGGGGAAGTTGCATTTGAAATATCTGACCCCCTACTGTCACCTTTGCAATTGTGAGGATGTTGCTCGTAATTGCGACGACAGCACCAGCACTCCAACAATCCATTTTCAATTTAAAAATATTCTGATACATGTACCGAACTCATCCGAACCCTCGGGGATCCAAACTAAACATCCACACAAGTCTAAACATACGAACTCGATTGTGCGAATAAAATATAAAAATAACATCTAAAGCTATAAATCGAACACTAAAACATAGGAACTTCAAAGTAAAGTTTAAGAATTTCTAAAGTTATAATTAAACGTCTGAATCCTATCAAATCAACTCCAAACGACACCAAATTTTGCAGACAAGTTCTAAATACCATGACGGACCTATTCCAAGTCCCCAAATCAAATTTCGAGCTAGATAACTAAAAGTCTACCTACAGTCGAATGTTTCAACTTCACATTTCCAAATATCGGCAAATCAGTATAAATCAACCTACGGACTTCTAAAATAAATTTAGGGCATACGCCCAAGTCCGAAATCAAGATACAAAGCTATCGCAGTCATCAAAACATAGTTCTAAGACTGTTTTCACAAAAGTTAAAGTTTGATCAATATTTCTAATTTAATCTTCTAATTCAAGAGTCAAAGGGTCCAAATCAACTCGAAAACTTCTCGAAACAAAAATAACGAACCCCACAAGGCATAAAATCATAAACACACATGTATGAAGCATAAAAAGGGGTGATTGGGCAAAATTTCACAGAATGACCAATTAGGTCGTTACATTCTCCCCATCTAAAAATAAATATTCATCCTCGAACGTGCATAAGGACATACCTGCAGTGGTGAATAGATGAGGATAATGACTCAGCATGTCGTGTTCGGTCTCCTAGTTTACCTTTTCAACCGGATGACCCCTCCATTGAACCTTTACTGAAGCAATATTCTTTGATCTCAACTTTCAGTCCTGTCTATCCAAGATTGCCAAAAGCTCCTCAATCTTAGTCAAATCCTCGTCCCATTGGATTGTGCTGAAGAATAGAATATGAGACAGACCCCATAATACTTCCGGAGCATAGATACATGGAACACCGGATGAGTCGCAGATAATGTGGCAAAGCAAGCTTGTAGGCCACCTCTCCAATCATCTTAAGGATCTCAAAAGGTCTGATATACCTAGGGCTCAACTTTCCCTTCTTCCTGCACCTCATTACACCCTTTATGGGTGAAACTCGAAGCAAGACTCGCTCTTTAACCATGAATGCAACATCATGAACCTTCGAATCCGCATAATTGTTCTATCTAGATTGGGCTGTACGAAGCCAATCCTAGATCATCTTAGCCTTCTCCAAGGAATCTTGCACCAAATCTGTGCCTAATAGCTTAGCCTCTCTCGGATAAAACCATCCAACTGGAGAACGACATTGTCTCCCATATTGGGCCTCAAAAGGAGCAATATGGATGCTCGATTGATACCTGTTGTTGTAGGCAAACTCCGCAAAGGGAAAAACTGATCCCAAGCACCTCCGAAGTCTTACACAGGCGCAAAGCATATCCTCCAATATCTAAATAGTGTGCTCGGACTATCCGCCCGTCTGAAGGTGA